>NC_000081.6:103045512-103355027 GCF_000001635.26 Mus musculus
ACAAACTTTTAATGGAAAATGATCATTTGCATTAGTTGCAATATGCTGTTAGTGTAATCGTGCTGTCCTTCCACATTGTTGCACATCCCTTTTGGTGAAGTGTCTGAGGTGCATAGCCTGGTACAGATAGAAAACTGTATCAGGTTCTAGACAGGGGCCCCAGAACCCCCAGGTTTTTGTACAACCAGCAGAACACATGCTATAGTAATTATTTTGGACATCATTTTAACTCTTTTTTTTTTTTTTTTTTTTTTTGGCTTTTTCGAGACAGGGTTTTTCTCTGTATAACCCTGGCTATCCTGGAACTCACTTTGTAGACCAGGCTGGCCTCGAACTCAGAAATCCGCCTGCATCTGCCTCCCAAGTGCTGGGATTAAAGGCGTGTGCCACCACCTCCTGGCCATTTTAACTCTTGAGGGGTGCTTCCAACCTCCAAACTCAACACCATTTTACTATACTACATGATATTCAATTTGAGCTATTTTAGGCAAGTTTCTAAATTTTTCTCTCTTATAGAATTACTTAGGTAGACACAGAGATACGTAGATGGTAGATAGATATGCTATACAAACCACAATGCGCTTTTTATTATTTTAACAGAGATATGTAGAGTAAAATGCAAAATAATGTGTAAAGTAGCTTTCATACATTGGGAGATATGTGGCTCAATGTTTAATATTGATTTTCAAAAGGAAAATTGGAGCCAGGGCAGAGCAATGTGACTTGTTGATAACCACGTGGTCAGCAGACACTGGAGGAGATTAGATCTCCAGTTCTCTGGTCCTGGATCTATGTTCACCTCATCTCAGCCCTTTCTCTAGAGATGTGGCTGTAGTGAGTGTCTCAGGAAGGTAGATGAGCACTTTGTGCAAGCCATTTGTGGAAGTATGCAATGTTGGTATTATTTGAATATACCTATGAAAAGAGAGAAATATGTCTCTCACCCCTGCAGGCTAAGTTACAGCTCTGCTGAGAAGTACAGGGCACCAGTCTGCTAATGTTTTTCCATCCTCGCCAAGGTCTCAGAGTGATATGTCTGATCTCAGGAATATCTCTTTCTCCCAAGCTCACTACCGGCATATTCTTAACAACATTACATAGAAAGCTCAGCTTTTCACAGGAGTACACAGAACAAGCTCACTTGGGGATAGAAATGTGATATATTTTGTTTTTCCCGTCTATCACATTTGAGATACATTTGCCGCTGGTGTGCCACTAAGGCAATCGTATCTGTGAGAATGGAACCCTCAGGTGTCCATATACCTGCTTAGGTATGCCCCATACGAATGTACGAGCAACTGGAGTCTTGCTCCTTTTTATTAGTCTCATAAGTATTTATATTGTGTATTTTGTGGTTTCATGGAGCTCAGAAGCTCATGTTTATGTAGGAGAAGAGCCCTCAGTAGAAGTCAGTCCTCCTGAATTCAGCCAAGCCTTTTGTTCCCAGTTGCCTTGAGCAAATCTCTTGCCAGGTAAGGGTCTCCACTTCTTCATCAACCTAATAGGCAGATGCTATAGTTTCCAAAGCAGATCAAGATAGAAGGAGACCCCTGAGTGAATATGATTAATTTTTCTTACAGAAGAGTCCAAACAAAATTGTAGGGAAAATGATACTATCAGGCACTTGTACTCAGCTCCTCATTTCAACAGTGACCTATCCCCAACCAACCTAGCTCTGTCTCTTCCCCTACACCATATTGTTGCAAATATTTTGAAGCAAATCGTAGATGTATCATTTCTTTTGAAAGTACTTCTACTGGCTATTTTAAGATTTTTTTTTTTGCAACAGAGCAACAATATGATTATGATACCTATCAAAAAATTTTTAGGAAAATCATTTGGCTTTAAAGAGTAAAAAGGGTCTAAGAAATGCAGAGCTGTTAGGTCCCCTGTGTCTCATTTTAAAGTTGATAAATGTCAATAATAGAAAATGAAAACAGTGGGGAAAAGATGACATTTCCATGTTTATCTCTGTATTTAAGTCCCAGGCAACTGCCAGCTCCTCTCCTGTCCTCAATGGGTCTATTAAAAATGAGCTGAGAAGAGACCCTGGAGGTTCAGATATGGGGGCTGCCAAAAGGGGCTCTTGGAAGATACTGCAGATCTCAAACTGGAAGAAAATAGGATTTGAGCCAACAGGAATCTGAGCAAAGGGCTTGCCCAGCCATTCTTCAGCATCAGATTTCTTCCCTGGCTTGCCAGAAGCTTGAGAGATGTCTTAAGTCACCTTGGTGTTAATGACCCCTACATGTAATAGCATCTTCACACCAATATCCAGAAGGAGACTGCATGGAAGCACAGGAGAGCTTGTCTGCTCAAACTCAGGCCACTTATAAACAAATGCAAAGACTGAAAGATTGATGCAAATATACAGCTATCCACCAGCAAACTCAGTGAGATACAAACCCAAGCTCCCATACATGTGTGAGGATACATGCACAGCAGTCCTGGAACCAAGTGTTAAAGCCAAAGGCATGCAAATGCTCTGGAGCCAAACTCTATTCTCAGTTGTATCAACAAGTGGGCCAAATTCTGACCAAATCTACATTCTGAGGGGTACACGAGTGTGTGTGTGTGTGTGTGTGTGTGTGTGTGTGTGTGTGTGTGTGTGTGTGTCTGTAAGAATTTTTTTTAAATATTTCCCAACAACATAAAGGATTCTTCTCTTTGTAATACCCAGTAATGCAAATTGTATTTCTCTGATCATTAAGAGAATATCATTTGCTTATGTTTCTGAGTCTTTCAAGTTTGTTCATCTGTTTTTCATGTCTCTCATGGTCTTCCCTCTGCCTCTTGACAGTAAATGTACTTTATCTGGAGGGCTCACATCATCCAAGGGAATGTTGTGTGCTGAGCTGACTGGCCTAAGAGGCATCTTATAGATGTGCTTTCACTGGACCTGAGTGAGGCTGTCAGTTGTCTGGGGCCAATTTTTCTGTGTGAACATACCAGTCAATTAAAGAACTAGAGTGATGGGATGGCTGGGTTGGGTGGTTGACTACCCACAGAGTGACTCTAAGTTAGAAAGGTTAGACAATATCTGACAGTTTGGAAAACAAGATCCCCAGTTGAAAAAAGATAAACCAGTAAGACCAGTTGGTGCTGTGTTAAGCATCAACCCACTAAAAGGTTTTTTTTTTCAGTCAATTTTTATATTTTGTGTGTATATGTAGGTATCTGTGGGTATGTAGAAATGAGAGGACAATTTGTACCAGTTGGTTCTGTCTTTCCACCATGTAGATTCCAGAAATCAGCTTCAGGGGGGTCAGGCTTGGCAGCAAGCACCTCTTTGCTCACTGAGCCCTCTCACCAGCCCCTTCAAACCCATTTTTGAGAGATGCAGCAACAGCATCTGATAACGGCAGGACATAAACGTGTTTGGATCCTGGACTTCCACTGGCAGCAGGAGAGGGGGAGGTAGTGCCAGTGACTTGCATTTGGAAGGACACGGCATGTGTCTCTGATCATGGGTGTGTGTGTGAAGAAAATAGGACTTGAGAACAAGCGCGTGGCCTAGACACATTTAGAGACTGTATTGGTTTGCTAGGGTTACTGTAACAGACTATCACTACTTGAATTGTAGTTTCTCAAGTCCTGGAGGCTTGATCAAGTCTGAGATCAAGGAGTTAGCTCTGTTGGTTTCTCCTAAGGCCCCTTTGCTTGGATTTGAGGTAACCAGAGTGTCTTTCAGTCATCAATTGGTCTATGTATGTGAACTCTCCTCTTCTAATAAGGACACAGTCCATCCCGGAGAGAGGGTCTGCCTTCAGGATCTCATTTGAAATCAATGACCTCCTTACAAACCACAGCCACATTTGGAGCACTGGAAATTAGGAATCCAACATATGCAGTTTGAAGGCATAGAGCTGAGCCCATAACTGAACCATGACCTTGAACTTGCAGTCACATTGCCAGTATGCCCACACCAAACTGAGTAATCAGTGAATTTGACTTCTGAACTAGTCAATTCTTATTTGTTTCCTCGTGCTGGGAAAGTTGTTGTTTCTTTGTTCATTAATTGTTAAGCTGAGACAAGTGTGGGTGCTGTGTGCCTTTAATCCCAGCACTTGGAAGGCAGAGGCAGATGTATCTCTATGAACTCAAGGCCAGCCAGAGCTGCTGAAGAGACCCTGTCTCAAACCACCAAAAATATTTTTTAAAGATTTATTTTTTTAATGTATGCGAGTACAGTGTATACTGTCTTCAGACACATCAGAAGAGGACATAGGATCCCATTACAGATGGTTGTGAACCACCATGTGGTTGCTGGGAATTGAACTCAGGACCTCTGGAAGAGCATTCTTAACCACTGAGCAATCTCTCTAGCTCCCCTAAAATATTTTAAAATTTATTTTTCTTTATGGTGCTAGGGATTTGACCCAGGGCCTTGTGAATAATAGCAAGTCCTCTATACTAATCTGTATCCCCATTTCTTTTTATTATTTGAAATGGTGGCTGGAGGGTGTCTCATTAAGTTAGCCAGGCTGGTTTTGAACACACTCTGTAATTGAGGCAGACCTTGACTCTCAATCCTCCTGCTTCAGCCTCCCAAATAGTTGGGATTCCAGATCCATTTAGAGTCAACAAGAGACTAAAAAGCATTTCTTGAAGTCAAGGCCTAGAGGAAGGCAGACCAAACCCAAAGGAAGGCCCTGTGACTATATAAGAATTCCTTTAGAACTATTTAACTTTTTCTAGTGAATGCGAGTGTTTTGCCTACATGTATATATGTGTACTATGTGCACACCTGGTACCCACAGATTTCAGAAGAAATTGTTAGTTCCCCTGGCACTGGAGTTAAGGATGGCTATGAATCTCCACGTGAGTACTGGAATCTGAACTTGAACTCCTCTACAGTTCCAACGAGAGCTTTAACCACTGAGCCAGCTCTCCAGCCCATTGGCAGGAATTTAAACCAGACTCATTTGTCTGAAATAAACTCAGTGAGAACTTACCCGAGGTGCTCAGAGAACCCAGTTATCTGGCAGCTGTCAAATCTGACAAGTTCTCTGTAGAGTGTAACCAGAATCCCCCATGCTGAAATCAACCCTCTCACCTGGCCCCAGGCCTGAACTAGATAGATCTGCCTCGGCTTTGTCCAGATCCAGGCAAAAGGCTCAACAACTTTTTGTGTCTTGTTCTTTCCTTTTCTCAGTTCAGGTGTGGGGAAGTCCAAGGCCAAAAGGGCTGTCCTCACTCCTCTGTCCAGGAATGCTAGGAAAGTGACTGCATAAGGTGCTGCATGTACAGTGGGAAAGTGGCCTTCGAATGCCACAAAAAAATCATAGGTGGGCTCTGGTGGGATTATAGAGTATCCTGTATGATGTTGCATGTGCCCTAAAATGGATGCAACAGGGAATGAGGACTCATCGATGTGCCATGGAAATCAAGTTTTTGTTTGGGGCGGGGAGAAGAGGGGAGGGCGTTGATGGGAATGATTCCAAAAGGCATACAGCTGACGAACAAAGAAAACCACCTTTAAGGAAGATCTTTAGAGACTACTTCCTGGAATCAGCACCTGAATTGTGTCTCCATCTGAGCCTCAGTTTCTCTTCCTTTGCAGTGATTTGATTAGGCATCACAAAGATCCTCCCAGCTCTGAGATTTAAGCAAAGACTGGAGGACGCTGGGGGGCAGGGAGAAGGAATACCCTTTGTAGCAAATCAAATGATGGACTATGTGTCTCTGTGAACCAAACCAGGCACAGAAAACTCTCCATCTTCATTCCAGAGTTGGTGGGGGTGGGGGAATAGGGTGTCTCCTCATTTGACAACTCAACCTTTTCCACAGGGTCCCTGCAGACACACACCACGGGGAGCTGTGTCCCTTAAGGACCCTGCTCACTGGGGAGAGGAGCCAGGGGTGGGAAGCTGGTGTGTGTATGTAGGGGTCAGCGTGTCTGTGTGATGCCAGCGGCCAGGTGAAAACAGGAAAAGCAGCACACTATCTGCTTAGCTTCAAATAGGAGAATAAAGGGATCCAATTTTGTTGCTTTCATCTGAAGTTCGTGGATAATGAGATGCAGGATCAGCCTTATGAGTGATGCAGTTTAAGCCTCTGGGAAAGCTCTGTTCCCCCCTCCCCAATTATCCTGCCACTGAAATGCCTTAAGTTCCGCCATTAGAGCACATGGTGTTAAGTACAGCTCTCTGCAGATCACATCTTTAAACTGCAACTGCACCACTGGGATAGTTTATCAAACAAGGATAGAGTCAGAAAAGGAGTGCTGGGGGAGTTCTAGGATGGGGGGGGGCACTGGAGATCAATCTCTAGCTCCTGTTTCACCAGCTGACCCTCCTAGGGAAGCTGAACTCAGAGGAGGAAGTGAGAACTCAGGGACTCCCCTAGAAAACAGATGCCTGCAATTATGAGTGTATCCTATGTCTGAGGAAGGGGTGGGTTCAAAGTGGTTACTTACTGTAGTGTTCAGGCTGAGAAATTACAGGGTCTGTGGTAAACCTGAGTTCAAGGAAGCAAAGAGTCCCACAGTAGACATCGCCTGGGGGCAGCCACTGGAGAGGCCAGCGTAGAAATGCCTCTTGAAGCCTTGGAGAGTGGGACACACTCTGAGGCAGAGGCCAGGGAATCTCTGAGTTTGAGGCCAGCCTGGTCTACAGAGGGAGTTCTAGGATGACCAGGGCTGCATAGAGAAACCCTAACTAAACAAACCAAACCAAAACCAAAACAAACCAACAAAAGAGCCTTCTGGGGCTACCTTGGACATAGCCATAGAGTGTAAAATTATTTTTAGACAAAAAGAATCTACTGCATTCCCATAATTATTGGCATTTTGTGTAATCCATGAAGCATGACTTAGAGGTGTTAAAACACAGGAGACAGGGAAACTACAACCAGGATTCAAGTCCTGCTATGCGACCTTTAGCAGGTGACTTGACCCCCTGAGGTTATATTTCTTCGTCAAATATAGCACAAGGCATCTTGCATATAGCAATCTTTGTAAATGGAAACTATTATACTCATAAGTGTTGAGGGAGCTGCAGGACACTATATGTAATTTACAACTAAATTATAGAACAAATGGCCACTGTGGTCAAATAAAGAAGAAGCCCTGATCAAGAAGTTTATAGTCTTTTTACCTAGATGAGTCTAGGCAACTTAATTTATCCTTTCGAACTCTGGCAATGAAAGAAACAGAAAGTTCTGTACCTTCCCATGTAACCTGGGAATCTTAGAGTTGGGGCAACATTGGTTTAATCCACAGACAAGATGGGTGGTTATAAAGAAAAGAAAATCATGGGGTTGGGAGTTTAGCTCAGTAGTAGAGCGCTTGCCTAGCAAGTGCAAGGCCCTGGGTTTGGTCCTCAGCTCTGAGAAAGAAAGAAAGAAAGAAAGAAAGAAAGAAAGAAAGAAAGAAAGAAAGAAAGAAAGAAAGAAAGAAGGAAGGAAGGAAGGAAGGAAGGAAGGAAGGAAGGAAGGAAGGAAAGAAAGAAAGAAAGAAAGAAAGAAAGAAAGAAAGAAAGAAAGAAAGAAAGAAAGGAAGAAAGAAAAGTCATAAACTACCTTCACTCAAATTTGTATAATGGAGAGTACATATATGAAAAATATTTTCAGTTTAAAATTTTTGTACCATGGCTTCTGCCACATGGATATATAATTCTGTCATTATAGCAACTTCCCTATTCCTGAACAATAGCTTCTGAGGATTTTCAGCCAAAAAAAGAAAAATTGCCTAGGAGACTGTGTATCAACACATTAGTGAAGGTTTCCTAATCTGGGTGCTGACCAGTGGAGAAAAGGAGGCTGGGACTTGCAACAAATTAAGTTTGAGTGGGACTGGGGTTATTAAAGGGCCAGAGCATATGCTTTTAGTGTCCAGGAAGCATACAGTGGAATGAACAACAGAAAGGTGTAAGGAAGTAAAAAAGGGGAAGACACCATATGGTAATGAGACCCACCAAGAATGCCAGGTACTCCCCTGTGGTTTAGGGGGATGTGGACTTGATTCTAACTTGATAATGACTCTGCCTAGCTCTTGTGCTTTCCAGCCTGGCCTTACTTCTTCCTAGAGTATGCCTTTGTTTCTGGGCATGTTGGTAGGGGCTGATCCTAGGGATCAGGGAGTCTCAGCAGCACTAGGAACTCAGTGACCTAGCTAGGCAGCTCTACTTCTCCTAAGACTCTTCTGTCTCCACCTGGAGTCAAGGAGGTGAGTAACAAGACAGTGTGCTTTGCAGATCAGTGGGACCCCACGGTCCCCTTAGCTGGTCCAGAAGTTCAGTCAGAATCCAACACCCAAAGGCATGTGTCTGCTCTGGTCTTCATTATACTCTCTGAAAATATAAAAATTTATATTTTGCAACACAAATAAATTAATGTTTTACTATGGGGAAGGCTGTTGAGACAGGATTCTACCTTATAGCCCATGCTGGTCTTAAAGTTTGACATTCCTCCTGCCTCAGCCTTCTGAGTGCTGGGATAACAAATACAAACTTCCATGCCCTGAAAAAATTAATATTCTGAAAGTATAACCAGGAGACAGAGCTCAGTAGTAGAGTACTTGTCTAGCATATATGAGAAACTGTGTTTGATCATCAGCATTGTGAGGAGAAAGCCACTTTTGTGATTATCTGCTCAAGAAAAATATAATGTTATATTCGCAGCAAGGAAATACACACACATGCATGCACACATGTGCACACACACATGCACACACATGAATACACATACATATGCACACATACACACTCCTTTCCCTCCTTCCCCTCTCCTGTTTTCTCCTCCCTCTATTCTTTTCTTTCTTTCCATTGCAAAAGGAGACCAAAACCAAAATGTATGTGGGATTTGCAGGTCTGCAGTCTGACATGCACTCCTTAAAGACACTGGGTAGGTGTTCCCTCCTCAGGAGTAGTTACAGTCCCCACCTGCCCCTGCACCTTCACATCATAGCAGCGCAAACTTTCTAAAGAGTCTTTCTAAAAAGAAGAGCCAAAGGGGTAAAGAATTGCTTCTTCTCTCAAACACTGTTGCAGTAACAGGAAAAAAAATATTAATACAACAACCACAGAAAAGTGGATGTCTCTGGTCCTCAACTACTCTGCTTCCCGGCCCTTTCTCTGGAATTGTGGGACCCCAGGAGGAGACATGGGAATCGAGGAGAATGTGTTAGGCAGGTATAAAACACAAGAGGGAGTTCTGTAAATGTTCTGAGAGGGTAACTTTGTGGATGGGAAGGAAAGGAGCTGAAGGGTGGTAATTAGCTTATTACTGGTTCCCCTGGGTGTTGTGAGAATTCCTTAGGAAACACTTGTGAGAAAGCAGAGAGAAAACAGTAAATACACATCTAATGATATGCTAAATAAATTATTATTGTTATTATTATGACTATTATTATAGTAATTGCAACTTGCCCCTGGCATAGGAGTTTCCACTAGAGATGGGAATTGGTTCCCCTACAGCTAGGCCTCTACTGCTGCCAATATGCCCCCAGGCACTCCTCTGCCTCAGGAATCAGTTGAGTAATTAGACCATATAGACCAGTCTTCTGTTAACAGCTATTCTCCTTGTTTCTGCAGGGGCTGCACAGAAACTAGCAAGGCCTCTGCTAGGAAGAGAGGGAGGAAAAGAGCCTTTTCAAGAATGACAGGCTATATGTAGGGAAGGACTTGTTGACACCCCTCCACCTCCCCCAAACAGAGGTGGGCACTGTGGGGGCAGGGAGTTACAAAAACAAAGGACATTTTACTAACTAGGGAGAATCCTCAACCTAGAGATCACAGCTAGAAGCTTCATATTATCCCAGCTGTTGCCAGAGATACTCTGTGCATGTGCATTTTACTAGTGAGAGAGTGAATTTTTTTTTTTTTTGTCAGTTTCCCAAGGAGTTCTGGAACCCAGATACAGCTATCAGCCACTTCAACCCAGGTGAAGGGACCCAGGATTCTCTGGATTCAATAACAGGGTCATTGGCTGTGAGGCTGAGGCAATCCTTATTCACAGAATTTATCAGATCCCAGGGTTCTAATGTTTACAGTGAGTGTCTCACCTACACTATCCTGGGAGCCCAGACAAATATACAAATGTGGTACCTCGAATTTCCCTCCCTGCATACATTTATGAAAAGCTAGTCTTCCCTAGGGGCTCCAGCAGCCCAGGGCTGAGGGTAGGGTGGGGAGAGCTGGAGACTCAGGCTCAGAGCTGTGAGAATGGGATCCAGGATCCATTCGAGGCCCCCAACCCTTCTTTTAAACACAGGGTGGGTGACTTTAAGGAGCTTTAAGAAGAAAAGGCAAGTCCCAGAGAGTCCTTCCCTCCTCTGAGCTTTGGTGGGACAGAGGAAGGCTGTCCCTTCACTAGTTGAGGGACACTAAATCTACCCATCTCTTTCCACTCACTGATAGTGGCCATCACAAGAAACTATTTTGCAGAACCAAAAAGGAAAAAAGAAATGGCAACCCTAAAAATAAAAATTAAATATATGAAACAATACAATAGAAGATATTTCAGCATCAAAAAGTGAGCTTTTTGATCTTAAAAAAAAACAAGTGTCCTTTAACTATTAATATTTTAAACAATATACCTGATCTGCTCCATATCCTTGGAGCAGGACTGAGGCATAAAGCAAGGCCTTTCTTTTAGCCAGCCTGTCTTGTGCTGATTTATTTTGCTGTATTTGTGTATTTCTTAATGGATCAGTGGTGGCTCCCCATTGAGCCCCTCAGGACAAGCAGTTCCATCCCAGCCTGTGCCTTGCTTGCTCAGATTTATATTTTATGCATCTGGGCATCGGGAGAGCCAAGAGATTGGGGTTTAGGGAAAAGGAACAATGGGGAGACAGACCCTGCTTTGGTAACCCAGTTTCCTGGCTCTGGATGCCTCATCCCTGATCCCTGGCTTGGGCTTATTTTTCAGAAACTATTCATTACTCTTGACCACCACCTCCAAGAGCTAGTCTAACTAGGCTGCCTCCTGCCCTGGTGCTGGTTGCCTGCTAAGCTAGGATGGCCACAGTGGGGTGTGGAGCAATGATGAGCTGTTTGTTGGGTGGATCGGATCATACTCTGTGTAACTCAATGAGCATGTATTGAACAAGAGAACTCTGCCAGCAACAGACAACAGACCTGCCTTGGACCAGTTCCCAGTCCTGTGGGCAGAGTTGTACTGAGGTTGCCTTCTGAGGTTGGCCAGGGTGCTTAACCCCAGCCAAGGGAGCTCCACTCCCTTCCTAGAATCCTAGAGGTTTGGAGGCAAGACTGGCTATCCCGTTTTAGTTCAGGAAGACTCCTTTCACACCTTTGGGGAAGATATCTGTAACTGTGGTTTAAAGAAAATGAATTGGGGTGTGTTTGTCTTTTCCCCCTGGGATAACGGGTGTTAGAAGAGTTGTGGAGTCCTTACTCAGTGGTGCTTGGAAGGGGGCTGGCAGGAGAGCAGCATCCATGTGACCATGTGGCTTAGATCTATGTCCTTTACATCCTCAAACCATTTTTCCCAAAAAGGACTAACACAGGGGTGTTAGGGAGCTGGACCTGGACCCCAGTGCAAAGAATGGTGGAGAAAGAGTGGCCAAGCAGAATTAGTCTGTGGGGCCAGCGTGGGGAGCCTTCTCTAAACCCAATCGAGCAAGCCTTCCACTGCAAAGTACACCCCTAGAATCATGGGGGCTCCCAGTCCCAACCACACATCCAGAACCCTGGAGATCCAGGTGAAGCTGGGTAGATTGTCCTTCACTAGGGCTTTCTAGACCTCTGGCTTTGTTTCCAGAAATCAGGCAGGTAGGGAGGGGAGAGGTTGTGGTGGGGACTCCCTTCTGAATCAGTTCCTCCCCATATTTCTCAAGGCCACTCTTTGAGATTCAAAATTTAGAGCTTAAAAGAAAGGCTCTGAAGCACAGGGGCAAGACAGCGGCCAGCCTTTAGTGTACCAGCAGCGGAACCAAAGGGGCTTCCTGCTCCTTCGGTTAAGGGAACCACTGGGTGGGGAGGCAGGATATTCGCCGCCATCCTCTCATAAACCCTAGGCCACATCTGTCTATGACAGTCCCTCAGCATCCAACCTTCACCTTCTGGTGGATGTTTGGGGTTTACCTCTCTCCTCTGAGACTGTTTTAACCAAGCCCCTATTACCTCCATTTCCTTCCATCCTGAGCACTTCTAGGCTGTTGACCCTTTTTATAATTCCAGCCTCCCTCAGGAAAGAACTCTGCTAGCTAGTTTCCTAGCTTTCTAGTCAGCCCTCAGCAGTTATATCAGCAAACAAGTCTCTCCAGTCTCTACACATAAATATGCCTGTTCAGAGATAGACTGGCCTAAGTCCCAATGCACACACATCATGAGATAATTACATCTTATATACATACACACATCTCTACAGAGTTATATTCAAAAATTGTCTATAACTCTACAGTCTAGACAGAGATAGCAGCATGTACATATAGGACTATAATTACGTCTATTTTTATAACTGTGTGGTTATAAATAGATATGCCTATATATAGTGATAATAATATAGAAATATCCCCACAGCCATATACAGCTCTAAGTGGATGCTCTAACTACTGTGTATCACAATCAATAAGTATATATCTCCTGTTACATAATTCTAACAATATACATTTATCTATATAGCTGCTCAGAGATATAAATCTGTCAGGATATCAAATGTCCATAAAGCTGGATGGCTATAAGAGAGTCATATATTTTCCCATATATAAATCTGCTTCTGTAACTGTATATGCACAAATACAATGGAAATAATTATATTCTCCTCAGGCATAAATCTGTAAATACAGCTACGGCACATTTAGGTATGGTTAGAGATAGAGCAATATTTTGTAGACATCCGTCTGTCAATACAGCCACCGGTGCCTCCAAACAGAGAGAGTTATAGAGGGAGTTATAAATAAACTCTCCAGATGTGAATGGATCCGTAGAACTAGATGTAAACATGACTCCAAGCTGTTCTTTCTTCTTTGTAAGACATTGCTGAAGAAGGCCACACCACACAGAGAAGGGGGCTAAAGTACTGGGGCAATAGTGTCCCCCACATGGAGAGTCAGAAGTCGATAGACTTTGGGGAGCCAAGCAGGAGTGGGTAGGAGACAGTGGAGGCTCCCAACGCAGGACAGAAACCCCTGCATCCATCTCCTGGGCAGGTGGAAAGGCCTAAGAGAAAAAAATGAAAAAAAAAACAAAAAACAAAAAACAAAAAGCTGGCTTGAGTCCTTTAGCCACCTCTTTGGCTCCAAACCCTTTTACTAGGGCATGCCCAACCGGCCTGAGAACTCACTGAGCCTAAGGGTCGCCCAAGTTGAGGTTTGAGCAATCCGGGCTTGATCCTTGCCTAGCTCACCTCGGCATCAGCCAACTGCGATTCAGATCTGGGCCTTTCTGTGAGCTCCGCGCATAGCTCTGGCTTTCTGGCTTTAACCTGTTTTGTTTTATTTTGCTCCATTGCCATTTTATCGGGTTGATTATCTCAGGGTCCTCCGCCCTGTGTTGCTCAAATCTGTGGAAGCCGGGAAGGATTCTTTAGTGTTTGAGTGTTACTCAGTGGATCATGCATCTCTCGGCTCCTTTCAGACCAAATGGTTCACTGTTGTTGAAAAAGAATTCAAACAGCCTGGTAGGTTTGTGACTCGAGTCTTTGAGAAGTTCTCCTGCTCACTGATACGATTTTAATCTTTTCTTCTCTCTTTTGAAAAGTTGGCTGGTGTTTGTTTTTATATTTTCCTTGTTGATCTTTTTTCCTCAGCACAGTTGTTTTTCGTTAGACCCGAAACTGTGGGGCGGCCTCCTTTCCCGCGGATTTCCTATCCGTACACCTCTGACCCCCACTTCCTTCTAAATAATTAATTACTAAAATGATCAGAAAGCTGTACCTGGAGAGAATGAGGTAGACATAGCACGAATCCGGACCCGGTCTTCGCTTCCTTTATGGAAATCGCTTGGCTCCAACTTCGGAAAAGAAAATTTCAAGGCGCCCTAGCTTTTTTAAAAGGCTCTAGGAAGGGAACATCCCGGGAGCTGCCTACAGGAGCTCCGGCCTCACGCCGCGGCTCTTCCCAGTCCCCGGCGGCCATAAATATTTTTTGTTTCCCTCTCCGCTGCTCTTCCCCGGCACTTCTGTATCCCAGTGGCCCAACCGATTTCGGCTAACGCCTCATTCATCTTTGCCCCTTTGATTGACCCTGCACGTTTGGCCTCCTCTTTAAAAAGCAGGGGCTCCCAGAGAGTCCCCAAAGCCACTAACCACCCACATATGTATGAAGGTCCCCTTTCTGTTTGCACAAAGCAAGCTAGAGAGAAAAAGCAGAAATGAGTGGCTTCCAGATTTTCCTCCCGTTCTTTGGCAAGATGACCCCGTCTGGAGAGAGGGGGTCCAAGCCCCAGGCCTTACAGAGCATTTAAGGAAGCTAACTTCCTTGTCTTTTTCCCTTTAGAGTCTGTGATAGTGATTCCTACCTTTCCCGGCTCCCTCTTCAAAGTATCCCCTTTGGTATTTTATTGCGCTCCTGCTAAAGAGGGGCTGTTAATTACTGTTTTTTATTATGTTATTTATTGTTATTATGATTGTTAGAGGTTTGTTCACTGGGGTTAGGAGACTGCAGCCTCACCCAAAGAGAGTTCGCTCCGTGCGTGTTCACTCACACACACACACACACACACACACACACACACACACACACGCACGAAGCACGGGCACACGTATCTAAGTGCACACATGTATGCACCTACCAAATTCTGTTACCTTAAAGCCCCTGCATAACAATTCAAAGGAGTCGGGCCTTCTCTTTCAGCAAGGCAAACAACACGCTGCCCACGCACACAGCATTCAGGCCGAACACCACCCCCAGACCAATGTCCAATCCCACACACAGAGCTTGCAAAGCAAAGGAAAATACCTAAGAATCCCTTCTCTCCCACAATCTGGAGGGGCGAGTCAGGCCTCGGTCTCTTTCCCCTAGTCTCTCTCGCTTTCTTTTTTTTCTCCTTGTTTACAGCTTCAGAGAGCTCAAGGCCCATAAATCTTGAGGGGCCTACAGAGCGCAGAGCACATTTGTATGCATCGTTAGGACTCGCTAATACCTAAGCCCATTAACGAGCGTGTATGCGCGTGGTTTCCGGTGTGTATTAACTTATAGTTAAATTCTGGAGGAAAGGGCATTGTGAATTAACATATACCAAATCCATCACGAGCTTTTGTCATATCAGATCAGTCAGCGAGGGCTTTGGGGGAACAAGGTGGCTGGATCAGGGTGTGCCCACCTCTAAACTTTGTGCAGCCAACCTAGAGGTCCTGCCCAGACCGGGCGGTAGTTCTGGTCCCCAGGCCAACCGCCTGCACACCTGCGGCTGAGTGGCAGGGCCTTGGCGGGCACACGGAGGTAGACGAGGGAGGCCGCTCAGCCCGTGATCGCCCAGCGTTCCGGTTTCCGAGTTCTGGAAGAAATTCGAGAAGCTAGTGGAGTCGCTGAACTTTAATTAAACCGAAGAGAGGACAGTGGGAGAAGGGGGGCAAAAACAATCCGCGGAGGAGGAGGAGGAGGCTGGGATGCCGAGGAAAGGAAAGGAGTCCCGGCCCAGCGGAGTCTGGAGGTTTCTCTAGGGTCTGAACACAGAGTCCTTGCTCGCTTTTCCTTCCCCCTCCTCAACTACTCCGCCCGGTTGGGCGGCTAATCGCTGTCCTCTTTAAAAAATAAATGGATAACGAATAAGAAGGGAAATGTAAAGCAACAAGAAAACCTAATTGCATGGCGTGATTCAGCCAGGTGTTCCTAGTTCCAATGACTCAGGCTGTCTTGGAACCCCAAGGATCTGGATAATTGGGCCTGCATAGACAGAGATGGAGGATGCCAGTTCTAGAGGGAGGACCGGGGAGTTGAAGGTCCATCTCTTGGGGTCCTGTAGAAAATGCCAAAGACCCCCCCCCCAAAAAAAAAGCTGAACTATTCTGTCGATGTACAACGGTTTGCCTATTTAAATATTGCAGAACGAGCGGGGGAAAGCACAGATGCGGCCTGGAAGGTCTTCCCTGCTGCAGTGTGGCCAAGGGGTGCAGGCTGGGCCGGACAGACTGGACCGGGCCGAGCTGGGCTGGGGGAGGGGAGCAAGGCGGGCCCTCCCCAGGCGCTGTGAACTTTAGCTGGGCCGCCGCCTGTCAGCCCCAGAAAGCGTTAAAGGTGCAGCAGCCCGCGCCAGCCTCCGCAGCCGCCTTTGTACGCGTGATTTATGACTTCAATCTTGGTTCACCGAGAGTTCACACGGCTTTCGCTGCTGTTGAAGGTTAAAAGATGGTCTTCGCTTGACAAGTGGGACTATTGAAAATTCCTTCTTCTTCGTTTTTTTTTCTTTCTTTCTTTCTTTCTTTTTTTTTTTTAGAAGCGAAAAGCTGACGCTCAGGAGAGAAAAAATGGGGGGGGGGACGACAAAGGTTGCAGGTGGAGTAAACTGTAAAGTGATAGGTCAGGAAGGTTTGTTCCCCTACATTTCTTTCTCTTTCTTTCTTTCTTTCTTTCTCTCTCTCTCTCTCTCTCTTTCTTTCTATCCAGTATTTGTATGGTATGCTTGTGAAGGGGTTGGAGGGAGTCACGAGTAGGGGATCTGGGAATGAGTTTAAAGATTTCATAGTTAGAGGCCAAAGGTACAGACAAGGGGAGGGGGGCAATTTCGTGTTTCCTCAGTAAATTATGTATTGGCTTGGGTTACCATCCCTAAGCTAGTCTCCTCTAGAGACCAAAGTGGGCCAGCTAAGAGGGAAGCCAGCAGGGCTGCCTGTTGCCCAGTGATGGTGGATGCCCAAGTGAGACCTGGGAAACTGGGCATCATCAAGTCCACTCTACTCACAGATGTAGGCAAAGACATTTCTGGATCCCTTGTTCCAACTGACTCCATCCTAGTGCAGGCTCAGCCTGAGACATATATTTAATACAAATGCAGGAGAAGGATGTTTCACTAGAAAGGCCAAAAGGAGGCAAGAAAGAGCATTGGGAGTTCAAGACCAACTGAGGCTACAAAAGACCCTGACTCAAAAGATGAAGATAATTTTAAATTCTCTGATGTGGGAATTTGGGGTTATGCTGTGCACTTAATGTTTTCTGTGACTGATGGGGCTTGGGACTGGACCCTGCTTCCCTATGTTTCTTACAACTCCTTATGTAGCCAAGGATGGTTTTGAGTTCCAAATCCTCTTGCTGGCTGGCTTTACAGGTGTGTGCTACCATACCTGGTTCAATGTAATGCCCGGGATTGAACCCAGGCCTTCATCAATGCTAGGCAAGCATTCTCTCCCCAATCTTGAAAATCCTTTCTAACTCCAGATCCTCTTGGTCTAGGAGCCAAT
Organism: Mus musculus; assembly: GCF_000001635.26. Lineage (NCBI taxonomy): Eukaryota > Metazoa > Chordata > Mammalia > Rodentia > Muridae > Mus > Mus musculus. Next base: position 103,062,811 of record NC_000081.6, read on the forward strand.
CCCTATAATCCAGTTCTTCCTTCTGACACTTTAGAGGAGGTAGCAGCACCTTGGTAGCTACAGTATCTCCTGATGGAGAGAGGACCCTTTAGGTCTGCTGCTGCTCTTTGGAAGAGCAAGAACTCCTTCCTTCTCTGAGAGAGAAGGCCCTCTACTGTAAGGACCCCATCCAGTGGCTCTTTGATGTTCTTCAAAATTGTTTTAAACATAACTATCTATAAATCTATCTATTTAGTATGTATGTGTGCATGTGTTTGTGTGTGTGTATATATGCACGTATGTATATGTCCATGTGGAGGAAAGAGATCGAGAGAATACGTAGGTCTCTCCTTCCATCATGTGGTTCTCAGGTCATTAGGCTTGGAGGCAAGTGCCATCCCACTGCCCCCAGTTTGAGGTTCTTTAAGGTATTTCAAAAGCCTAATGGCACACCCAAATCCCAGCACTTGGGAAATAGAGGCAGAAAGATCAGGAGTTCAAGACCAGTTTAGCAGCTACACAAAACCTGTCATCCCTGTTTTTATTTATATATTAAGTCGGTTAGTGTGGGAATTTGAAAGAATAAGAGGAGAGAGTAGGGTTTCATGTTGGTATGCCTCACTACTTGGGGTAGAACCTAGGACCTTATGCATGCTAGGCAATCAGTCTGTTGTCTAGCCATGGCCCTAACTCTGTAGATGTCTTCACAGGAAATCAGAAACAACACCTCAAGCCCACATTCTAGCCAAAGCCTCCATATCACATAGGCCTTACCTTTTGTTATATAGGTCTTCCACTACAAGAAGAGGGTTTATCACTGGCAATCCTTAGAATAAGGGAGAAGAGGGTGGCTGGAGAGATGGCTCAGTGATGAAGAGCACTGGCTGCTCTTCCAAAGGACCCAGGTTCAATTCCCAGTGCCCATAGGACAGCTCACACCTATCTGCCACTCCAGTTTCAGGGGATATGACACCCTCCCATAGTCACATAGACACATATGTAGGGAAAATGTCAGTGAACATTTTAATAATAATAATAATAATAATAATAATAGCAGAAGAAGAAGGAGAAGAGAGGGAGATGAGCCAGAAAGATAGACACAGCTCTCTGGGACATCAGCCTTTCTTCTGAGGAAACCTATATATAATAGCAAAGCAAGAAACATAGAACAGAGAACCAAATGCCAGAAATTCAGAACTTAGGTTCTGAAGTCTCTAGGAAGGACAGCCCTTTGGCCTCAGGAAGTACAGAAATGCAGAGTGGAATTGCATTTGGAAGCTTAGGAGCAGGGACCAAGAAAACTTATGACTCTCTTCCAGGTTCTGGAAGGGAAACATAGAAGTGAACTTACTGGTCTTTGGCAATAATGGCTGCTCTGAGGTCCCCTTCTTACCACCTCTAACTGTTCAACCTGGGAGATAATTTCAGCACCCTGTGCCTCTCTGAAAATCTGAAATAATTATGAATTATTAATTCATAATTAAGAGCATTGGTTGTGATCATGGCTCTCCAATGGATCTCTTTATTTCCTTATTCTTTGTGGGGGCAGAGGGCATCCTCCATTAGCCCTTGCCCTCTGTAACAAGCAAACTGAGGCCTTGCTCCTCTTGAAGGCAGCTCTTGAACTTGGCCATTTGTGGAATGGCTGCCTCATTACAGAGCCGAGTCATATCTCACCTCACTTAGTATTTGTGCACAATACTGAGATTCCACCATGCTTCTGAACAAAGTAGTGACTGGGGTGAGAGTCCAACTGGAAAAGCGGGTTGGTGAAACTCTGAGGAACTAGGAATGAAAGCCAGGTGGCAGGATATCTGGGACAAGAGTAGGTGTTCTGTCTCCCCAGCTTGAGGAAATGCTGCTTTCTCTCACCTTCTAGGGTCCCTGAATATACATGTAGCCTTTTTTTTCTACCTCCCTCTCTCTAGATTCACCCCTAACCTTGACTTCCAATGACTGGGGATAGGGAGTGCCTAGAGAGGGAAGAAATCTCCATGATAATTTTCATCTAAGTTTGGCTCACCTTCACTAACATGAGTTTATTCATGCCTTTCTCTCCTCTCCTCTCCTCTCCTCTCCTCTCCTCTCCTCTCCTCTCCTCTCCTCTCCTCTGCTCTCCTCTCCTATCTTCTCCTCTCCTCTCCTCTCCTCTCCTCTCCTCTCCTCTCCTCTCCTCTCCTCTCCTCTCCTCTCCTTTGGAAATGCAGTTGAAGAGAGGCAGCTCCTAACAGATACACCTAGAGACACAGAGAGTTGAGAAATAAGCAATGCACACCTTTAATCCCAGCACACAGGAAGTGGAGAGGCAGGCAGATGGATTTCTGTGAGTTCGAGGCCAGCTTAGTCTACATAGTGAGTTCCAGGACAGCAGGGACTATGTAGAGAGACCCTGCCTCAAAGAAATGAATAAATGAAGAATAAATGACCAGAGTGGCTCACCTGTTCCTCCATTCTGTACCCTGAGATTAGGACCAGGGGAAACCCTCCATCTGGGTTCCCCAACTCTTTGCTCTCTTTCACAGAGTCGAGGAGGTTTTCCTACATGCCTGAGACCAGGCTGGCTCTAACACAAGGTGATTTCCAAAGATCAGTTAGGGACCCAATCCCATATGTCTCTCAGGATTTGTCTAGTCAGAGGAGTCAGTAGACCAGCCACTTCATTCCATTCGTGGGGTGATCCCTGGAGTCACCCCATCCCCAAACTCACCTGCTCTTTCCCTTAGCTACCCCAGCCTTTCTTGGTCCTGCCAGAGAGGCAGGTAGGATGATTGTCCAGGTGGTTTCTTGGAGCTTGCTAGTTTATTTATACTGTTTGATTCTAAATAGACTTGAGGAAAAGGGGAAGGAGCAACTGTGCTCTGCGTCCTCCCCACGGCCCCTCCTCTGGACATTGGCTTTCCCGATGAAACAGTGCACTGTTGTTCCTGGACAACCATTCCCCATCATCTCTGTCCAAAGCGGTTGAGTTTCACCCTCCGTTCACCCCCATTAATCACCTCAGCGGCTAAACATCACCCAACCCCCTCTAGCTCTTTCTCTTCTTCTTGCCCTTAGTATTCATGGCGGGAAGGGCATTCCTCACTGCTGCCTGCCTCACAAAGACCCCTCCTCTGACCATGGTCCCTCCCCCTCTCCATCCACCAAGTCCATGATGGGCATTGCTACTCACTGCTTAGGGTGTTCTGGCTACCAGCTCCATTCTTGGACCACACCAGCCAGCTGTTTCTGCAGCCATTGCTGTGAGTGTTCCATGTATATGCTTGCTTATCCCATCCTTCTTCATGGACCTCATCCTGTCCCATGTTCCTCTTAGGTCTTTCCCACTCTTCCTGTTACACTATCTGCTTATACTCCCACCCCAATCCAAACCTTTTTACACCCCGTTTACTTTTCTTTCCCACTCCTAAGACATCCCCTAGGCCTTTCAGATGATGCCACTGAAGCCCTTTCCTCCCAGCTTTGAGAAACAGAAATGCAGGATAATAATACAGTGGCTAAAACATAGGTTTTGGATTCAAATCCCAGAGCTGCTACTTGCTGGTTGTATAACTGCGTAGGCAAATAAGTTAGCTTTTCTGAATCATCCCTAAAATGGGTATATCCACTGGCCTTAGAGCTGTTGCACAGATTAAATTAAATTGTATTTGCATAGATCCAAGCATGCGCCAGGGGCTTGATAAATGGTGGTTATTAATATCAGAAGCTTCTCAGGAAAAGAGAAAATGTTGCTCTCCGGATTCCAATAAGAATAAAGGTATTGCCTCCTGTAGCACCCGAGAGTATGGGATAAAAATGACACGGTTTTGCAGATAGGTAGGGCTCTTTTGCAAGAGAGCCATATTATTATTGTAGCTATACAAGGTCTCAACTTTGGCTTGTACATTGAAACACCTAGGAAATGGGGGGCTCAAAAACAAAATAAACAACAACAACAAAAAAAACCCCTAGTGCCTGGACCCCACCTCTTGAAATTCTAATCTGGTTGGCTTAAAGTATGATGATACATTTGGGAAAAAACTTTAAACCACCCCCCATGAGATGCTAATGTTTGGCCTGAAGTTGAGGCATGTCTGAGGAAGGGATATAGGAGGATGAAGGCCCCTACTCTGGATTCTGGCTATTGTGTTTCACTGGTAGCCCAGTCACTTCAGATTCACTTTTCTTGAGATTCTAGATTTTCCAGACACTCTCATCTTTTTCATTTCCTGCACTTATTAGGATTTAGACAGGAACCACTCCAGGAAGAGACAGAGGAATGGGCAAATTAACCTCTTAGTATTCCTTGCTCATCAGAAAAGCACGTGGTCCCCAGTTACCAGTGGCAGAGGCTGAGACAGCTTCTTTCTGGAGTAGGGAAATGTGCTCTTGTATAGTAAATGGTGTTTCTACCTGGTTGCTACAATAATAGGCCCAGCAATTAGGATACACATTCCCAGGATCTTTTCTTATATTTCCAAAAAGATAAATCACTCCTTGGAACAGAATCTGCATATTGTAATTAACTAATAAATATTTCATGCCTGGCTCAAACTTTCTCCTTTTCTATTTAATGGCCACAAACTTGAGCACTGAGAAACAAGGGGGTGTGTGTGGGTAGGACTTGCCGAGGATCCCCTGTATCAGCCTCGGGGAGGGGACTGTCTGTTTTGCAGCTTTATTGATTTCTCTTGTCCTGTTAGGAAAACATTGCTCACCTGGAGAAAATCAGGTCACAGGTGGTAGATGATGCGATTTGGGATTGCTGGCCTCTGTCCTGACCTCACCAGGAGAGGCCAGTGCCTGGTGACCCTGGGGGCACTAGGAGCTGCAGCTTTGGAATTCAAGAGCCCCATGTTTGGAGACAAGTTTTGTTCTGCTATTCATTAACACAATGGCTTTAGGCCTTCATTCACCTGAAACCTAGTTTCTTCATCTGTTAAGCAGGCATAGCAGTTTTTTAGTTTGTAGGGCTCTCATTATCAATGATAACAGTTCATCGTTAGTTGCATTGCATCCTTCCTTCGACACCCATCCCCCAACCTATGCTTATGTAACAGTCTATCGAATGCTGCCAGGTTGGTAAATGTCTTATCTCACCTTATCAACAGCACTATTCAGGGAGTGTCTTCTTCTTCTTTCTGGTTATTATCAGTGTTTGGAAAGCGAAGGAACTGAGCACCTTGAAGCTATATGTCTTGCCCAGGGTCACAGGATGAAGTAGTTAAGAACACAGATCTGCTATCTAACTGTAGTTTCAAACATAGGTTCTGTCAGTTACTAAACAGCTCTGGGATACAGTGTAACAACTAAGAAGCCTCAGGCTCAAGGCTCAGTCTGAGCCTCAGTTTTTTTCATCTCTAAATTGGGGATGTGAGGGACACTGACTTGGAAGGCACTCGTGAGAATTCAATGAGCAGAGTGCATATAGAGTGTTCAGCTCAGTCCTGCCCAATAAATATTTGCTGAGGTTATTATTACCAGCACCACCTCAGGGCCATGCTGAGGTCACCGTCACCCCTCCCCCCAGGGCCACGGTGTCTCTTGTTCTTTGGCATTTGGGACATGAGTGTGTGAATTTTGCAGAAGCCACAGAGCTGCTCTTTCATTACCTCACCACACACACTTCAAACCCATGACTTGGAAAAAGGACACTAAGCAGATTAGGACTCCATTTGGGGAATTAAATCAAAACTCAAGACTAACTCAATTTGGTTCTGAGGAGAGGGAAAGGTTAAAAGAGAATGAGCAGGCGTCTGGTGTGCTCTCCAAAGTGTAATTGGTCTGGATCTCCCAGTCTCTCCACTCCCCAAGGGTGGTGCCCAAGGGGGGCTCCCCTGGGGTGGAGGAATGGGAGAACTTCAAACCTAAGCAATTTGACAGTTGCTGGGGAATGATCCCAGAATACCTCCCCAAAGTGGATCCTCCTTTTTAGCTCCTCCTTGCCTTATGGATGCTGAGGGTCTCAACACTGAGTTCAGACTGAGAGTCTAGTAGGTGGGCCTCAATAAAATAAGGAGTCCTACTGAGGAAAACCTGTACCCAGTGTTGCTCTGAGGTGTCGAAGCACTACCGATATTGCTCTCTTGTTTTCTAGTGTATCTGTTTAGTCTAAAAGTATGATGAGCATGTATGCATAGAAGCAACTACTGTGTAAATACCCACTCGTCCTCATATATTTAGCTCAGATTATTCTGAGCACTGTAAACTACAAATAAAAGTCAATTCTTCAGGGAGAGTGACGATTTTTCTCAGCATTTTCTCCTGTGTTCTCAATATTCTCCACTCAAGCTATAAATAACCACTATTTCTCATTGCGCAAAAGGGGAAACTGAGGTTGGGGAAGATTAAGTAGTTCGTTCAGAATTACAGATTATGAGTGGATCCAAGGAAGATTACAAAACAGAGGTCAGAATCTTGAGCGAGAGGGCAAGGAGGGGCTAGATTGACCTAGCCTGGAAGCAGGAGGCACTCCTAAACCCAGAGATCTGAGAACGCCTGGGAGTTAGGAGGAGGGGCAAGGGAGGGACTCCTGGGCTGGCCAAACAGCGGGGCCTCGGGCGAGAGCGTCGCCAGCAAGTCCTCATTCTGCGATTACTGTCAGGGGACCATCCATCAGCACGGCCCAGGACGCTCAGGCCAGACTGCCCGCCGCCCGCCAGGGTCTTTCCAGATCGCATTAGCCCTGCCCAGGGCACAGTGCCGCAACGGTTATGAGCCGGTTGCACTGGGCAGGGGCGGGCACTGCAAGCTGCAGGAACATAGAAAGAAGTCCTCAAGAGCTCCCAGTTCCCAGCCTCCACATCCTCGGTGCTGGAGAGGCTCAGGAGAGAAAGGAAAATGCTCAGAAAACAGGGAGCTCTGGGAAGAAAACCAACTGGAGCAGAGGGGAAGAAACAGCCCCAAAGCCTCTTGGGGCAGAGAGGCTGAGAGGCAGAGAGGCAGAGGAGAGGCTGAAAGCAATAGCAGTGGGGGGTTGGGGGGGGAAGAAGGTAGAGAGACTCTCAAGAGCTGGAAAATAGTCTCCCCAGCATGGATAAGTACTCAAGTAACCCTGGCACTCAGGAGGCTGAGGCAGGAAAATAAGGAGTTGAAAGTCAGCCTGAGCCAGATTGTCATAGGCAGCAAACACCTTACAGATAATTCTTCTCCATTCACTGGCACCCCTAGTTTTAGAGATGAAGAATCAGACCCAGGGAAGTGCATTCCACACCTACAGACCCACTCCAGCTGATGGCTGGGTTAGCATTTGACCCTGACTCATAAGTTTCTTCAAACCACTATGTTTTACGTATCTGCTTTGGGCTGGGTCCAGGGGCTGACTGATCAGTTCCCCCTTCCCCAGAAGCTGCTGGTTCTGAGAGTTGAAATACAGCTGGAGGTTGAAGAAGAGCATCCAAGTCCCACAGTGTGGAGCCACTTTCTGTGTAGCTTTGAAGCAGCTCCTATAACTACATGCTCCCAAGCCACCACATGATCTATTCCATTGCTCAGAATCGTAGCTTATTTCCAGGATCGCTTCCATCTAACCTGCTAACTGGGGTTTGTTCAGCCATATACCTGGCATGCTGCTATATTTTACCCCTCAGATGAATAAGTATAACACCTGCTTGTAAATATTTGTCCACATCCATCCACTCACCAAAATATTTGGTTGGTTCCTGATGAGTAGCAGGCACCAAAGCTTAGAGCTTTCACCATGGCTCAAGGGAAGGCTTTAGTGAGACTCTCCACACAGCTCCGTGTGAGACATTATGCCAGCCAGGGGGCTCCAGATACTTGGTCCCTGTCCATGTAGATGATTGGCTTCTCTCTGGCTTCCTCCTCAGTCATCACTGGCTTTACAATATGATGGAGTCCCCAAATCCTTTTCAATTCATAGATAATCTTATCACTACTCCTTCCTCCTGGAACACAGTGCCTGAGCAGCTCCCGATGGCCTCCACAACCACTCGCTGACAGTCAGAAGTGCTTGCTTCTGTCTAAACCCAATCCTTCCTCCGCCATAGCCCAACATTACCACCTTAATGTAGGGTCTTGCCATGAAACACAGCCACTTTCTCTACAGTGCCTGTTCACCCAGGTGGCTAACTTTGTCTTAGGTAGTCAGGCAGGTAGGGATTCCTGTCACCAGGAAATCTGAAGTTCTATCTTCTCTGAAACAAGTGTTTGCTACTCAAGTCAGGATGGTTGTCCTATAGGAGGTTCTTTTCTTCTGGGGTACAATGTGAGTTTCTAACTCCAGCATCTTAGTTTCTGTATCAGTTCCAGGGAGATCTGGGGTGGAGGCTTAGGCCATGAGCAACTTTGTTTCCTATGGCCTGTTCAAGCCCAGCTCCCAGAAAGAGGTACAGAGAGAGGGTTTGGCATGTGGATACATCCACAGCCCCAGACTGAAGATTCAGCTAGTAGTATCAGTGTAATTCAGTCTTGTAGGTCATTTGTGCCACTATTGACACTGTATCCAGAGCAGGTGTCAGCAAGAGGCCTTGGCAATGACTCTGTGTCTTTGGATTAACTTCACATACATTGTCTGCTGTGCTGTCCAGTGCCATGCTCAGTGTCTGGCATAGAATATGTGCTCGTACAAATGGATGAATAAAGAACCCCAGAGGAACGATCAGAATCCTCAACGAGAGGCTGGGAACAGAGACACACAAAGGTTAACTGATTGACTCAAGGTCACATGTCTTGTCTGGAGCCAGGCCAAGTTTCCGTGGAAGAGCAGTTTGAGACTAGAGGGTGTTAGAAGGGAAAAAGGCAAGGACAACAGGAAGAAACTATCAGACCTGTATCAAGTTATCTCTTGAGCAACTCACTTCTGTACCTGGGTGGTACAGAAGTGAGTTGCTCAAGAGATAACTTGCTGAGAAAAATGAGGTTTAAGATGCACGCCTTTAAAAACCAGTCATGGAAGATTAATCCAGAGTAGATATACAGTTCTGCAAATAACATGGGCAAGTCAATGAGCAGGACAGGTCACTGAAGATCAGACAGAGAAAGAGAGAGAGAGCTAACTCTGAGGTCCAGATATCCAGTCCCCAGACCTTTGACAACCTTAAATGCTGTGTGATATCCACCACCCTTGTCCCCTCTAGGGATCTGGGAAAAGAAGGGACTGGATAAGGTATAAATTCACACTTTTGCTTTTCTTCTCATTGCTTTTATCTGGTTTTAATAATTTTTTGAATAGGAACTATACAAACATGTTTCAAAATTCAAAAGGCATCAAAAGTTATAACATGGGCTCAGCATTTAAGAGCACTGGCTGTTCTTCCATGGGACCTGGGTTCAATTCCTAGCACCCACATGGCAGCTCACAACTGTCTGTACCTCCAGTTCCAGGGGGGTGTGACATCCTTACACATACATACATACATACATACATACATACATACATACATACATTCCTGCAGATAAAACACTAATGCACATAAATTAAAAATAAACTATTAAAATTTATACAATGGCAAGTAAGTGAGGATTCAAGGCAGCCCAGGACCTCTCTCCATCATAACCACCGTGGCCACTGTCTTGGATAACTCTCCAAACAGTTTTTTATTGAGTTGAATCTTGAAGTCACTGAAAAGCTGCACTGAGCTCTAATGTTTGGGTAGAGGTGACAGTGGTAAATACAGGTGGATGGGTAGGGTATCATTAAACTAAAATTTCCAAATTGCCTCCCCATCTTAAGAAGGGCAGGAGAAAGAACACGGTTCCTGACTTGAGGGCCCAGAATCCTTGCTAGGGTGTATGCTTGAGATCCAGGCTTCTCCATACTGGACTACCCAAATCTTTTTCCCCAGAGACCCTGTGTTACCTGGATGAGATTTACACTTAGCCAAGTCCTGTGGATCAGAGCCAGGCCCCAGGGTACTCTTCACTACCTGTCACATTGTTGGCAGGGGATATTTAACTTCAATCTTCAGATGTAATCTTTGGCCTTTTATTATGCCCCTGGGGAGAAGATGATCATCTTGGGAGACTCAGTGTTTCTCTCTCTCTCTCTCTCTCTCTCTCTCTCCCTCTCTCTCTCTCTCTCTCTCTCTCTCACACACACACACACACACACACACACACACACACACACACACACACACACACAAATAAATGTATTGCTGGGTATAGTGGTGCACACTTTCAGTTCCAGCATGTAGGAGGCAGAAGCAGGAGGATCTCTGTGAATTTGAGGCCAGCATGATCTACATAGTGAGATCCAGGACAATCAGGACTACATAGTGAGACCTAAATGAAATAAAAATGTATGAATTTTTAAAACACTGATTACATGCTAGAGAAAAGAAGTAAGTGTGGGGAAAGAGGCACCAGGATAGGGGAACCCTGCTGACTTTTAGCAGTACTTTATGTGGTCTTATTAAGAACAGAGCATTCGTGGGGCTGGTGAGATGGCTCAGCAGGTAAAAGCACCCGACTGCTCTTCCGAAGGTCCTGAGTTCAAATCCCAGCAACCACATGGTGGCTCACAACCATCCCTAAGGAGATCTGACTCCCTCTTCTGGTGTGTGACAGCTACAGTGTACTTACATATATATATATATATATAAAGGGGGCTGACGAGATGGCTCAGTGGTTAAGAGCAGTGACTGCTCTTCCGAAGGTCCCGAGTTCAAATCCCAGCAACCACATGGTGGCTCACAACCATCCGTAATGAAATCTGATGCCCTCTTCTGGAGTGTCTGAGGACAGCTACAGTGTACTTACATATAATAAATAAATAAATCTTTAAAAAAAAAAAAAAAAAAAGAACAGAGCATTCGCACAAAGACTCAGAGAGGAAAGACCGGTGAGCCTCACAAATAGTGTGACCAGAGCACTCCTGGAGGACATAAAAGCCAGTGCAAAGATCCAGAGGTCAGAGCATCCTGGAAAATTTGTGGATGGAAAAGAGTGAGCAAGGAGAGTATGGGGATTGCCTCTCTGAGGTAATGAAGGCGATTTGAAGTAATAGAGACTAACTGAGGGGCATCACTATTTACCATCAGTAAAAATCAGAAATGAGAACCATTAGAATTCAGGTTTAAAATGTTCCTTTTTTTAAAAATTAAAAATACATTTTCTCACTGAGACCAAACCATCAACCAAAGAGCGTTGCAGGGGCTGGACCTAAGCTCCCTACACATTTATTGCAGATGTGCATTTTGGTCTTCATGTGGGTCCCCTAACAATTGGAGCAGGGGCTGTCTCTGATTCTGTTGCCTGCCACTGGATCCCCTTCCCTTAGGTGGGCTGCCTGATCGGGCCTCACTGGGAGAGGATGTGTCTAGGCCTACTGTGACTAGATGTCTCAAGGTGGGGTGGTACCCAAGTAGGAGTTCCCCTTCTCTGAGGAGGAGAGGGGGAAATGGGGGAGGGATGTAAAGTGAATAAATACATTTTCTAAAAAAGAAAGAAAAAAAACCATAGATTTCCTTGCCAGGCAGTGGTGATGCCCACCTCTGTTCCCCATGCTCCGGAGGCAGAGGCAGGTGGATCTCTGAGTTTGGGGCCAACCTGATCTACAGAGTGAGCTCCAGAACAGGCAGGACTACAAAGAAAATAAATTTTTTTTAAAGATTTTTCTTCATACAATATATTCTGATTATGATTTCCTCCTACCCCCAACTCCCTACCCCATTCAGATCCACACCTTTTCTGTCTTTCCTTAGAGAACAAACAGGTATCTAATGAATATTAAAGGTCTGCCAGGGGTGTTAGAAGATACAGACAGGTGGAAAGGTGACCATGGGAACCCAAATAAGAAATGGTGGCTTGGACAAGAGTGGCAGCTCCAGCTGGAAGGACGCTGGGGTCAATGGGCACTTCTCTCTCGTCCTCTGCAGTGTATATGAAAGGCTAAAACTCTGGGAAGGTGTGCTCAATTACCAGCCCCAGGGCCACCCCAACACCTAGAGCAGAGTCCAGCCAGGACCACAGAGACTCTGCACTGCTGCCTAGGAGCAGGAGCAGTTTGACAGAAGAGCAGAAGCAGCCTTGAAGCCAGCCCAGCCACAGGCTCCCAAGTCAGGGGAGGCGGCTGCCTCTCTAAAGAGGATATGATGGACAGTTATTGAAGGCGCTCAGCTGGGGGCTCCACTCCAGTCCTAATCTGAGCCGCCCTGGAGGAAATCATAACCAGCTCTTAAAAACATGTTAAGAGCAAAGCTGGTGTGGGTGTGTTTGAGCGGAGTTTCAGACAGCTACTTAACACTGGGGGCCTCCGGGCCTTTGATTCCTTACTCTGTCGCCTTGCCCTCACTCTCTATCTGGCGCGTGTTTATCAGCCAAGTCATTTAAATCACGCTTGTTCCCTATAAACATTTCACTTGAAATGGCATCCACCACTCCAGAAGAGCATCTATCACAGCTTGTGGGTCTACATGAAGAGCAGGGGGTGACGGTTCCAGAACTCTCTCTCCAGTGCCCCCCTCCCCCATCCATTCCTCCTCCCCTGGACCACATTCTCAGGTTTCCCACTGGAAGACCAGCTTCCCCTTGGTGTAACTGGGTACTTAGTGCCATGATTATTTACAGTGCTAGGATGGCCCCAGGCTCCTGGGAGCCACAGCCTATAGAACGTTACTCTATCAAAGCTCAATAAACACACCTGGCTCCTAGCTAGCTCCCTTAGCACCTGTGGCTCAGTTTCCTGTGGGCTTCTGGGGAAAACACAGGGTAGGAAGAGGGAAAAGAACAGGACTGGGCCAGCACAGAACTGTCTGCAGTTTCAAGTGTTTAAAGCCAGGCCCCAAATAAAGTTGGCCTCCCATTGTTCCTGTTTCCTGGCCAGAAACCCTCCTTGCCTGAGGCAAGCATTCTTTTTGGCAGAGTGTGGCTTGAGGAGCATCTTCAGAAGAGCCAGGAAAGCTGAGGAAGCTACCTGGCTAAAATTGGAATGAGCAAGTGGACTTCGGAGGCTTCAACTGGCTTCTATATGTCCAGACCAGAGACAGGAGGATAGAGGTATAGATGGATCTACTTCCAGAGGACCAAATACTCTTCCTCAGCCCCCCCTCCTCTTTTTTTTTTTTTTTTTTTTGAATTCTAGCAAAGTCTCAACTGCTACTGTGAAGCCCCTGTTGGCATTTGGAACTGGGGTGGAAATCATTCTTGTATGGCTCCTTTCCCCAGTCAGTGTTGCATCATGGGAAGGGCTTCCCAAAGGCCTGCCCTAGACACATAGGTGATACCTCCTCTGTGGCACACTTGTCATACTGACATCAGGAGGCTTCTGTGTGAGGTCCACAGAGTCCAGGTGAGACCCCAGGAAGGTGGGGGAGGGGCAGCACTGAGTACAGGAGAGGAACAGCAGGGTTGGAAGTCTCCATCTTTGGGGGTCAGGTAAGGTCCCTTTACAAGCCAAATGAAGAAAAAGAACTTCTAAGGGGAGCTTATGACTCCATAAAATAAAAGGCCATAATTGGGAGCGATATCTAATTTATCTATTGAATGCCTCCTACGTACTCTTTTATCACTTAGATGGACAGAGTATAATTGGTGTGCTGAACGCCATCAATCTCGGGGCCTGGGCTTCCTGCGCTGGCTACACCTATTACTGTCAGATTATGACACTGTAATACCAAGATCAATGACATTTTAAATGTGCTCCAGTTATGGGCAATTGCTGACAATAAAAACAGTGACAAATTGATGAAACTTGGGCAGCAATGATCTGGTGTCAAAAATAAACCATAAATAACTACTTTCCAAACTGGGAGAGGTGTCTGGGACACCTGCTTAGGGGGAAAGACCTGGGGAGAGGAGGCTCTATCCTACCTCAGTGCCTGGGTTTTTCCCAAGGGAGCCTTTATTCTTGGGAACCATCCTCCAGGCAGTACTGCAAGGTCCCAGCAGAAAGAAGAAACAGGAACCATCTTTGGGGAGAACTGAGGCTTCCCAGCACAGAGACTTTGAGGAGCTTCTGTGTGGCTGCCTGGGTGGGCGTGGACGATTTGCTAAGTGGTCTCCACACATCCTAAACCAAGGAATGGGACAGACTGGCTGAGCTACAGAGCCAACACTAAAGCTGAGAGGACCTGACACTCTCTTGGGCAGGGGCAGAGCCTCCAAACTGGCTCAGAAGAACCAGGATCCAGATGCCCAGCCATAAGCTGGGCTTTCTTTCTCCACCAATTCCTCCCCACTTGAAGGCAATCCCATGCCATTGACTAGCTAAGCTATTTTTGGGTAACTCATGGTGAACCTCTTAATTTTTAAGGAACTACTTTTATTGATAGCATCGCTCTTACCATGTCTCGTATCTATTTCTTTATTTATTAACACTTTGATAGGTATTTGTGTTATGGTCTTGAGAGTCCTGCTGAATGCCTGCAGAGGTGAGAAGACCACTGGAGGGTCTCTCCTTCCACCATGGATGGAATTTGGGTTGCCAGGCTCATGCATCTCTCTGGCTTACTTTCCACTAAGGACTCTGTTACATAGTAGTATTACAAAGATCACCATCACCAAGCTTTCTTGTGCAAGTACTAAATGCCAAGCAAGCTCTGTTCCAGGAGTCTCTCACAGATATTATTTTTAATTCCTATAGTGCCTTGTGAGGTGCAGATCATTTTTCAAATTTTGGAAGTGAGGACAGAGGTGTAGGAATGATGCTGACACACCCCTTTCTGTTTAAGATTTATTTATTTTTATTTTCTGTGTAGGATTTTTGTGTGTGTGTGTGTATGCCTATATATTGTGTGCATGTCTGGTGCCTAGGGAGGCCAGAAGAAGAAACCCTTGAATTGGAGTTATAGGTAGCTATGATCCACCCTACGAGAACTGGAAATTGAACTTGGGTTCTCTGGAAGAACAGTGCCCTTAACAGATGAGCCATCTCTCCAGCTCCAATCCTTTTCTTATCAATTGTTACTTCAACCTGTTTTATAGGGGACAGTAAGGAGCTTTCTTAAGAGCTTATGCGTAGTTGTGGGCAGAGCTAGGCACAACCCAGCTTTCTGAGTCTCCTTATATTCCACACACTCTCTTTCTAGAACTTATAATAGTCTCCTCTCAGGCTGTGGGGAGTGGGGTAGGGGCTACCCTTTTTTCAGCCAAGTTCCAGCTGTGGCCTCCAATAGGCAGCAGGGGGCCCTGTCTGCTTTGGAGCCTCAGTGGAGAGAAGAGGCTGCTTTGCAGCTGTAAGGCCTCAGGCTAGCTGTGGGCCTGTGTGTGTGTGTGTGTGTGTGTGTGTGTGTGTGTGTTTCAGGTGGTATGAAAACTGAAACAACATGATACAAAGTATCTGGCTCATGATACAAAGTATCTCACTAACCGGTGGTCATACAAGTAGAGCCTGGCACAATAGTAAGAAGCTTAACAATTAAAAAATTATAAAATAAAATAGCTGAACAGTCTAAAACTTGGGAGGTTAAAGCAGGAAAATCAAAAGTTCAAGGTCACCATGGGCTACAGAATAAGACCCTGTCTTACCTAATAATCCCAGCGATCAGGAGGCAGAGGCAGGCAAATCTCTGAGTTCGAAGCCAGCCTAGTCTACGGAGTGAGTTCTAGGACAGCCAGAACTACATAAAGAAACCCTGTCCTGGGAGTTGGGAATGTGGAGAAGACCCTGTCTCCAAAAAAATAAAGCATATAGCTCAGAGTTAAGAGTACTTGTTGCAGGGCTGGAGAGATGGCTCAGCAGTTAAGAGCTCTGAGTGCTCTTCCAGAGGTCCTGAGTTCAAATCCCAGCAATCACATGGTGGCTCACAACTATCTGTAATGAGATCCGATGCCCTCTCCTGGTGTGTCTGAAGACAACTACAGGGTACTTACATATAATAAATAAATAAATAAATAAATAAATAAATAGTACTTGTTGCTCTTGCAGAGTGTGGTGGGTGGGATAAAAGTGACCCCTATAGGCTCATATATTTGGATATTTGGTCTTCAGTTGGTGGAACTGTTTGGGGAAGGTTATGGGGTGGGGCCTTGTTGAGATGTGTCACTGGGGTTTTAAAAAGACTTGCACAAATTCCAATGGTTCTCTCTGGAATTTGTTCTCACTCCTACCCAAGGATCAAGATGTAAGCACTCAGCTATTCTTGTCACCATGTCTTTGCTCCACCATTATGAACTCTAACCCTCTGAAACCATAAGCACCTAGTTAAATGCTTGCTTTTGTAAATTGCATTGGTTATAGTGTTATAGCACAGCAATATAAAAGCAAGTAAGACACAGAGGACGCAGATTCAGTTCCCAGCATCCATATGGTGGCTCTATTACCCCAATTCCAGAGGAGTTGATGCCATTTTCAGACCTCTGAGGGTACCAGGAGTAGATGTGGTACACAAACAGACTTTCAGGCAAAACACTCATACACATAAAATAAAAAATAAATTAAATATAAAAAACAAAAATCATGCAAAAGAGAGACTCCAAGACCACACATTGGTGGCTGCACACTGCCTTATCACACAATATACAAGAAATTTCTTCCAAAAATCACACGGAATTCTATGTGTGGGTGTTCTAATGTATATGTTCATGGGGGGTGTCCACCTCTGTGTGCTTGTGTGTGGAGGCCAACAATCAAGTGTCATTCCTCTGTCACCAAACACCTTTTCTTTGAGACAGGGTCTTTCTATACCTAAGCTACACTGAGGGTCATCGAACTACAGGGTCACTCCTGCCTTTGCCTCCCTAGCATGCCACCATACCAGACTTTTCACATGAGTCTAGGAACTGAATTCAGACGCTTGTATTTATGTGAAAAGTTCTTTATGGGTTATGCTTCCAGCCTCACAGAGTACTTTTGATGGCAAATAATTTAAAGATTTTAATTACTAAAATGGGTAAAAACAAGACTGGATGTGTTTGTCTCCCAGCACTAGGGAGACAGAGGCAGAAGTATCTCTGTGAGCTGTAGGCCAACCAGGAATTCCTAGTCAGCCAGGGTTACATAGTGAAACTCACTTTCAAAAACAAAAGCAAGGGGAAAGAGAGAGAGAGAGAGAGAGAGAGAGAGAGAGAGAGAGAGAGAGAGAGAGAGAGAAAAGCATAAAACATATTATATAATAATACGCAAAGTTTGAATCATTGTAAGGCAAAACCACAAGGCCTCAAAAGAATTTGAACCGCCAAGCATAGTGAGTGGTGCATACCTGTGCTGGGGAGGCAGAAGGCAGATAGTTGCAAGTTGAGATCAGCTTGGTCTACATGCAGATTCCTGGCTAAGCCAGGGTCTATATAGTGAGACCCTATCTCAAGAGAAAATTAATCTGGTCCTATAGCCTTACTAATGGAAAATCCAAATTATATGTAATACAAACAGAGTATGTATCATCCTATTTTCTTTAACATGTACCAGAGAGAAGGGAAGGAGGAGAGGGAGTGGGGGAAGAAAGGGAGAGAAGATAGGCCCTTGCTGACTGACTCCTGGATCCAAGTTTACCTTCCATCCCCTAATATTAAAAGGACTTGGGCAGAAAAGCTTGAAACCCCTTTGTTGGGTGGATGGAGCTTGGACAAAAACCAGAGTTTCTGATTTCTTCACCCTTAGTATTATTTTGTTTGTTTGTTTGGTTTGGTTTGGTTTTTTTTGAGACAGGGTTTCTCTGTATAGCCCTGGCTGACTTGGAACTCATTCTGTAGTCTAGACTGGCCTCGAACTCAGAAATCTGCCTGCCTCTACCTCCCCAGTGCTGGGATTAAAGGCGTGCACCACCATGCCCGGCGTGACAGGAGTTTTTAGCACACAGAAATCGCTATACACAGTAGGCTGGACAATAATAATAAGAGTACAACCCGAAACACAAGACCACAGGCTGTATGTTTCCCTCTTTATTTTTAAAATATTATAACATTTGTTTATTTTGTGTGGGTGGAGATGAGTGGGTGTGCACATGCCAACACACTTGTGTGGAGGTCAGAGAACAATTTACAAGAACCAGCTCTTTCACTCCACCATGTGGGTCATGGAAGGTGGATTTCAGGTCATCAGGGTCTGGTGGCAAGCAACTTTACCCAGTAAACCATCTTACTCACCCCTTCTCTCTTCAAAAGACGAGTACTAAACAAATACTATTTCTCCTTCTATATTGATCTCCTTCAAGTTGACTTATTAAGACCATGATGTGTGGGTAATTTCTTACTTATTTTATTTTTAAAGTTTTGGGGGCTTTTCCAGACAGGGTTTCTCTGTGGAGCCCTGGAACTTGCCCTGTAGACCTGACTGGTCTCAAACTCAGAAGAGATCTGCCTGTCTCTGCCTCCTTAGTGCTAGGATTAAAGACATGTACCAACATGCTCAGCTGTATGGCAACTTCTTTTAAAAATATTTGAGACAGGGACTCACTATGTAGACCTGGCTGTCCTTGAACTCATAGACTTCTGCCTGTCTTTGCCTTCTGGGTGCTGGAATTAGAGTTGTATACCAACATGGCAGGCACATGTACAATTTTAACGTTAGACTTTATTGTTAACTTCTGTTTAATAATTACTAGCTAAATCCAAGTCACCAACTAACAGTAGTCATACTTCAAAGACAACCACAAAGTGGCTTGGAATTTTCTTGGATTCTTCAGGAAAACCCCCCAAAGCTATCTACAACTTGGATGCTTTTAAGTTTTATGCTTGGGGGGGGGGGCGTTGTCTTCAAGAACCACCCTTATTTTCTGATGGTCCTCCTCATTGGCCCTTTACCTAAGGAACCTCTGTGACTCTGCCTTCAGGCTGCCCACATCTTGAAGCATCCATGCTTTTAATTGTCCATATGCAGCCCTGGGCCTGTGAGAAAGACTGAAGGACATACCTACCTGGGGTTTTGTTACCTGACTTAACAGGCATCTCTTCCCTGATTGCACCCAATGAAGAATACCCTGGGTAGCTGAGCAAGTCATGTGACTGTATTCTATGTTGCCCCTACACTCCTTTAAGGTAGGGGTCTACATAGCCTGATGTTCAGAACACTACTCATTATAGGGGATGAGGAGAAGTAGTATTTTGTAGGCTACAGTGCTGTGTTAAAGTGAGAAGTCTGCAAAGTCAGCATGAGGTGGGCTGGCCACAAGCCTGCTCTGGTGAGTCTTTTAGTGACTGTAGGTGAACTGAAAGAAGACAACTCTCAGGATTTGAAGGCAGAGGGAACAGAGTTCAGGATTATTCCAGGGATGAAGTAAGTGCACAGTACTGAACCATAGCCAGAACTCAAATGATTATAGACCCATGCTATGGGATGCTGAAGGAGAAGTCAGGAAGAGGGACAAAGGCAGAGAGTGCTGGGGCTCAGGAAACTGGTGCTGTGGGCGATGGAAAGGACTGAGAAGAAGCCTGGGGTCGCAAGAAGGAGACTGTCGGCAGGTGCACAAGCAGCAGAGAGTGGGCAGAGGCTTGGCCTGGACAGAGTAGTTAGAGATTCAAGTAGCTTAGAAGAGTTTGTTTTGTTTATTAGCTTTTGCAGAAGGCAGACTTCTGAGCCAGGGTTGGAGCCTTGCTTGGGTCTCAGCAGAAGCAGAGCTGCTGTATTTCACTCTCTCCCCTAAATGAGAGACTAGATTGGTCAAGAAATCTCCAGGAAGCAATTGTGATCACTGCCTGATTGTCTTGTTGATGAATACAGAATGGGCGCCAAGTCCAGAGTGTGGGTGTCTGACAAGGTCTTTATGATTCTAGAATCACTTATGACTTCTTCCTCCTCCTCCTCTGGTCTGCCCTGGCTAATGGGCTGCAGGAGCCTACCGCACAAAGGGCAGCGGGTGCTTGCTCGTGGATGCAAAGGCTGCGTCCCACAGTTGGTCTCCTGGGAAAGATGAGCTTGAGTTTGGTTTGTGGATCGACTATGATTTTTGCACTCTTCCCTTCATGCCATCTCTGGGTCCTGACCACCAGGAGCCCGGGATGCCCACTGACATAGTGACTCTGCACAGCCCAGCCTCATCAGCTGTGGAATCATTCTCTGGGCAACCCTGTTCCTCTGCTAGGACTCTCCTCTTGAGGTCCGGGGCTGTCATTCAATAAGTTCCATTGGGCTAGAAACTTAGGGTTCATCCTGGGTCTCTCAGCCTGATAAGCTTCTCTGTCAACAAACATCTTCAACAAGGTCTTGGTCCCTGTTCATGGTGCTGAAAAACAGCTTGCACGCCGAAGTCTCATGCCCCCAAAGGCTTCTGTAGGTGACTTGGGGTGCCAACTCTCCTGAGTGCTGATTACTATGTCCCACTCTTGCTGACCATCACCGTGAACTCCCTGCTTAGAAGCCATAAAGCCTGGTTTTGTCATCACCCACACTGCCACACACTTTAAATAAAGACTTTTTTTTAAGTGCAGAAAAAAAATATTTCTATGAGTTGTTGCAGTTGGACAGCATTTAGAATGCTCTGAAGCTATCTGTTATTCTTGGATACACTTATGTATTATAAATATGAAAGCATGACTGGGAGACCAGCCGAAGTTCATGATGGTGATGCCTGTGGGCCGGAGGCATACATGCTGGCAAGGGGACAAAGGGGACGTTTATCTTAAATGATTTATTTTGTTTTGAAAACTCAAGAGAAGTGATCAAGAAACTTTATCAGTAGCTTGTCAAACCTGAAGACAGGATAACGAACACCAGAAAGCTAAACTGGTTCGTTTTCTGTATTGTAGGAGAAAATCACATTTTGACACACAAGCCCTGTGGAGTCTGTCACTTTCTACACCCCTCGCTTGGCCTGTTATGACTTTCCAAAAGCTTGTGATCACCTATTCTTGCAACCTCTGCTCTGCTCGAGAGACTTCAGTGGCCAGGTTCTCTAGCCCCAGGCTTTGTCTATATAATCACGGCTTCTGTTGTCCTACCTTCCACCTTTCCTGCCCCAGACCAGATATAGCATAGTTAGAGGTTGAATCACTGATGTAGGCTCCTAGGTTCATTTGGGCAATGATATGTTCCTCTTTGCTTGGCTTTCCTTCAGCTGCCAGCAGCTAGATAGACAGATCGCCTGGGGGGATTTTTCTTTGGTGGTGGTAGTGGGTGCTATTTTTTTCCTTTAGTCTGGTTTGTCTCTAAACTGTTATCTGCAAGGGAAGGGAGAAAAGATTAAGACCCTCCACAGAGCCCTCCCTTCACAGGTCTTTTCAGATAGCCCAACCCTGAGGCTGGGTGTGAGCAAGACAGAGAACTGATAAAGCCATCCAGACTGGTTGAACATGATGGAGCTTCCCTGCTGGAGTGGGAAGGACAGCATTAGTGTAGTCTTGGACACCCTGTGACTAGAAACAAGAAGCCTGCCTAGGTTTGGCTGGCCACAAACTGCTGGCTGGGCACTAATCAGGCACTCAAACTCTAGGCCAGTAGTAGCCTTTTCCCTGGCACATGGTAGATAGTGTCCATATCCTTTGGTGGAAGACTGAGAGATGCCTTCCCTGTGTCATTGTGAAGCCCTTCTAGTCTAGGATAGGTGCCCCATATGTCCTGCCAATGGCAAGTGTCCCTTTACCCTCACAGACATATTTGT
Organism: Mus musculus; assembly: GCF_000001635.26. Taxonomy (NCBI): domain Eukaryota; kingdom Metazoa; phylum Chordata; class Mammalia; order Rodentia; family Muridae; genus Mus; species Mus musculus. The sequence goes on from NC_000081.6 coordinate 103,084,200, forward strand.
GTCTTCTTCTACGATGCTCAATAGGCACAGGGCAGAAGTCCTGTCTTCTTCATCACAGCTGTAACTCTGTTACTGAGTCAAGACAGGGAATTCTCAGTACCCTTGCTTTCTAAGAGAAGACTGAACAAACAAGCAGACTGTCTTCTCATAGACCATGAGCTCCTTGCTAATGTCCTCTATGCTTTAATCACCTGATCCTTTGTGCTCACAATGGTGCCTGGGCTCCCTGTCTCTCCTCACAGTCTGGGTAAGAGGGGAGGGTCTTTGCTTTTTCTCTCTCCCCCAATGATAACAGGAGAACGGGAGAATGACCCTTCAGTGCCCATATTCTCAAAGCTTCTAGTGGTACGGAGGGAGGGAACCTAGTCTCACAGTTCTCTGTTATCCTTCTTGTAGCCCACTGCCAAGGACAGGGGGACTCCTCTGGGGAAAAGGTGCCTCAGGCTCCCTGCTCACTCATTTTTGTCTCCAGCCTCATTGAAGTTTTCACTGTCTACCCTGTCTTTCCATTACCACACACATCCTGTCTATTGTCAGGGAAAAATATGTTGTATTCAAAAGTATTTGTTTCTTAACTGAAGTAAAATAAACAATCTATTCTACCTAACCCTAACCTTGATTCTTCTCCTCCAGGACCTCTTACACTAAGCTCAATATGTTTTGATCTTCAATCTTTCTCCCATTGCTCTGTACATTTCTGCCACACTAAACAGTTCACCTTTGTTCTCTGTGTTGTCGAGGTGTGTGCTGTAGCTCACTGAACTTGATGTCTAGGCAGGTTTCATAGATAATTATCACAAACTGACACCAAGAAAACTACACATTAAAATGTTTTCTCCTCTCCTCTCCCTTCTTTGATCTAACATAGAATTCACTGTCCTGGGAATGGGTAGGGTGCTTGCTTATCATACAAAGCCATGGGAGCTCACACCCAGCACTGCATGAACTGCAGCAGCAGCGGCCCCTGTAATCTGGGCACTCAGGAGGTACAAATAGGAAGATCAGAAGTTTAAGGTTATCTTCAACTACTGAGTGAATTTGAGGCTAAGTGAGTTCCTGTCTCAAAAACAAAACAACAACAAACAAAAAAACCTCCCCCCCCCAATAAAAACAACAAAAAAGCCCACAACTGAATTTCTCAAGAGGGTAATTGCTAGCTCTGCAATACAATAAGAGAATTTATTTTTTTTAAGATTTATTTATTATATGTAAGTACATTGTAGCTGTCTTCAGACAGCCTAGAAGAGGGCAACAGATCTCATTATGGATGGTTGTGAGCCACCATGTGGTTACTGGGATTTGAACTCAGGACCTCTAGAAGAGCACTTTTAACCGCTGAGCCATCTCCCTGAGAATTTAACTTCCCCAACAACTTTTCAATAGAAATCAAATAGCTGGAGAGTCTCAGGAATAAAGACTATGTCTTTTACTTGTATAGTTTATCCAACTGTATAACGTTTGCTTGTTTTAAACCATAGCCCACTGGGATCTCTGAGTTTTTTCAAACCTGCATGGGGACATAGGTGAGAGAAGTATTTATTGTGGCCCTTGAATGGATGGGGTCCTCCAGACCCCAGGACCAGGCTAGAGGTGTTGGGAACCCAAAGGGCCCAATGTCCATCAGAAGTGTGCTGAGCTGGCAATTGGGGACAAAGTTGGCGAGGCAGAGAGAGGAAAAGAAGGGAGTCTGGCTCAAGGCCAGAGGTGGCTCCCTAGGGAGTCCTCGGAACGGGCAGCCTGACGTCGCTCCATCCGTCCCGCCTGACGGATGGGTCTGCCGCTCAGGAGCAAGCTGTTGGGCCAGGCCGCTGCCAAGGCCAAACAGAGGCGCTTCTGTGTGCGCTGCTCCGCACGCGGCGAGTGGGGCGGGCGGGGAAGCTGAGAAGGTGATGGGGAAAGCAGACGTCCGGGAACTGCAGCCACGGGAGGTTGTGGGGGACGGGTCGCAGGAAGCTCCTGCTCCCCTAACCCCAGCCTCAGAGTGTCAACCGCGGGAGTCGGCGGAGACGCTCGTGGGATGGCTGGGGGCTGCTGGCGGGGGCAGACAGGCAGAAGATGGAGGCCTGGAAGATCGCGATGGCCCTCTGAGTGGTGACAACCGTCCGAACTTCCCACCTTGCGCGTCCACTGCGCGATCCTCCTCGGCTTTGGGACCCAGTCACCTTGGCCTCCCTGTCCACCAGTCGCCCCTTTGACCCCGCTCAGGACTCAAGTCCGAGAAGCTGCGCGATCGGTCCCTGGCCCGGCTCCGACCCCTCCCAGCAGCTGCCTCCCCCTCAGCGTTAATTAAAACTTGCGAGATGGAGAGGCTGGCGCGGGCGGCTCCGCTTTATTTGCAGCATCTTTCATGCTGCTGACGATCGTAAAGGGCTTTAATATTGAAATATGGGCCATTTTCCCAGCTCCAGCCCTCGCCGCGCGCTCCCCTCACCCCCACACCCAGCCACCCCGCGCTTGATGAAAGAGCCCCTGCAAATCCATTAAGAAGAGATAATTGAAAACTCCGGGGTAATATTTAAGGCCTCGCGCCTGGCGGGGCGGAGGGCCCCCTGCGCCCGCAGTGCCCGACAGTGCCCGCCCTCGCCCTTGCCAGGCCTCGAATTCTTACTCCTAGCAGCTCTCTGTGGAAGGCACCTGGGGACTCCCCAAGACAAGTGACAAAGATAGCCTAGAAGTAGGGGCGGCCAGTTGTGTCTACATCATGAATCAGATAAGGTGCACCTGCTTCTTGGCCTTGCTTAAAAGCCCCAATTCCTTTCTTGGCCATAGTGGTCCTCTGCTCTGAATGGCCGGGGAGCTATTGACTCCCCTTCAGATCAGGCTGATGCTGGCCAAAATGAGGGTCCCCGCATGGACGGTTGGGGGATTTCTCTGTTATCTTCCAGAAAGATTCTTGTCACCTCTGTGGTAGGCACTATAACAGGTACTGAACGGTGAGCCCGTGAGGTTATGATATTGCTCCCTCATGTCTGCTTTTGTACATGTTTAACCTTTCACAGCAGGTTTGTAGAAAACAGCCCTGCATATCTTCCTCTGTATAGCTCCCTGTGATGTGTATGCAGGCCACCTGTGATCCTATGCAATACTGTCCCTGAGCATGCGGTGTTGGCATTGTTTATAGAGACTGCCCTCCTACATGGTTGTGGCATCTTGGGAACAGGGATCAAGTCTAATTTCCCTCTTTCACCCCAGCTCCTGGCCCATCGCCAGGCACAGAACATGTGCTCAGGAAACGTCAATGATTTGGCTGCTGTCCACATCCCCTGAGAACTCCAGGGTTTCAACACTGGGCTGTGGTACTTGGGGGAAGGGTGAGCCAGAGCAAGAAGAGGAGTATCTGGAGGCCAGTCTAGCCATGACTGGCTTCAAGCTGTTTTGAAGATGGAAGAGGCACGAAGATTCTGTTCAAGACTGGAGTTTAGGAATCCATTCATTTGTCTCCTCTATCTGGGTCCTTTGTGGGTGTTTCTCCACTATATTTGACTTGCCTTCCAATTGGTCAGAACCAATCTCTCTCTCTCTCTCTCTCTCCCTCCCTCCCTCTCTCTCTCTCCCTCCCTCCCTTCCTCCCTCCCTTCCTTCCTCCTTCCTTCCCTCTCTCCCTTCCTCCTTCCTTCCCTCTCTCCCTCCCTGTGTATTCATGCATATATAAATATGTATACCATATGTGTATTATTGTGTGGAAAGGAAGGAAGAGAGAAGTGGGTTTGTTTTTTTTTTTTAGACACAACCCTGCAGAACACATGAGTGGGCCAAACCTTCCCACTAGTGCCCAGCTGCCCAAGCAAAATCTTTCCTAATCACCTTTGTGCTCCTCGATTCCTAACACCTGACCAGAGGTGGTCCTCACAGATGAAACCACAGAGGGCTAGAATGTTCTGTCTGAGCTGCTAGGCATGGTGGCAGTGAGTGACTCCCACATCTCCGTCTCTAGGCCAGCGGTATTCCAGGCATCCATCACCAACATGCAGGAGACTGAGATGATGTCACAGGGCCCATCAACAGGTCAAGAAAATTAGACTACCTAGCTAGGGGCCTGTTAACGAGTTCTGATTCCCCTTTCCTTTGGGGAACATTGTTCCACTGTTGCACAAATCACTTTCCCCTGGCCAAATACACAGCAATGACGTCCGTTTCCCTGACACTCAGGTCCTATCCAGTGACCATTTGCTTTTGGAGGTCTTTCTCCTCCTAGGTTCTTCCTCCCATCCAGGGTGGTGGTGCTCTTTGCCCAAATACAGTGTAGAGATTGTCCTGATAAGCTGGGCCTGGCCTCCTGAATAGCCTGTGCCTATTAATGGCCACTGAACCTCAGCCATAAATCCCCAAGTCTCGGCTCATAACCATTATCAAATAAGTGGGCTCATCGGGACTCCTTTATGAAACTGGGTCAGATGAATGGATTATATGAAGACAGAAATAGAGCTCTCCTGCCTTCCCCGCTACAGAGGTGTCCCCAGCATCCAGGGGAGGTTGGATAATTTTCTCTCACAGCTGCAGGCAGAGGTGGAATACAAAAGGGTGCCCAGTAGTCCACACCCATGGAATAAAAGGATCATGGATATGGACAGCCTTAGACAGCCCACAGCCTTTGGTTTGAAGACACACCCATGTGCACATATGTACACCCACGTGCCCCCAGTCACACAGTCATGGATAACCATACACACTGCAAGATTTATTTCTAGTCAACTTAATAGGCTTTAGAACCACCATGAAAGCAAACTTAGGAGCATGTCTGTGATAGGTTTTCCAGGTTAGTAGTCGAAATGGGAAGACCTAAGTGTGGGTGGCACCATTCCATAGCCTGGAGGTCTTGGATTGAATAAAATGGGGAAAGCCAGCTGAGTACCAATGTTCATCACTCTCTGCTTCCTGGCTACAGATGCAATGGGACCAGATGCTTCAACTGCTTCAACTGTGCTTCTCTGCCATAGTGGATTGTACCTTCAAACTGTGAGCCAAAATAAACTCTTTCTTCCTTAAGTGGCTTTTGTCGGATACTTTGTTACAGCAATGAGAAACTTATCTAATACACTTACTTACCCATGCACAGCACAGAGACACATATAAGTGCATGTGTACCCCTTAGACTCCATCTCTGGTTTAAATCCAAAGCTTTACCCCTGGCCATTCCAAGTATCCAACATCTGTGTCCCACCCTTAAGGTGTGTGATCTAGGTCAATGCTCTTTACTCTGAGCGTGCAGACAGCCACCTGGAGTCCATTTTAGAGACAGGCTCATTTAGTAGCTCTAGAGTGGTGTTTGGAGTTGTTTTAAAATAGTATCCAGGAAAGGCCAGAGCTGCTGAGATTGTAGGCAGTGACCTCAGCATTGAAGGGTATGAATTTTCAGAACTTGGAAGAGATGTAGTGTGAGGTTTGGGAAAGCAGCACCCAGACTGCCAGCCAAGGAACTTGACTGCACAGCAGGTGGCTGGGATATTTCAGGAATGTTATACTCCAGCCTTTCTGGGTGGGGCTCCTTCTCATTCTAAAAGTTTGACCCCAGCTGGGGATGGTGAGGCACATCTGTAATTCCCTCACTCCTGCAACTGAAGTAGAAGGATTGTGAGAGCCCATCTCTGGGCCAAAACAGCACTTGCTCTGAGGTTTCTCCGGCACCCAGCTTAGTGGTTCTTCACCCCTCCATTCTGTGATTGCCTTAGCTCTCTGACTAATGGTTGCCACAGCTGTCTGTGCCTTGCTTTTTTATGCTCATTCCTTTTGAGAGATGGGAAAGTTCATGAGTCTGGGTAGCCAATTGGCCCCACTGGTGCTAGGATCATGTGATGGGGTGGGGAAAAGATTCTAGACAGAGAGGTCCTGAGGGTGGCAGCCAGTGCAGTCAGAGCTCGCCAACTTTGATATGCAAGGGCAGGTTCACCCCCTGACCCACACAGGAGGAGTTTCTGGGATGCATCCTATCCCCTGCTTAACAAATTCCTCCTGAGCTTCAGTTATATTTTGGCAATGTGCTGGGTACAAGGTTCATAGTCACTCCTGATCTGAAGCAGCTTTTAGTTACACAGGAGGCATTGATGCAAGGTTAGTTTGGGGTGTGCTGTGATGGGTGGTGAAGGTTTCCAGAGAATGATATGCATCATACCCTAGTGGGCAGGGTCCTTTCTCATCAGCCCTCAGAATGTCCAACTTGCCTCCTGGACATGCCTGCATTCCCCTCCTCTAGCCCTTTAAGAGGAATGCCAATTCTCAGAGCAGAGGAGGTTCTGGGCACACAGCCCGAGCTTGCCAAGGTGTGTGTGTGTGTAGCTATAAATCAATGCTGGCATGCCTTTGGCAGGGGGCTGTCCTCTGTGCTGCCCAGATGGCGGGCAGGCCTGGGGCTCTAGGGGCAGCCAGGCACTCGGAAGGAGGGAGGAAAGCACAGTGGAGGAAACACAGCTGGCTCTTGCATCTCCAATCACAGATGCACACCTCTATCTATGAGTCTTGGGGCAGGCAATGTGCCAAGGCTCTTTCCCTCCAGTTGTAGGAACCTAGGTTGGCATGGTCTTTTGAGGTCATTGACTCTGCCCTTGCCCTTGCCAGAAATCCAGGCCTCACAGACGTCCCTAGGTCCAAAGGTGATCAAAGGGCACTTGAGGTCCATCAGTTTGTGTATCCAACTTAGATGTACAGCTTGTGGCGCAATTCTCTTCTCCCTTGCTGTAGGTAAAGTATGTTCTTCCCACTCTGCGAAGAACCTTAGCTCCACATTTGGAGGCTCTTATGGATGTGGTGCCCCATATGTTCACTGTCAGCCTCCCAAGAAAGCAGGGTACAACTGAGGAGAGAGTGGAGCACTCACTGCCTTTTGGGGGGTTGTCTTCTTTAGCCTCCCTCACAGGTGCTACAACAGAGGGAACATCTGTCACCCTAATCTGGGCAGTAGTGACAATCCCAGCACCCCAGCCCATACTGGATTCAGTGGGCTTGTGTGAACCAGAAAGGCAACCTTGCTTTGCCTGTCTGGGCATGGCATGAACGAAGTCTGCAGACACCCACAAAGAAGCCAGCAACTGGGTGCCCTTGCACCTGCTCCCAAAAAGCCAGCCAAGCAGCCAGCCATGCTTGGGGAGCAGCGAGACACTTCCAAGCCAGAGGACAAGAGAGTCCCCACATGTCCTTGTCCTCAACTGCTCCCATGAGACACTACAATTCATAGGTCTCAGAGACCCAGCCTCACATACTTTTTGTATGAAGGAGTAAACAGTGGAGAGCCCAACCTGTCTGGCATGGAGCACAGAGATGGTGTGAGGGGAGCAGGGGGGACTTCTGGGACTCTTCATTATGGAATCCTGTTTTGGCCTATTCTGAAGAGTGTCTCCTGAAGTTTGAACTCCTGCCTCATCTCAGTTGGTTCTCTTGGCTAGCTCTTCACTCTCCTGGGATGGCTGATTTGACTGCCAGAGTCATTTGCTGGCTCTAATTTGTGTCTAAATGTAAGTTTCCACAGGCAGGGGCCTGGTGTGCTATTCCAGTATGCCTGCCTGCAGCTTGGAGAAGCTGAGGGCCCGTGGGAACCTTTTGTACTCATGCTAGATCCAGGATGACCCCTTGGGCCTAGTCCCAACAAGCATGTCTATCCTTGTGATAGTGTCTAAAATGGCACACCTATGGGATACCTGCCCATAGGGGATCCCTCATTTTCAGAATCTGGGGTGACTTTCCTGGTCTCAGAATCCTGGGACTACCTCTTGAGAAGTAGGAGACAAGGGCAATATGACGCTACATTTCAAATACTGGAGTTGTTTGGTCGGTTGGTTGGATGGATGGATGGATGGATGGTTGGTTTGGTTTGGTTTTTCAAGACAGGGTTTCTCTGTGTAGTCCTAGCTGTCCTGGAACCCACTCTGTAGACCAGGCTGACCTCAAACTCACAGAGATCCATCTAGCTTTATCTCCCAAGTTCTGGGGTTAAAGGTGTGCACTGCCACCACCCAGCTAAAATACTATCCTTAACATATATGTATGAAAGTGTTCAGTAGGCATGTAGTTAGTGAATGAATTCCAGAGTTGGTTTCCTCCTATAGCTGTGTGGGTTCCTGGAACAGAACTTGGAACCTTAGCCAAGGACAAAATTCAGGTCATTAGGCTTGGCAGCAAGTTCATTTCTTTATACACTAAGTCACTAGATTTATTTGTTTTCCTTTTGAATATGTGAATATATATATATATATACATATATATATATATATATATATGGTTATGTATGTGTGTTTGTGTATGTGTATGCATATATGTGCACCACATGCATGCCTAGGGCCCACAGATGTCAAGAAGGTGTTGGATCTCTTGGAACTGGGATGGCTGTGAATTTATGTTGATAGAGGCCAATCCCCAGCCTCATACAATAGCAAAAATGGCCTCCTCTCCAGCTCCACTGAAAATTTATTTCTTAATTGTTATTTATGTGTACATGTGTGCCTATGTGTATGCATGTGCATGTGTGTGCAGTTGCCCTCAAAGGCCAGAAGGGGGTGCTAGACCCTGAAGTTGGAGTCACCAATGTTCAGGAGCCATGAAATGTGGATGCTAAGAATGAACCCCAGTTCTCTAGGAGGTCAGAAAGTGCTCTTCACTGCTAAGCCACCTCTTCCACTACCAAAGGCTGCATTTTTAGCACTTGTTCCCAAGCACTTCCAGGCCTGCATGATAGGCTTGTTAAGTAGGTACTATCATCAGTGGGGATCTTGAGGTACAGAGAAGTGAACAATATGCCCAAGACCACCCAACTAGGCAGAGGTGAAGCTACAATGATCTGGTTCCAGATCCCTTGTGCTCCACCAAGGAACAGCACTTGAGCTAAGATTTGTCTCTCTCCCTTCATAGTCCCCAACTACAGGTGGGGCTTGTCTAAAAGTCCCTGAGGCACTGACCCTTCTGTGTACCAGTGCCTTTCCATCTTCAAAATGAGGATAAGGGGTCAGAGGGAATATTAGTTAGATGCTCATCAGAGTAGTCACCAGAGCACAGGTCCTGGGCAGCTACTGGTTCCTCCTGTGGTCTAACCACAAGCCTTCCTGATATATTTCTTCCTTTTGTTTTTAAAGGAACTAGCAGCAATCACTCATTACTTAATGGAAATTATTAGGAGAAAGTTGGACACATTCAATCATCCAAATCCCTGCTCTTTCTCTCAGGGATCTTGGAGAAGGGTAGTAAGACTGGGTTGGGCCTAGACAGTCCTGTCTCCTCCCTATCTGTGCCCAGGCAAGCTCCTCAGGTCCCAACATGAAACAAAGACTAATATGTCTGAAGAACTGAAAATCAGAATTCTTACTCTAGACATGGGCTGGGAATACGGCCCAGCTGGTAGAGTGCTTGCCAGCACGCTCAAAGCCTTGGGTTCAATCCCCAGCACTGCATAAGCCATGGATGGTGGTAGCACCTGCATGTTTAAACAATTAGGAGCTGAAGGCTCGACGATGACTTAGGGGTTCAAGGTCAAGACCTCTAGAACCTACGTTCCCAGCAATTGCCGCCTTAGATGTGTCCAAAGTTGCTCAGTGGCTGGCCACACAGCCAGCTTTCTCCACAGTGGGCCATGCTGTTCTGCAGCCATATGCACTCAGACGTGCAGTGACTCATCCACTCTTCTTGACAGTCAGGGGAGACAGCAAGCTGCTTCACTGCTTCGCAGCTTCCCCGCGTGCTCTTTCTCCTGAGAAATCTTGATCTGCACAAGCAGCTGAGCTACTCCTGGCTGGAGCCTCTGCCAAGAGCCGAGGAGAGGATGGCGGTGCCAAGGAAACAGCTGAAGGATCATCGCCCTGGGAGCCACAGCTCCGCTTGATTTTTCCAATGGGCCATAAAGACCGAAGAAAGGCGGGGGGAGGAGGGTCTGCCAGACAAACGACAGCTCCCAAATGCTATGGCTGTGCCAGGAACACCTGGGGAAGCAATTCCTCACAGACTCAAGGCCAGGCTCTGGGTGCACTGCTTGCCTGCTTGGTGGCTCTATGACCTTGGGTAAGATACCGGATATCTGTGCCTCGGTTCCTCCATTTTAAACTTGTGAATACTAATGATAGCTACTCCATGTGGGTATAGGACAGAGACAACTTAATAGTTACAAAACATTTGGCAAGCTGGGCATGGCGATGCACACCTGTAATTCCAGCACTTGAGAGGTGTGTGGGGGCAGGAGGATGAGGAATTCAAGGTAAGCCTCGGTTAAGCAGTGATCTTGGGGCTAGCCTGTGCTACATGAGACTCCATTGAAAAGGAAAACTTTGAAGGACCTAGGGTTTCTGGCAAGCCCTGCATAAAATGTCATCGTGCAAAATTAAGCAGGATATATATAGGCTGTAGTCTTATAAGCCTCTTTGTATGATCAGCCTAGCTTTGCCTCTCTTTTATGTTTTCTGTGAGGAATGAAGTCATACAAACAAAAATAACACCATGTTCAAGCTTGCTGTGTGTCATCCAGATCACGAAGGAAGTCCAGTTGAGCAGGCGCCAAGGAACGCTGGAGCAGTCACTCGTCGACATGGAGGTTATCTGTCCTGCTGTGTCCTTCTCCTGGTTCCACAGCAGCACTCTGGCTCACTGGAGTCTTCGCTGATAAAATCCATCCCTCTTCTAATCCCTCTCATAAAAATGGGCAGTTCAGCAAGCAAGTGCTAGAACAAAGTCCTGAAAAGACAAACTAGTCCCTCCATCCTTTCCCTGAGATAGGAGTAGCCACTACACAGTGAAGAAGGAGTGCAGCCTACCTGCTCTGGGTGGGAGGAGAGAGGCTACTGATGGGCAACATGGGGCTGTGGCCAGTTGTTACTTAACTTTAAAATGAGTGTAATTAGGGCTGTTGAGATGGCTCAGCTGGTAAAGGCACTTACTGCCAAGTTTGACAACCTGAGTGTGATCTCTGGAGCCCATACAGTGAGTGGAAGGGGAGAAATTACTCCTGCAAGTTGTCCTCAGACCTCCACACCTCTGAGCAGGTGCACACACACAAACACACACAGTAGGTAAACAATAGAGAGAAATTAAAATGAGTTTTATTATACTTGCTCAGGAGGTGAAAAGCATGTTGGCGAAGTCGGTAGAATAGTGTGCAAGAAGCCTTGGGTTTTATTCCCAGCACCAAGTAAATCAAGTGTCTCCGCACACACCTGTGATCCCAGCACTTGGGATTAGAAACAGGAGGATCAAAAGCTCAAGGTTATTCTCGGTCACATTGTGAAAATTCCAGGTCAGCCTGGGCTATGTGAAACTTTGCCTGAGAGAGGGAGAGAGAGAGAGAGAGAGAGAGAGAGAGAGAGAGAGAGATATGAAACCAATCAGACATATAAATGCCGGTCCAATAAATAGCAGCTATTATAGAGGTAGCATTTTGTGCTTTCTTCACCCACCTTTGTGAGGAAAATGCTGATTTCCAGACTAGGAAAGGGGTAGTAATAGATAGAGATTTATAACTGACCTTCTCCACAGTTTATTTCCAGAGTATGGAATCATCCCTCATCCACTCATTCAACAAATGCAACCTGGCACTATTTGGACTTCTTGTATGCATCCTGCTGGTCCCACTGGTATGTTAGGATTGATGCAGGTAGGGCAGTTTCTGGTGTCAGCAGAAGAAAGAGTAGACTGAGAGAAGTGAGGTGGGACATGGGAAGGAGACCTGGACTCTGAAGCAGACACACCCTCAAGAACTTGACTTTCCCTTGGCCCGAAGGTTTCCATTTACCAGTAGCACACATAGAGGATTACATGGGGCCAATCTTGGGGAAGTATTCCTGTTTCTCCACTCAGACTCTGAAGCTGCAGGAGAGGGGTCTGAGGACAGCAAGGGGACAAATAGAGAGCTGCTGGGTCAATGGCCATCCTCAGCAATGTAACCAGGGGAGAAGCACCTGGACCAGGTGCAAAAGCCTGGCTTCCATGGACACTGGAGGTTCCCACACATAAGTCAGGCCTGTTCCTGGCTGCAGAGCTCACTCTAGATGATTCAAACTGTCTAGAGACATAGAAAATCATAATTTCTGGACATGGGAACAACCTAAATGCCCATGTACTGATGAACACATACCTGGAAGGTGGTCTGTCTACCGTTGAAGTAACTCATCCATGAGAAGGAAGGAGAATGGATGCGTGCTTTGACACAGCAACGCATAAGAACCAAGGAAAAGGAGCCAATCACAGAAGGCCACCTACTGCATGAAGCCATTCCTAGGCTGTCCTGAATAGGTAGAGGGCAGCTCGTTGGCTGCTCAGTTAGAAGGGTTATTGAGGATAAGGATTTGGTCACCTGTGGGCAGAAGGCTGCTCTCTGAGGGCTCAGAATACTCTTAAATAGATTGTGCCGACAGTTGCTCGTGTCCATCAAGATTCTAAAGCCACGAATGGTCCATTCCAAGTAGGGTTGTGCTCCGTGTGAGTTACACCTTAGGAAAGTTGTTTTGAAAAAGAGCATCAGGTGAAGGGGGCCTCTCAGATGAAGCAGAAAGGCTGAGGTCAGAAACAAAGGCCAGGCAGTGCTATCCAGGCTGCCCCCAAACTCCCAGCCTGCATCTCCCACAGCTAGTGTTGCAGTAGTCCCCAAGCCATGACTGGGGATGATAAATTGACCCCTCAAGATCTGGGGCTGGGTCCCTTCTTCCCTGACAGCTCCCTTTCTGTGTTTTTTCTGGCATGAGAAACACACTGTCTTCTTGTATAAATAGGGGGATTTATGGCAGTTTCCCTTTCTCCTTCCTGGTGGGCTAAGAGGTGGGGCTTAGGGGAAGAAAGGGCCCAGTTCCATATAGAAATGTGCAGAGACTAGAGAGGGGCTGAAGGGTGCCTTTTCCTGCTTTGGATCTGACCCCAGCATGCCTTCCCTAGCATCTGGTGACAAGGAGGGTGGAGGAAAGGTACACACCACCCCTGCTCAGGGCAGATAGCCAACAGAAGGAACCTGAGAATCCAAATTCGGTCTGACCTCCCAAGATCTGGTGAAGGAAAAACACATGCACACCCCTCATTCTAGATGACCCAGGCTATCCAGAGACACGGAGAGAATCGTATCTATTGGAGGTTTTTAACAAGTTGCAATGCCTGGCTCTTCTGTTGTTCTGAGATAGGGTGATCAACTTGTACAGCTGAAGTTGTTCCTGCTGCCTCCACCTCCTCAGTGCTTGCATTACAGGTCTGTGCCACCATATCGAGCCCCTTCTCTTCACTAAAGCCTTATAGCATCCCACCATTTAAGGTGAGTAAACATTCTTGAGAGAAGCACTGGAACTCACAGACCTCTCTGATTAACTGTCAAGGGACAATTTGGTAATGTGTTGCTCGCCAAAGTCCCCTCTCGTTCTGACCTGAAGAGTGGATTTGACCCAAGGTGAGGCGTGCACCCAGAATCTGACATGATGGAGCGCATCTTTAATCTTAGCACTTAAGAGTCAGGACAATTATGAATTCAAGGTTAACCTAGACTACATATCAATATCCCTCAAAGATCACCAGTCATGAGGGCTCACAACTCTACATTTAGCATTTGGAAGGCCAAAGCAGAAAGAACTGATGTAAATGCAAGGTCAGCCGGGCTACACAGTGATTTGTAGGTTAGCCTATCTGATAGAGTGAAGATTCTATCTCAAAAAAAAAAAAAAAAAAAAAGCAAAATTAAAGGTGTAAGTCAGCTCAGCTACTTTCTTTAAACCTTATTCATAAGGCGGGAATTGCAATTTTCTTTAAACCTTATTTGTCAGTTGGAAATTGTAACACTTTCTCAGAGGGCTGTCAGGGCTATACAGACTTAGACATCTTAGTCTAGCCTCTGGCTCAACTAATGTCATCATTATCACCATCCCACCTTAAGTGTGACCCTTAACATGAGTTTAAGTCAGCAGGTGTACTGTGAGAAAGTGTATTAGGAAGGCTGACTGAGAAAGGTTACAATAAAAAGGTCTCAAACAGCAGCAGAGGAAACAGTGTATCTGCCACAGAAGTAACAGTACAAAGGAGCAGGCAAAGTGCAGTCAGCTCTCTTCCACCGGTTGCTTGAGGACTTGGGTTCCTCTCAACACTGTCGCTTTGCTCTTCAAGCTTCCAGCCAGACCTCATCTCAGTATCATCCATGACATGAGAAATGGGGCACAAAGAACTTACCATGCCCTCGGACTTAGGCGACTTCACTGGGCTCTTGCTTCCATTGGCCACACCTGACCAGGTCGCTGGAAGAGGTGTTGGAATAGAAGGCCCTGCAGTCATACAAAAAGAGAATAAGACTTCTGTGACAACTGACACTCTTTACTGAGGACTCAAATCCTCACTGGATGTCCCCAGGGGAAAGCCATTAAAACCATCACCTGGAAGTGTTGCAGCCCAGTCAGGGCCCTGTGATTCATCCACAAACAGCAGTCCCAGAAGAGTAACTTAGCAGCTCTGTCCATAGAGCATTCCTTCATCCTTCTTCATGTAGATATGAGAACAGTTCCTGTCTCCACTGTCTGACCGCAACTCCCTCACATAGTCTTGCCCACTGCTAACCCCTCAGTGAGTAGTGATTCTTATGTACCTTGCACAATCTTATGTGCCTTGCACACAGTATGCCTTCAGTGAGTGGTGATTACTTTGATTTGGTGTCAGCAAGACAATTATGCTTTATCTCCCTACTCTTAGCCGGCCTTGGCATGATTCTTCCTCTTTCTCATCAATGTATAACTTCTTCCCTATATTTTTCTATTCCTATTATCTTTCACATCCACTGGAATCCTAACCTATAGTTACCTCCTCTGGGAAATCTTCTCAGATGGAATATCAGAATACTATCTCCCACCCACCCACCCACATGCCACTCCATCTGCTGTAGTGATCTGGCCCCATCCTCCACCTGACTTTACATGTGTACTGCCTTTCCTTTCAGGTTGAATTCTTTTACTGCCTCCTTCAGAAGTACAGCACAGGAAGACATTAAGCTATGTTTCTATAGACTAGTCATGGTGGCTCCTACCTGTAAGCCCAGCACTTGAGAAGCAGAGTCAGGTGAACCAGAAGTTCAAGGTCACCCTTTGATTGTTTCATTGCAAGTTTTAGGCCAGCTTGGGCTGCAAGAGATCCTGTCTCAAAACCCAAAAGAAAAGTCTTCATGGCTACTATAGTTTAAGCATCTAACCATCTTGTATATATATTTTTTTCTATAATAAAGGAAAAAAGATTAGAACTCAACTTTCAATGTGCAGCTCCTTATATAGCTGTGGGGAGCCTTCTCAACCTGCTTATTCTCACCTTGCTCACCCAAAGGGCAACATTGTCCATAGCAGCTTTCATGTAGCATGATGAGACTTGAGTTGTTCCAGGCACTTTGCACTGAAATTCCCTTCTATCTTCCATGCCTGAGCCCAGAAGCTATTGACTCTGATACCAATAAGAAAACAGGCATGCACTGCTCAAATAATTGCTTGGAGAGCATACAACTAATTCAAGGCAGGTCTGAGAGTCCAATCCATCAATTACTGGATCAGAAAGTGAGGCAACATGTAGTAGTGTTACCTATGTACCCAGCATGCTGCAGAACACATCATGTGTGTTTCATGGAATCTCAGACAACCCTAAGACATATCCTTCATTTTATAATCCTTGCTTCACAGACCAAGAAACTGAAATGATAGAAAAGTCCAGGGTCCCTTGCTAGCAGCTGCAAAACCCCGGCTGCTTGCCCTAAGCCTGGGGTCAGATTTTCAGCTGCACGGGCCTTTCTTCCTAAATCCATCTCACCCATTGCCCACAACCCTTGTGTTTTCAAATTTCTATTCAGCCCATTGACTTACCTTCCCAGTCTCCTAGCCACTTTTTCCACCACACTATCCCCTAAACCTTTTTATGTCTCTCTTTTGACCCCCTTCACTCACCCTTACCCACAGCTCCCGCTTTACAGGATGATAAAGAATAAGACCCTTGGATTTCCCCCCATCAGGCCTCCACCTTGCCTGGTCTCACAACACCAGGGAAGGCCCAACAGTGGCCAAGCTAGAAAGCCAGACATAAAATCCTGCCTGCTCCCCCGCCCTGCTTCCCATCACTCATCTGGGAATCCAGGGCGAGGAAGGGAGCTAAAGTGCAGAGTGTTCATTTAATATTAACAAATTGAAATGAATTCTTTTAATGCCAATTAGCTTGGAGCAGCCCCTTATTAATAGTAATTTAGATTCATACTTGGAGGAGCCGGTGGGGGCTGGGCCACATGTGCCCAGAATGTCAATGTGACAATGGAGCTGGGACCAGAGGGAGGAGCAGCTCCTCTTCTTCTGCCCAGCACAGAGGCACAAGGGACATACAGTCACCTGGGCCATCTTCCCATCTTCCCAGAGCGTGAGTTACTCTTGCAATCTTACTTTTGTAGCTTCAATAATTCTGAATAGATTAGAACTCTAGATTTCACATTTATCAGTTTACCTTCTTAGTAACATCTTTAAAAAGGAAGAATTAGCCAGGAGTGATGGCATACATTTTTAATCCCAGCACTTATATAGGCACAGGCAGGTGATCTCTGAGAGTTGGAGGCCAGCCTGGTCTACATAGTTGACTTTCAGGCCAGACAGGGCTACATAGTAAAATGTTGTCTAAAAAACAAACACAAAAGGAATACCCCCACCTCTGCAGACACCAGCTTGATCAAATGTAAAGTGAAAGTAAACACTGTATTTCTCTTCTGGGAGTTCTCCCGCAGAAGATAAAAGGCCCAATAGGCAGAAATGAAACTTGCTTGCATTTTTCTAAAACTTAAGGGAAAAAAAAAAAAACAACAAGAACTAAAAATTCAACTCTGTGTGCCAAAGAACAGACAAATGAAAAGAAATTCAACCTAAAATTAAAAGTTGGAGGACACTCTGACCTTCCTATCTCAGCTGACTTTGGAAGCAGAGGGAGGTGTCCCCAATTGGGACAGTGTAGGAATAGGAATGTGACTTCTGAGATGGAAGAGTCTGGGGTAGAAAGGGGGGGAGTCTGGGGTAGAAAGGGGGGCGGAGGAAAAGGGAGAAATGTGTAAGATGGTGAGGCTTAGGAAATAATAATAATAATAATAATAATAATAATAATAATAATAATAATAAAGGCTTAGCTTACAAAGGCTACAAGGTCAGGATTCTTAAATTGAAGTGAATACATAAAAGTCAAAGTTTTTTTTAAAAGTGAAGAAAATGTGTAAAATATTCCACATTGTTATTCCCATAGATCCACTGGAACTTACCAAAGAGCTTGTTCACCTCCCCTAAGGTTTCCCAAACAATAAAGTCGTTTACAAAACAAAAAGAGGGACCAATACAAAACTAAATCCCAGTCCACCTGGAGGGGAAAAAACTGGAGATGCTAAACCGCATAAAAACTAGTAGGGAAAGAGAAAATTTAAAATATGGAAAGTGTTTATTTGTAAATGCTGACCTGAAGAGGGGGGTGGAGAAGCGAGGTGAACTTGACATCGCTAAAGAACTAGTGTACAAAGATGTAATTCATCCCCAGGGACAGTAAACACTCCCGGAGTAGAGTTTCCCAAGAGAAGGGAGGAAAGACTTCTGAAAGAATAAAGCATCGCCAATCCTCTGCCTCCCCCTACCCCCGCCCCCGCCCCCGCAGAAAGTACAACGAGCCTAATTCCCCTCCAAATAGGATTACGCTAAGGAAAACAAGAGAATTCTTCTTTCAACTAAGAGAAAAACAAAATTGGATTTCAGTTGTCTGATGGAACAAGAAGAGAGGCTAGTCTGCAGGTGCTTGGAAAAAGTGGGTGTTGATGGGCAGGGACCAGCTTACCTGGCTGTGCTGTCGGTCAGGAGTGGAACGAAGAACACTGCTGTAAAGAAAAAGGAGGGCCCGGGGATCCGAGTTTCCCTAGACAAACAGGCTGGGCAAAAAAACTGGGGGGTGCTGTCTCCCCCTCCGCCAGCCTCCCTCCCACCGGTACCTAGGCCTAGAGAGCTACTGAAAGTTACAAATTGCTTCCATTATTAGCTCATCCGGGGCGGCCTGGTCATTGGCCAGCCCGCGAGCACGTGGTGTCTCGTACCAATAGATCGAATTTCTAGTTGCAATTCTCTGTCTGTCCCTCGGCTCCGGAGGGGGGGGGGGTGTAATAGCGCGGGAGGTGGGGCTAAGGGGACCCTCATCCTCCCTTTCCGACAAGTGGGGGTCCTGAGCGCTGCCCAGAAGGGGTCCAGAGAATGTTGTGGGCTGGGGCACACCCGCCGGGGCAGAAATTGGAGGACACCACCGACGTCGACAGAATCCTTTCTATCCTTCCTTTCAGCTGCCCGGTGTTCTCCACCCCTGCGTTAGCACTCTGTAGTCTGGGGACCTCCCGGGAACGTCCCGGGGCTAGCAACCAAGGGGGCTCTCGGATGCTCTGTGGATCGCCGCTTCGCCCTTACTTTGGGGACGGTCACACGCGTCCCGCTTCCCCCGGTCGCTTTAGATCAGGCGTCTGCGCCCTCCCCGGCTCCTCACCCCCACCCCCAGAGTCAAATGTGGGCCTCTCCTGGAAATCCTTTGCGAAGGGGACAAACTTTTGAGTGGACGAAAATCTATTGGAGCCTGTCCAGAGCAGGTGAGCGGGGCCTGGAGCGCGAAGCTTCAGTCTGGAAATTTGCGGCTCTGGTTCTCTCTCTCTTCCCCTTTCTCCACCCTGCTTTCTTTGCAGGCGAACTCTGACCCGCGCGTCTTCAGCCCTTCGAGGGATCTGGGCTGGGGGTGGGCAGCCATAAGTTTTGGGCTTAGGACATCTTCTCCTTCTTGAGTTTGGGCACTAGGGTGGCAGCTGGCAGGGGTGGGAAGAGTAGGGATGCTTCTGAGACGAGGGAAGAAAAGTGAAAATTGGGGCAAAGAGACCTAGAGTCTGCAGGGGATTCTTTTCCCCAAATGCAACTTGAAGGAACTTCAAAAAGTTTTTTTTTTTCCCAAGTGCTTGGTGGGGAGGGAAAACAGAGTTGGGGTTTGAGGTTTTAGGTAAGGGGTGGTGCGGTATTGCTAGCTCCAGGGTCTGGACTAAGTACATCCAAAGAACCTAATAATCCCAAACCTTTTCGTCCCAATAGGCCTTAGGGACCCTTGGACTTCCCCAGGAACAGATCCACAGAAAGGGAGAGGACCCCCAGAGAGTTTCTGGCAGTGCTGGGATGTAGGTGGGATAAGGCCCAGCCTTTTCTGGGATCCCTCTACTGATTTTAATTTAGGAGAGGTGCAAGATGGAACACTCACAGTGCCTTTACTATTGTTTCTAATCTAGTTTGACTCAGAGACCCATTTTTCTAGGGTGTATGCAACTTTCCCTCCCCCTTCTGGCTCTATAACCTACAACCTTCCTGCAGTCTCCAGTACCCCAAGGAGACTAGGGAAAGGAGAGATACCCTACAGGAAGAGATGAGAAGGTTTTCAAAGGGAGTTAAGATCAGAAGTCCTTCAGAGAGCTACGTTGGAGCCGGACTAGAGCGCAGGACGGCAGGTGGTTTAAGGGGTAGTGGGTCAGGCAGGCCATCGAAAGTGCAGTGTGAATGGTCACCTAACTGGTACCCGGGGTGTACCTGCACTTGAGGTTTTTAGGTCAGGGTCCTCTGGGAACCTGAGGCTGGATGAATCAGGCTAAATGTAAATGCAAAAACTAAAAATTGCATTTGGAGCAATTTGGGGGAAGGGCAGTGGGTTACTTGGATCGAATGGTGTCTCTGGCCCTGCAGGCCACTAGGCCCCACTTAGACTGGAGCATCTGTGGGGGAGGGGATGCTTTGTCCAGGAACTGGGTTCTCCCAGACCAGGTTAGAACAGCTTCGGGATGTGGGGTAGGGGGTTGGAGTTGGGAGTGGAGTAACTGCCTAGAATAAGTTTGCCGTGGTTGGCTAAATCTGGACTTTGAGAGGAACCCTAAAGAGGTAGGCACCAAGGGAGTGGCATTCAAATAGGAGTGTGATCAGGGTTAGGGTTAGGGTTAGGGTTAGGGTTAGGGTTAGGGTTGGTGATGGCTCATGCCTGCAATCCTAGCACTCTGGGAAAAACCAAAACCAAAACCAAAGCTTTTCAGAGAAAAGCACAGGGTCATTGGCTTCCCCCTCCCCCTTCAATTAATCTGCTCCCTTTGCTTCTGTCTCCTCAACACCCCCACTCACCCCCAATGTGGGGCCTGTCTCTCCTTTTCTCTTTGCATTCCCCTCATGCTCTTTTTTCTCTTAGGATTGATGGAGCCACAAACAGTTTAGAACAGCTTTCCTAAGCCTATAGTGAGTCCCACCCACTGGGACATGTTAAGTAAGGGGACACCCAGGAATAGGGTCCCAATCTGAGGGGAATTGAGAAAGAACAGTGTGAAGGGTGGGTAGGTGGGTGCTGACCAGGCCTTCCTCTGGGGAAGGGTCCGTTGATGCCATCTGTACACTGTAGGATAGACTTAGAAACAAAGAAAGATAGCAAGATGTGCCAGGAAAATGCAGAACAACAAAGACAAGAGACTGGGCGGGCAGGAAAAAAATGTGTCTGCATGCCTGTAAAATCCCAAGTGCCCAGCCAGAGGAAGAGACTCTGAGAGACCAGGAAGGAAGGAAGCATATAGAAAAGAAATATTGGCAGAGGGCAGAATGGAGAGGCAGAATCTGGCTCATTTGGGTTTGGTTTGGTTTTGTGTTAAAATGAGGGATAAAACACACACACACACACACAGAGAGAGAGAGAGAGAGAGAGAGAGAGAGAGAGAGAGAGAGAGAGAGAGAGATTCATTCCCAGCCCATCTCACTGGCTTGCAGTGCTCCATCACCCAGCCAAGATGATGTTGCTGAACAAGTGTAGGCCAAAGCCTGAGGACCACAGTGCTCTGTCTTGACCCTGATGCCAAAGGGAATCATCACACTGGGCCACCCTGCTCTGGGCTCTGGGTGCTTCACCTCCGTGACCCTGCTTCTTGGTTTGATCACCTGTCAAATATGCCTTTTGCACTACAAGGTTGCTCAGCAGTTTTGACTTCCTTAATAGGTACATGGGAAAAGGAAGAGGAGGGGGCCTGTTCCACCAGGTAGGAGAGGGGAATCTTTGTTTTCTTCATTGATAAGAAGAAAAACCTTGATTTTGTTGTTTCTGGGACAAGGTCTCACTCTAAAGCCTAGGCTGGCCTGGCACTTCCTATGTAGTTCATGATGTCCTTGAACTCATAGCAGACTACTTTACCTGCTTTACCCTTTTGAGTGCTGAAATTTACAGGCATAAACCACCATATACTGCTTAAAGAAAACTTTTCTATCCTTAGCAAATTCTTTACTACACTCGTTTCCATCAGTTACCCCAAAAGACTACAAGGTTAAGGGGTTTCCCCATGCTTGGATAGGTGAGATTCATTTGAGAGGAGTTTGGTATGAAGTTTATAAACTCTGGAGGAACTAAAGAATGAATTCTGTGTAAGAAAGGGCATAGGGCCAGTCTCTGAGCCGAGCAAGTCTCTGGTGCATGGGGTAATTTACAGAACCCATACAAGGGATGAGTTGTCAAAATGACTCTAGACTCTGCTTGGAGAAGAATCAACTTGGTATTTGTTGCCTGTTGGGCCTGTACTACATTACCTATGCCTTGTCCTCAGTGCTCCTGTGGAAACTGCCCAATTAGATTCAAGGTTTGTTTTGTTTGTTTTGGTGTTGAGGCTCAAACCCAATATCTCATGCATGCTAGGCAGGTGCTGTCCCACTGAGCTATCCCCTTCTCCGTGTTGTGACTCAGGTTTCTTTGTGTGTATATAATATATGTCTATGTGTATGATTCAGGTTCATTTGTACATTTGTGTGTGTGAGAGTACTTGTGAGGTCCTGGGGTTCAATCCTCAGCACTACAAAAATAAGATAAAAGTACATCTCCTTTGTTTCCCCCAAAGTGGGATGGGATAAGTCATTGGGTCAGGTCTTCCAAGAGCAGTGTAACCCTTGATCATTGGCTGAGAAATCCCCCAACTCAACAGCTAGAGAGGTAAGCTGGTTCAGTAAAATCTTCACAGTACCCTCTTCAAAGAGGCCTCTGTCCAGCACTTCCTATAACGTTGCCCCTCTTCTTTCCTCCAATCCTCCCCCTCCCTCTCCTCTCCTCCTCCTCCCTCTCCTCCCACCCCCCCACCCCCCGCCTTTGTTTTTGTTTTTTGTTTTTTTTTCCTGGTGTTCTTTCCCCCTTTGTCTATGCTGAGCCAGGACTCTTGATTTTTGTATCCCAGCAGGCCCTGCTCTGAGACCCTGAGGCTGGCTGGCATACACTCTGCCTCTGTCTGGAGTTTATAATGAGGATGCAAATACAGGGATTCAAAGAAGAGGCCCTAAGTGAGAAGCCCGGGGATTTGCTAACCAGGGGCAGGGTACCAGTTGTGACTTTGACCTTTATAGCCTTAACTCACTGTAGACAATTCTGCATTTTCCATTTCCACTCCATCCCTGTTTCTGGGAGAGAGGTGCTGGTGTCCCCAAGGTTACTGCTCTCTGGGGATGAGGGTCAGTATCACAAATTAAAACCTTAAACTTTCTAAAAACGAAAAGCACATTTCCCTATTCTTTGTGTGTTTGGGAGGTTGTGTTTCCCACTAGCCTAGCAGACTCTGACCCCTGAACATCAGAATGTGGATTCCCCTCATTGTCTACACCAACCCCCCAAGAAAGGCTCAATCCAGGTGACTGTGGAAAGGATGAGCCCACACTCACTTCCTCATCCCTCATCTGCTTTGAAGGACTCAGGACCTCAGCAGGCTGAACAGCCATGAGGAGCGAAGCTGAGTGGCTTCCCACCTCCTTTGAGCTCCTCGCAGTTCTGTTTTGTGTGTGGTTTGTCCTCGCCCCTCCTCGGACCTGGAAAATGAATGTTTAACCCCGCTCTGCTCATCTCTCCCTGTGCCCTGTTCCTGTCAGCCTCAAAGCTGCCGGGAGGAAGGACCTGCAGCTTCCAGTCCTGCTCATAGTCAATGAAAATTCAAATTCTCTTCTCAGCAGAAGGGCAGCTGCCTTCTTCTCCGTTTTCCCTGCACACATTGATCTGTCGCGAGGGCACCTGGGGGTCAGAAGAGAGGCCAGGCTCTTTTAATTTGGTCTGGAATTAGCATATCCTATCACACCAAAGGCCAGGATTTCCACATCCAGGAGCAGGAGGTCTTCACCCAGACCTAGACCTGTTCTTAGACCCCTCAAGCCAGCAATGATATCCACATTTGTTGAGGTGGAGACCTAGGAGGGAAAATGAGCAATTTGGCCCATTTTTCAGGCCAGTAGCTGCAGCTGTCTGCTCTGTTAATATTTTCTTCAGTATTCATCACAGGCAAAGCACCGCCTTTACCTCGGAGTGCCTCGAGGATAGGAAGATCTTTGCCACCCTGAGACCTCCGTGTGTTGTGGATAGATACACAAATAAACAGATGGGGAAAAAAAAGACAAATTTGGTGTCTGTCAACTGATTTTCACGGCAGTCTTTGCATTTGTCAGGTGTCGGGCTCTCATGTCTTCTCAGATCTGTCCCTGCCACCCTAGTCGGCAGGGTGACACACAGCCCGCTGCTTTTTCCGGGACTTGGCGCTTTCATGCCCTGAAGTAAAGGGTATGGAATGGGTGGAAAAGGAATGGAGGTCCTGGTTACCTCTCAGCTTTGTAATGCAGACTGTTCCGTCACAGTGCAGGCACATGAGTGTGGGGGTGATGTCATCCGTTTCTCCAGGCTGACGAATATATCTATAAGTTTATCTTGGTATAATTGCACCTCTGAAGGTGAACACAGGGTGTGCGTGTTCAAGATGGTTGCAGAGGTGGACAAGTGGACCCAGTCCTATCTTAGGTGCCCGCCCCAAGCCCAAAGGCCTGTACAGGTCCAACTGCCAGTACGTGGAGGGTGATGTGGGTGTATGAGGCCTGAACATATCTCTGCATACGTGACCCTCTGTGTGCCAGTTTGTGTGCACTGCTGAATTATTACAAAATTACACTGACCCTTACAGAAAATCCATATCAGCCTCAACCCTTCTTCTCCGACCTCTCGACCTCTGGGGTGCCTGAGGAAAGAGCTGACCCGGTCGCAGCCACCCCTAGTCAATGAGCCTCTCTCCATTAGCATAAAACATGAATCTGCTGGCAGCTTGACAGATTATAACTAGCAGCCAGAGTTTTGCCAACTGGCTGGCTTGGGCGCTGTCTATTTATCATTGAAAATGGTAAATCATAAGAATCCAGATGACTTAATTATTCAAATCTACCCAGGGCCCAGAGAAGCTGCAGTCCTGTCAGCCTTAGCCCTGGGCTCAGGGAGGCTGGTGGGGGCTAAAACCCTGGCTTGGAACCAGAAGAGAGAGAAGCAGGTCCAGTCTTCACCCTCCGTGCGGCCCAGTGGGCAGGGCCTTCCTATGCAGCTCCTCTCCTGCCTGCCTTCCTCCCCACCTTTCCTAAAGACAGACTGTCTCTCTGGGGCTCTTCCCTTGGGCGGCCACTGCCTGCTAGCCCTTCTCAGCCCACACAGTGCTTCTCCCACCCTTTGTATTAATCTGGCAGTCTTTAGCAGGCTCAGGGCCTTCATTTTAATTTCTTCTTTTCTTTTCACTGCTGCCTTCCTCTTCCCTCCCCTTCCAGATGGACACAGACACTCTACATCCACCCATAGTCTTCCCCTTCTCGCTTGGACCTTTGTACCCTCTCCTTGGGATCCTTGGGTTCTGCACTATGTTAATCCCGTGTTCCCTCCAAATTTGCTTTTATCCAGTCCAAGGCTACAAAATATCTCTATGTCACATACCTTTTCTGTCCTGGGCTTCTATACAGCTTCAGGGACGGTAGACAGGCCAGAAGATGTAGCCTTCTCTCCATTAAAGCAGGACTGTATTCCAAGAAAGCCAACCCTTTAGTGCTGGCACCACAGCACCTCAAATCCCAGCAGAGCCTTTCAGACAAACAGAGGTGAGCCTACTGTGCTTCCGGGGCTCTGGTAGGAAAATATGCTATTTATTCTAGATTTGTTCCCCAAGGAAACCTGTGTTCTCCAGTCCTGTAGAGGGACTCTAAGTGGGGGGACAACTGTGTTCATGGCTGATGTTGGCCTCACCCTGACAGTCACTGGAGGCTTCTTTGAACAGCACCCTGGACCACAACGGGATAAAGGCTTTACTTTCTACTTTCTGCAAGATACTTGTTGGTCCCTGCCAGGCTGTATGTTTGTGTCGGTGGCACATAATTCTGTGGGCAAGCTGTGGTGAACAAACCTGCATACATGTGCATGTGTGCACGTGCAGGAACACATTGCCAGAAAAGAGCTCTGTGCTTCAACAGCAAGTGGCAATGTCCCCACCAGCAGGACGCCCGAGGGAACAGTCTTTTCTCTCTGTTTCATTTTAAGACCTTATTGCTCTCAATAAAATACTGAACTTGAATTTTCATAAAACTCTAAAAGAACTGCTTCTGCTGCTAAAAGTAAGTCCTTCCTAGAGTCTAACCTTCTCTTCCTTTCAAGATGAAGTCAAGAGATTGGGCAGGGATCTTGGGAGGGGAAGACCCCCACACCCTGGCCTCATATAGGAAAACACATATAGGATTCCAGTCACCATCATGACAACATAGCACCCCTCTCTCTTGCTCCTTCCCACATTTCCAAGACATGTTGATATTTGACAAGGGCAGTGGTGAGAGGGTGGAAAGGCTCAAGATTCAAAAGTTGGCCGAGCAGCTGGAGGCAGGAGATCAATAGGAAAGAAAGATTGGAGACAGATCTCTCTCTCTCTCTCTCTCTCTCTCTCTCTCTCTCTCTCTCTCTCTCTCTCTCTCTCCTCTCCCTCCCTCCCTCCCTCCCTCCCTCCCTCCCTCCTCCCCCTTGCTGGTTCAGCACCAGGCCTAAGCTCCTGAAAGCAGGTGGGAGGCCTAGTCAGCTCTGGCCTTTTTCTGCCCTTCTAACTCAAACAGGTTCCTAATCCCTGGGTGGAGGATAAACAGCTTCCAGCTTAGCCAGGATTTAGCATAGAAAGGCCACTAAGGGACCTGAAGGCATGTTCCCCACACTGCGTTACTCATTAGCCCGGGGAATCTGGGAGACGTGGTGGACTCCTTTGTACAGAGTGTCACTGGTCCCAGAGGTGTGGAGGTGATAGAGTGATTTCCACCTCCTAGCTCTCTGCTTCCTGAGCTAGGACAGGGTGGGGCTCTCGTCTCTGCTCTTCACACTTGGGAGGCAGATGGGCAACTAGAGGGAGTGGGACCAGCTCTGAAATATCAAAGGACCCAATAAAAAATTAATCACTTAATTAAAATCCATGAGGAAGCCCCTTGCCAGAGTCTCACGAATCCTAAGGGCTGTGAAGGCCTGGGAAATGGGTCTCTTCTCCCAGTGAATTCCTGGGTTACACGGAGCTTAGGCAGGCAGCAAAGCCTCGTTGAACTTTCTGCCTGGTGGAGCCTCCTGGAGGTCACCTCCTCCTGGTCTCAGCCTGGCTACTCACCTTTCCCACCTGAGGTTCAAGACCTGCACAGGCTATCAAAAGAAACAACACCCTACTGCCCAAAGCAGGCAAGAGTTCCTATTTGCCTCAGTCTCCCTGGCCTGTGTTCTTCCTGTGCTCTAGAAATTTCCACACCTGTAGTTCTTCATTTCTGTTTGTTTTGAGTCCCACAACCCCCTCTTGTGTTGTTGTCTGGCAGGGCCTTTCTATGAAGCTCAGGCTGGCCTCGAGCTAGTGAGCCTTCTGCCTCATCCTCTTGAAAACTGAGATTACAGGTTACCAACATGGGTAGCTTCTGTCCTCCACAGTGAAAGGTGCATTTTACATAATTTATGACAGATTCCCTTTTTTAAACCTTAGGGCTGATTTTAACATGTGAAATGTAGGCGAATAAGGGACTAATCTAGGACTGAGGAAGTATGTCAATTCAAAGACACCACTCTAGGCTACCATGTGCAAAGTTTTCAGTTGGAGCTCCAGCACCATAAACAATTTTTGTTGTTGCTTTGTAAGGCAGAGTCTCTCTGTATAGCCCTGGCTGACCTGGAACTCGATTGTAGATCAGGATGGCCTTGAACTCACAGAGATCAGCCTGCCTCTGCCTCCATAGCACTAAAATTAAAGATATGAGCCACTAAATAAAGTCAAAGAAAAGAATCTGAGGTCTGGAGAGATGGTTCAATTCTTAAGAGCTCTCTGCTGTTACAGAGGACTCAAGTTCTCAGTTCCCAGCACCCACAGGGTGGTTCACAATCATCCATAACTCCACCCATAGTCTGACACCTTCTCCTGACTTCCTTGGGCACCAGGCTTATACATGGTATACATACATGTATGCAGATAAAGCCTTCATACATATAAAGTAAATAAATCTCAAAAAGGAATCTGGACCCTGAAATAGAACTATGCAATCCTTTCCCAGCTAAGCAAGTCCTCTTGAGAGTGAACAAAGAGCTGGCATAGCTGGGTGTTGCCGCAGTGTGCGTAAAAACCCCACCTCCTCATTGGATGCTGGCATGTCTCTTCACTTGGGCCTGCCCTATGGGCACAGCAATGGGACCCTGTTTCCTCTTTCCTTTGTCAAAGGCAAATGTGAATGGTGGCCTATGAGAAGAACTCATTACTCTTCCTGTTGTAGGAAAAGGGAGATGGTAGAGTACAGAACACAGGATATTTGTCTATGATCAGCATCTTTAAGCCAATGCAGTGGGACAGCTGAGGGCTGACCTTCAAAACAGTCCTGGTAGGAGGACATGTAAGTACTTTTAAATGCACCTCTGTTGATAAAAATATTTCTGTGATGCCATCTTTAAAAATTTGCTTTAGGAGGCCAGGCATGGTAGCACATGCCTTTAGTTCCAGCACTTGTGGGGCAGAGGCAGAAGCAGGCAGATCTCCAAGTTCAAACCCATCCTGGTCTACAGATTGAGTTTCAGGGCAGATAGGACTACACCAAGAAACAAACAAACAAACAAACAAATGGCATTAGGAGCTAAAGACATGCTCAGTGGTTAAACACTAGCTGCTCTTACAGAGGACCTGGGTTCAGTTACTAGCACACACATGGTCACTCATAACTGCCTGTAACTCTAGGTCCGTGGTAGCCAATACCCTCTTGGCCTCCATTGCGTTCTTGCACACATGTGGTGTATATACATACATTCAGGTAAGGGAGAGCCCATGCTCACGAGCACACACACACACACACACACACACACACACACACAAAATAATATGTATATATTTTAAATTTACTCTAGAGCCAGTTTATAAAATATTTGAATCAATCAGTAAAAATTATTAATTTCAGTGATTTGAGAAAAAGCAAAAAACCCAAATAGCATTCCAAAAACTGAGTCATAGATCCCAAAGGCACTCTGGAAGAGGAGCCTGGAGAGGCTGTGCAGCTGTAGTAAGACCACTCCCTCCCGGCAGCTTATCCTGCCCAGCTCAGTGACCACATCTGGAGGGTGTTACTTATCATTCCCAAAGACCCTTCCTTCATTCATCTGGTTGTTCTTTTTCATCTTAAACAATGAACTAAGCTTTCCTAAGAAGGCAAAAAAGGAAGGAAACAAATTCCTGACCCCCATCTGGGCCAAGATTCCCTTTGCGATTTCAGCGATTTCTTGTTCTCACAAGCAAGCACAAGTGTAACCTGTGTGGCCAAGCCACTGGGCTCTGAAGAACCCGAATCCTGGAACGAACACAGAGGCTGGTTCCTATTCACCTCAGATTAGATGTGTGCCAGCTAAGCATCAGGCCTAACCTGTGAGTTATCTTCCTGTAACCAGGGACTGTTGTTGTTTGCCATTTTGTTTCTTTAAGATGGGTTTTCTTTGTAACCCAGAATGACCTTGAACTCGTGACCTTAGTTCCATGTATGACCACAGCCAGCTTTCCATCTAGGGATTTTAAAGAGATTTTCTTTCCTGGTGGAAGTGCTTTGTCATTTATGCTCCCTGCTAATCTTAGACTGCATGCTGCACCAGGGTACACCTCCACTTTTCAGGTGCCTGCTTCTCACAAGGACTTAATTTCAACCATCATTTTGTCCATTTCTGTCTCGTTTGAATATCGGTAGTTCTGAAAAGGGGCATTAAGATGGCACCACCCATATGTCCCTGGTAGTGTGTGTGTGGGGGGGTGAGTCCACACGTGGAATTGTATGCGAATGGTGCCACCTAGAGTTGTGCTCTGGGAGTGCAAGCATTGGTGTCTCTGGAACTGAGCAATCCAGAGATACTTAGCAAACCTGTCAGCCTCACCTTCTGGGATAAAAACCTAAGTTTTGATAACTGAGGCGTCAACACCTCAACCCTTAAAAAAAAGGGGGCTCAAAGAGTACATCTTCCTCACCACACTGATAGCGGAGAGACTCTCCCTTGGCACACAGCTCACCAATCTGCAGTCTATCCACTTCAAAGGCAGTGGAAGCCCTTGGAGGAGCCCACCAGAATACAGGGCAACACCTTATTCAGTGTTGGGTGATATTGCCAAACATCGGTCAGGCTGGACCTGGAGTTGGGGGGGGGGGGTGAGCGGGTGATGAAGGAAAGCTGAACAGTGAAGGAGTAGACATAGTGATGGAGAGGTGAGTTCAGGATAAATGCCTACAGGTGCCCAAGGGCACCCACACACCAGCCCACCAGGCTCACGAAATGCACCCTCACCTGCAAGCAAAGTTGCTGTGCTGCTGATGTCTGCCAAACTCTGGACCACATCCTCTTTTCTCTACCCTGCCCTACCTTCTTCCCTCCTCTCAGCTGTCACCATATTTTCCTGCTGTCCTCAGACTTCACAATGACTCCTCAAGCATAGGTTCTCGTTGCAGAACCATTCAAACCCCTGGGTCCTTATCTCACTAGGACAGAACCTCAAGTCACCCAAATGAGACCCCTGACTTAGCAGATCACAGAAGCTCAGCCACAGAGCTCCATCCACTAACATCTCTCTCTCTCTCTCTCTCTCTCTCTCTCTCTCTCTCTCTCTCTCTCTCTCATGTGTGTGTGTGTGTGTGTGTGTGTGAGAGAGAGAGAGAGAGAGAGAGAGAGAGAGAGAGAGAGAGAGAGAGACATGGCACATGTGTGGAGGGCAGGGGACAACTTGCAAGAGTTAGTTCTCTTCATGTCATATGGGTCCCAGGAATTGATCTCAGGTCATCGGGCTTGATGACAGGTGCCTTTACCCACTGAACCATTACAACATAGACCCAAAACTACTCTTTCAAAGAACAGAGCACCCCAAAGGGCAGATCCAGGAAATTGCCAAAAGATGGAGCACCCTAGGAAAGCTCAGATAGCCCACATGTCAGTGCCTCCATCGTGTAGAGCCAGACAGAAGAGTGGCACTGTGGACCCAACAGCATGTGGCTCATATGACCAAGAGAGAGGCAAGGAGAGAGAACAGGGAGGGGAAAGGAAAGAGAAAGATTATCTAAAGTCACAATAATAAACCTGATGGTGATGCCTTATAAAATGAGTTTCAGAGGCAAGCTAAAGGTCTGTCCACTCCCTGAAGACCCCAAGAAGAGGTCAGCTGGACACTGCCTGTGTGATCTGGAAGGCAGAACATCCCTCCAAGGCCTCAGGTTGCTAAGGAGTCATTGCCTGGCTTTCCCTGTGTCTCCAGAATGCATGGCAGGGACACTGCCTAGTACTGCAGGGGAGCATTGCGCAGTGCTAGGAGCAAAAAGGAAACGCTGACACTGATTACCTGTTTGGTGAGAGATATCACCAATGCTTTCAATGAGAGCTGATCTCCAAACTAGAAACATGAGGTATGGCAGTGTGTGTGTGTGGGGGGGAGGGTATGTACCTACACCTCTGAGAGGGAGAGGAAATCCCTGGAGCTGACTTTCTGAAGGAGATATGTCAACAGCACCCTGTGATCTGCCCAACTGAAGGCTACCTTCCACTCCAAGAATAAATTCCTGGCTTCTTAAACCAGGGTCACAATCCAGCAACCAGACTAGTTCACCCAAGCTCCCGTCAAATGACTTCATCTGAGCTGATTTTCCAGCCTGATCTGGGGGACTAAATCTGCTCCACAATATACCACTCAACCTGCAAGATGTCCGGAGTGGAGGAGCACCTAGAAGAGCTGACTGACTCCTAGGATCTCTTTGCTCTACAGCCCTCTTCTTTCCCGCCTTTGTGGAACATGCACACTTCACCAGCTTCCACCCGAGTGGGAATCTCCCCCTCTTACAATCCCTGCAGCAGCAGCAGCTGCTCCGTCCTCCTCCACACTGGAAGAATGCGACCCTCCCCTTCTGCTCTCATCCAGGCGCAGACAGGGAGGGAGACAGCATATGGCCCCATTTTCCTTGGCCCGGGGAGGCTATTTGGGAAATGAGAAACCCCCTTGCCCTCCCTCCCCTCTGGGGAGAGGCTGCCCTCCCCCTCTGCACATTCCCCACAAGTTCTCAGACACACAGCCTCCCCTACGTGCAGCTATGTGGTGAACTCACCAAGTTCCTCTCTCCACCCACCCCCCAGAGGCGCCAGAGCCGGGAAGGGAACCTTTGATGTAGGCACGTTTTAAAAGGCCCACCTGTCCTGGGGCTCCCCAGCCCCATGCCTGAACTGCTGGAGCCCCTCACCACACAGCTTTAAATCCCAGGCTTCCTGAGCCCCAGCTTGGCCAGGATTGAGTCACACAGGAACCTTCTCCTGCTGGGGTGATCAAACCCAAGCAAGCTCATTGGGGACATCTGTCTCTGGTGCATCAGGTCAGATCTCAAATTTGAGGGGTTCTGTGACACTTAAAAACTTCAAGCAGGAAGACCTGCAATTTTTCTTGGACCGGGGCCTGTGGGCAGGGTCGCTAGGAAAACCTCGTTTGATGTTGCGGCTTTCATGGCAGTGGTTTGATCCAGATGTTCCCCAGTTGTGGGGTTTTCTTCCTGGAGGGAGGGCACTTGGCTGTAAAGGCTTTTCCATCATGTGCACATTTGGAGGGTGCTGAAGGCGGGTGGTGTGCATTTCTGCCTCCCTCCAATCTGCTTGCTCATCACACTTCTTCCCCTAACAGGCACCCCTAGTTTGCTGTGTGGCTGTCCAGAAATCGTTCTGCACCTTTATTCTCCTGACACCATAAGATGGAGCTGGAGGTGTTTCCTCAGAACGGTTCTCAGATCAGGGGTCTAGGGGAGGAAGACAAAGAGCCAGATTTCTGGCCAAAACGTGAATAACCGCATAAGAAACTGCATGGAACCGGACTGTAAGTGAAGGAGTCAGGGTTCCTGGACAAGCAAGTGCTTGTCCCTCTTGGGGGTCAGTTCTGCAGAGATAGAAGTGAGCATTCCCAGGCCTGTCAGCCTTTCTGCTACCTCAGAGTTTGAAAAGATCAAGTTCCTTCCTACTCCCCCACCCATCAAGAACTTCCCTGGATTCCTGGAAATCTTTCCTTAAAGAGACTAGACCTTACTATTGCCCAGTCTAAGGTATGTAGCTTCTGGGGAAAGGGTGTAGGTTCCTCTCAGATCCTCAAAGGCCTCTGCATCCTCCCTGACTGGGGTTGTCAGGCTGACTGGTAGGCTGGAGGATTCCTGCTTGCACTGTGTGTATAATAACCTACCCTGGATACGTGAATGTTGAACCCAGAGACACACAGATAAATCCCAGAAGCTTCTGAGCGGAGGCGCCAACCCACAAGTACACCCAAAGACCTGTCAGCAACGTGCGTTTTGGTAAGTAGACTTTTTCAAGGGAGAAGCTGGGAAGAGAGAGAAGCTTGCCTGAGTATGGTACAAGAAGAGGAATTCAAAGGGGACATAGAATGGAACCATCCAGAAGTAAGGGCACTAGGGGCACCTTGAGCAGTGGGCCAGAAGGTGGGTGAAGTGCTAGACCAGGTATGACAAATGTTGGAAGAAAGTGGGCACTGGACTGAATCAGGGAGGTGGAAACAGCTCCATGCCCTTTTCCTATAGTATTGCTGTTGAGTCCACAGATCCTGCTCCGTGCATTGTCAGGACAAGGCATACTTTGGAATCACATGAGTCCTGAAGGACAGTTAGTTTTCAGGTGGCCTCTCACCTCCCTCTTATCCAGCCTGGCACAGATAGATTGGGTGGTATAGTGATGGGTGGAAGGAATAGGGTACCTCTACCTGAATGTTTTCATATTCCCCCACGTCCTCTTCAGTAGGCAATAATTCTCACTGTGCCTGGTCTTATATACCCCATATGTCTTGAGCTCAGAGAGCTAAGAAACACCCCATCATTCTTAAGCCATGCCTCACCCCCACCCCCGCTCTCTCCATACTTCTTTCTGAACAGGGGCCTATAAGGGACCTTCACAGCTGGACAGCAGCTGGAGGCCCCACATCTTCTGTGCACTCAAAATGACTTCTACAGGGGAACCTACAGCCAGAGGAGGAGGGGACAACTCCAACAGTATGTGCTCCACCTGACCTGCTCAGGTCTGGGGCGTAGCAAATGCCCAGCCAGTGAGCTTAGCCAAGTGGTACTCAGTGGCTCATGCCTATCATCCCAGCACTCCAGAAACTGAAGAACAGATGTGCTTATGAGTTCAAGGCCAACCCAAGCCACACAGTGAGTTTTAGGTAGCTTGGGCTGCAGAGTGAAATATTGTCCAGGGCAAGGGGTTATTCCTGGTGTCTCTGTGGCAGGGATGGCCAGTGGGGCATTTGAAAGTTTTGTGTACCTCACTCTCCTTGGCATCTCCCATTTACTACTGCCAAGGGGCTCAAGATAGAGACATATATCTATGGAATGCCTCCTTCACTACCCAGACTAGCTCCTGAACTGCAGGTCTTAGAGCTTAAGCCCATGAGGCTATAAAAACCACTCTATCTCCTTTCCTGATGAGCTGCCAGAGCCCCTACCATTCAGCCCCTGGCAGAGCTAGGAAGTGACAAGGACCCAGTCAAGAACAGGTTGCCTTCCATGCTCCCCCTGTTAATGCTCCCCCTGTTAATGTTAAAGCCAGTGCCCATGGATAAAGGGATCCCGAAAATGGAGTCATTCTACTTCAGAGCCGGAGTAAGCCGGCCCCACACACCGAGCTCATCCTCCTCCACCCTACAGCCACCAGGATTCAGGGTACTTTGCACAAGCTATGTCATCTGCTTATTTGGAGCTCCAGAGCTCATTGGTAGAGACTTTTTTACCATGTTTGAGGCCATAGAGACAAAAAAGGAGAAGTGGGGAATGAGAGAAATAAATGGAGCATAGTAGCGCATACTTGTAATCCTAGCCCTTGGGATGGCTGAGACAGGAAGATCCATCACCACAAGATTGTCAGGAGTTCAAGGCCTGCCTGGACAATACCACGGGATCCTGTCTCAAAAGAAAAGAAGAGATAGAAAAGAGAAAATAAAAATAAACAGGAGATTGAAAGGAGTGCAGAAATGAGAGAAACTTTCTTGTGCATTTACTACAAGCGTGGTTGGACTGAAGTACTGCAGTCTGTCCTTCTGGGATCCAATGAAAACCTTCCAAGCTCTACGTTATATTACACTCATGGGCACTAACAAGATCATAAATGCTGAACATTCACTGTGTGCCTCTGGCAGTGGATGGGACTTTGCTCAGGGAAAGAGAGGAGAGAGCTGTCTATGTCACTGGGCTTGTACCCCAAATAGCACATTAACTCATAGAGGGCCATGTTGTAAATATCAGAGGCTCCAAAACTTTAGTAGAACCCTATCACCTTGGCCAGGCAGTGATGGCACATAACTTTAATCCCAGCACTCAGGAGGCAGAGGCAGGCAGATCTCTGTGAGTTTAAGGCCAGCTTGGTCTACAGAGCAAGTTCCAAGACAGCCAGGACTACACAGAGAATCTCTGTCTCAAAAAAAAGGAAAAGAAAGAAAGGAAGGAAGGAAAGAAGGAAGGAAGGAAGGAAGGAAGGAAGGAAGAAAGAAAGGAAGAAAGAAAGAGAAAGAAAGAAAGAAAGAAAGAAAGAAAGAAAGAAAGAAAGAAAGAAAGAAAGAAAGAAAGAAAGAAAGGGAAGGGAGGGAGGGACAGAGAGAGAAAAAGAAAAGAAAAGAAAAGAAAGGAAAAGAAAAGAAAAGGGAAGGGAAGGGAAGGGAAGGGAAGGGAAGGGAAGGGAAGGGAAGGGAAGGGAAGAAGAAAGGGACCTTATCACCTGCCCTCATGCCCATCCAGACATATGATCACGTGTGAATCACAAGTCAGTAAGGTAGACAGAAGAAAGAACTCCCCTGGAACATCAATGCTGAACAGTAAATCAGACTGGAACGATTCTCTTCTTGGAAGGCAATGAACCAGGAAAACCTCACCTTGCTGGACCAGAAGTAATGTAAGGCTTCTGCTACACTAAGGGGGATGGCTGGGAAGACCCTTTTAACATCTTCTGGGACAAGGAGGAGAGGCAGAGACTCTAGCCAAGGCCTGATGGGGAGGGAACCCAGAGAGGGACTGAGAGGAGAGGGAGGGCTGGAGGAGGTGGGGAGGAAAGCTGGAGAGATGAATGGTCTTGGCAGGACTGATGGCCAGAGCCAGGATGGATGGATGGTGGCGGAGGTTTGTTTACTGGCAGCCCCCAGCCCGCTGCTGCCCAGGGAGAGCAATGGTGGCTGGCACATCAGAGGGCTCTTAGAGAAGCTCGCTGGGATGATTTAGATGGGAATGAATCAGCTCCATATGGATTAAGTGTCCCAGCAAATCTCAGGACCTTACAGATGAGGGGACGGGGCAAGGGCACCGGAGGGAGGGGCACCCAACAAGAGGAAGCCCGAGCTTGGAACCGCAGAAGGTTGCCTTGGTGGGTGCAGCAGGGCAGCCTGCCTCGGACACAGCTCTCTTTTCCCTGCGTGGCACCGGGCCTCAGAGAAAGACCATTTCCTGTACAGTAACTAACTGGTCTTCCCTTGTCCTTTCTGTCGTTTTAAAAAAAGATTTGCTTATTTATGTTATGTATATGAGTACACTGTTGCTCTAAGGACATGGGATCCTGTAACAGGTTACAGATGGTTGTGAGCCACCATGTGGTTGCTGGGAACTCAGGAGAGCAGTCAGCGCTCTTAACTACCGAGCCATCTCTCCAGCCCCCTTCTTTCTGTCTTAATCTTCACATATCTTCTCTCTCATATCCATTTTTCTATCCCTCTAATTACCTGGCTCTCTTCTTCCATACTCCCAACAGGGTCTCTGCCATTGTTTCTTTCCCTAGAGACTTAAATAGCTTGAGGGGCCTGCCTGGTCTCTGTTCACCCTGATCTCAGTGCCACCTTTCCACCTTGCCAGGCCTTGTATGGCCCTCCTTCCAGTTCCATGCCCTGTGCTGGTCTCTTGTGAGTCCTTAGGTTCCACAGTGACAGAGGACCAGGACAGTATAGCTTGAAAAGTGACATTCTAGCTGCAGGGTGTTTATTCTCTTCCTCAGGCTTGGAAGGACAGTGGTGTTCACTGGCTAACCTCAAGTTGAGTTACTTACACACCGTACTCCCAGGCCATGGGGGTGATAGGTTGTGCAAGGTCCATCTCCCTAAGCCCCTCACGGGGATCCTCTGTTATAAAGCCAACTGCCTTGTGGACAATCTGGAGTCAAAGCATGGGGTAGTCTCATATGACGATTGGTTGAAATATCACAGCCTCCCCCTCCCCCATTGGTGATCTATGGGCTGTGTGCCCTGTAAAAATTATTTATCGGGGCCTCAGAGTGTCCTGATTTAGTGCATCTGCCTCTGGGGCCGAGAGGCCTGCCTGTCGGCTGGAGCCTAAGCGTTAAACGACGCTAAAAAGTTAAACGGCCAACGTTGGGGGCTCACTCAAGGAGGCACCATAAAGCTGTCGGAGCTGCTTAAATCAGGAATGAGGATTCCCCCGAACATCTTCTCTCCATATGCTGCAAACCAAGAAGCCTCTCCTTGCTCCCCAGCATGAACAGCCCATACAGGGCAGGCTTGCTTGAGTAGATATTTCCCTCCAGGGTCTCCTAACAGGAGCCTAGAGCAGACGAGGTCATGGTACCCAGTCACCTCCGGCTGGGGCAGTTTGGGGAGGGGGCTCTCCTTCATGAGATAACAGTCTTAAAGACTCTCATAGAAGACAACGAAGATAAAGGTGCAGCCTTTCCCCAGGGGCTGGCCTTGTCAGGGTTCTCTCTTGAGCTTGTCTGTCTGTCTGTCTGTCTGTCTGTTTTCAAGACTGGGCTTCTGTATGTAGCCCTGGCTGTCCCAGAACTCATTATGCAGATTAGGCTGTCCTTGAACCCAGATATCTGCCTGCCTTTGCCTCCCTAGTGCTGGGATTAAAGCTATACCACAGCCCCAGCAAGCTTGTCTTGACTTAATCTGCATTTCTGTGAATGAAACCCTCAGGAACTCCAAGTCCTCCACTTGGGTTTGAAGAGAGTTCTGTCCAAGCCAGGCTGTGCCCTCTGACCTCGTGTGCACCCCCCACACCCACACCTACTTTCATGACTCCTTGAGAGACACAGCCTGTCCTTTCAGTGTGTCTGTCCCTTTACTAGGGCACCTCTGAGTGCCAGCATACACTCGAGCCTGGCAGCTGGTTCTCAGCTGAACTCCAGTCCATGCTGCCACCACCCGGCCACTGCCAGGCAGCAGAGAAGGTAGGTCTCCACGGGCTGTCTATCATGCCTACTTTCAGCAGCAATAAAATGTGCCTCTTAAAACCTCCACTCTAGTCCCTAATATTTGCCTGGCCATATATCTCCAGTGATATACGGGCAGAAATTGCTCATAAACAGCTATAAAACCTCATGGAGCTGGGGAGGAGGCACAGAGCCCAGGCTGCAGGAAGATCGGAAGTGGTTCAGCTTCCAATCTTCCTATGCCCTAAAATTAACCCCGTATCCCGGTGCTGCATGGAGAGAGGTGACCCAAAGGAAGATCATGAACCCTTCCTTCCCCCCAGGCTTCATCTGGCTGCTCATGGGATGTGCTGTGTGACCTTGGGCAAGTCACCCAGCTCCTCTGTGCTATGCTTTCTATCATGAGGATATCAGCTGCCTAAGCCCCTCAAGAAGTAGTTGTGAGGATCAGAAGAGGAGGACTCATGCATACTATTAAAGAAATTTAGTAGGACACAGGAATTGTCCCAAGACAGGTTCAAAAGCTGGATACAATCATGCTTACCTTGTAACACCCTGACCTGTAACTATTGCTGTTGTCCTGCTGCAGGGGTAAAACCTGGGCCCCTGAGAAGTGTGCACAGGGAATCGGTGTCTGAGAACTGACTCCAAAGGCTGATCCTTGCCCTTCCCATCTGTTAGAGTGAAATCCTGGAGGGCAGGGGGGTTGAAGGGGACCTTCTTTCCTGGGACTCACTTCTCCCCATCACCCAGATGACAGCTTCCAAAGTATAAGGTGCTTTGAGGGAAGCGCAGCTCCTCTCAGCAGAGACTAGCCAGGAGAATTCTTTGTGGGAGGATTACCGACCACAGCAACTGGTTCCAGCATCCTTGGTCCAAGTCCCCCACCACACATTCACACACAAGCCAGCCACCAGCTGTTCCTCTGTTCTCTACCCTCCCCCTCCATCATTGCCAGAATACCCATTCCTTGGCAGATTCCAGCCACACACACACACACACACACACACACACACACACACACACACACCAATAGACAGACTCTTTCACAGCATCCTTGTAAGAGCCTCTGTCTGCCCAGTCTGGTCAGTCTACCTTCTCTCCTCCCCTAGAGTTCCCCCAGCCCCTGACTTCTCCTTCCCTTTAACATGGCCCTGGAATCTCTATGCAAGACCCTCCTACCTTAGCTATCTCCTGTGACTGCCAGCCCTGCCTCTCTTTCTCAGTATCGCCCCGGCTCCCAATGTTCTGGCTTCTGGGACACTTAGCCCTGGCCCTTCCTAATGTCCCTCTAGTTTCTAGCCTGCCCTTCAGAACTCCCAGATACTGCCTCACCCTTTGTCCTTTGTCATGTTCTTGGGTCTTGCTTTAAAAGGCCACAGCTCACCCCACAATCTTGCACAAAAGAAACAGCTGCAGAAGAGTCCCCTGTTTGCTTGGGTCCATGATAAAAGTCTCTCATCTCTGAAAGTTTGAGATCTCGCAGGAGAAGGGTCTATAGCAGTAAGAGATAGCTAGGAGGCTTAGAGTGAAGGACAGAGGTGTCCAGGAGAAAGGGACAAGGAGGTTGCAGGCACCCTGGCCCTGCTCCAGTCTGCCTTGATATTGGAGTCTAAACCATGGTCCACAGCTTCATCTGTTGGCAGTGAGGGTCTGGAAATAGAGAGAGGCAAGTCAGGGCCAACAGTAAGAAGGCCATCATTGTGCCCCGCACCTCCCCTTCCCGGGTGGCTCCCACCCCCAACCCCACTTTTCTTTAAGTTTCCAAATCAACCTTCCTGCAATAATAATGATAAAGCAGGAAGCTGGGCCAGAGGACAGTGCAGATTTTTCTTCTTGACACGGAGTTTCCGATTAAAGGCAGAGGGACATAAATCCTCCTGCGTAATTGCTGTGCTCCGGCTCAAAGCCACTTGGGGGGGGGGCTCCCACCCCCTCGGCACCCCCCTCTCCATCCTGAGTGGCTGGGGAAGGGGGAAGGGAATGTAGCCTTGGTGTACAGGCTGTGCAAGGGGTGGGCTACAT
This sequence comes from Mus musculus, assembly GCF_000001635.26. Lineage (NCBI taxonomy): Eukaryota > Metazoa > Chordata > Mammalia > Rodentia > Muridae > Mus > Mus musculus. Next base: position 103,123,665 of record NC_000081.6, read on the forward strand.
GCCCATTTTCCTGCCAGGGGTCTGGTCTAGAAAGACTGAGATCCGTAGTCATGTAAAAGCCTCTGGTTCTCCCACCAAGGAGCCCTTGCCCTTCCCTAGAGTCCTCGGAGACTCCTGGAACTTACGACCTCTCCCACACTGGTAAGGACCTTGAATTCTATAAATTATCATAGGAGATTGATTCAGGAGAAACTGAGGCCTCTTGAATGAACTGGTTGGTGGCAGACCTAATGTTGGACTGCTGTCCTAGCTATATTAATATTTGCTCTGTCACGTGAAGGGAGGAGCTGACAGTGTTTGTATATATTAAATCTCAGGCCCAAGTAGCTTCCTGTAGAGTAATTTTCATACAGACAAACACACACACACACTGAGAGAGCGCTTTTTTAATAAAATCAGGACTATCGCATGCGTTTATCTCCTCTTTACAAACAAGGAGGAAAGAACCCTGGAAGCAGCTGTCAACTGGGATCCCATAGTCTTCTGATTCAGCTTCAAGTGCTTGCCCCGTCTCAAGCATTCTCTTTGCTGATGTCTTTCATTCTCAATTTGAAGCCAGCTCTCCTCCTCCACACAACCCTCCTGAATTAAAACCATTGTTTCTACTCTTCTGTCTCTCCCTGAATACCTTTGAGCCATTCCTAAGTTTTCTCTCACCAGACATGGGGTCTGTTCCCTGTGACCTGTGTCTTCACTACTGTTCCCTTCCCTACAAACCCACACCCTGACAGCTCCACACATGTGTGCATGCATGGCCATGGAAACCCTGGTCCTCTGCATCAGGGGAAATCCCACAGAAGCTCCAGGGGACACGGGCATAGTTCTGGGTTTCACTTTATACCCAGGAGACACCTGACTTGCCTTGCTCTTGAGTCCTGTCTAGCATCATGAGTGAAGGAGCCCCTCAACTGGGACCAGAGAAAGAGATGCCATACTGCCACCAATCTCCAGATACAACCAAACCCAGCTGACTCCTGCTGAGCTCCTTGGATCACCTGACAAGGTAGCACCGACTGGATCCTGCAGTCGCAACTGAAGTCCTGCACCAGCCCAGGGGCACTCTGTGAACACGCCATGCCTCACCCCCAGCAATACTCAGTGAAAGCAAGGACCTGGAAAAGTTAAGTCCTATCTGGGCTGGGGAGAAAGCATAGGAGGGAGAGCCCATCCAAAGCAGCCGGTGCTCAGTTGCAGGCAGTGTTTGAGATCTAGGGAGAAGAGTTTGTAATGGCAGGAGACAATGAGGGGCCTTGGAAAGGATGACAAAGGTGTCCAAAGGAGATGGGAAATGAAGTTGCCAAATAGCCAGGCAGCTGGGCAATGTTCTACCCTGCTTTAGTGTCCAAATCCAAAATGTGATCCACAGCCTCATTAGTGGGCTGTGAAAGGCCTTAAACTGGAGGAGGACCCTTGCTGCCCTGGCTGACTGCAGAGCAGACTGACTTCCTGCAGAGTGGAAGGACTAGGCAGAGGGGTGTGGTTATCAGCAAGATCCTCCAGGGTATGTTTATGTGTTCCTAAGCAAGCTTTGAGCTCCCACATCTTGCTGAGAGTCCTGCCTTGGGTATTCCCAACACAGGGAGAGTCCATGGGAAAAATCTGGAACCTTCTTACAGGAAACCCCAAACATCCAGGATGACAGACCTTCACTGAATATCCAGGCAAGCAAACAGGGAAGTTTTCCACAGCTTAATCCTGTCAAACTTCCTGAGATGTATGTATGGTCAGGGATTGGGTGGGGAATTGCATAGGGACAGTCTATGAGAAGCAAGCTGAGGGCCATTCAGAGGTAACAAGGATGCCCTGGAGACTTGGGGTAGAGAAAGAGCCTCCTGTTCCTATGCACCATTGTAAGAGCAGCTATACAGCAGGCACTGGACCAGGAGGCAAAGACATGAACCTGAGAGGCAAGGGCAGCACCTGGAAGAGCTCCAGAAACTCAGGTCCTCCTCCAACAAAACCTACCTTGACATTCAAGGTCACTGACATTCACACTCACCACAGCTCTACACACCCTGGCTTCTGATGTCCAAAGACACGCATTCTCCTTTATTCTAGCTTTCTTCTTTCCAGAATCCTCACTCACCTTATGACCTGTCCCTCCCTCGAGGCAGGAGAGGAAGCTCCATCCAAGTATCGGACGGACTAGGGCTAGACATTCCGAGCTCCTACCTAGTGGCGGAGACGACTGAGACTGAGGAGCCTAGGGGGAGACCAAGGATAGATGTGTGAGCTTGTAAGTCCAGGCTGGATCCGACTCTGCCTCTTACTGGTAGATACATCACTCATCTGCCCAGGGGTGGAGATGGGGCAGGGGGAGGGGATGAAAAACACCCACAGCCCATTAACCTACTTTTGCAACTTCATTAAAACAGAGTCTCCGACATGTCGCCATAAATTGTCTTCTGAGGAAGAAGCCAAATCCAACACGGAGTTCAAGCAGCCCAGCCTTGCAGAAGTGGCCGCAATATGGAGTACCGAGAGGAAGAGGAACTGTGTGTGGGGTGGGGTGGGGTAGGAGCAGCACTCAGGACTCTGTGGGCTGGGCTACTCCAGTTCCTGGCACAGGGCCTCCTGGTGCAGATGAGAGACAAACAAGGGCTTTGGACTTTTTCTTCTGGAGAGAACAAGTCTCACTATGTAACAGAGGCCAGCCTCAAACCCATGATCCTCTTGCCTAAGACTCCAAGTGCTGGGATTGGAGATGTGTGCTACCACATTTGGCTAAAGAGCAAGCCTTTCTTTTCTCAGTTCTTGGAGGCCTCACTGATGCTTGAGAAGTGTTCTACCGTAGAGCTACATCCCTAACCCAGGGAAGAGCTCTTCTATAGCATTATACGTGTGATGCTCTGGCCAGGAACCCTCAGAGCTTCCTGGAGTCCCTCTCTACAAAGCTAAACCTCCTCTCAGCTTTACAAGGCCTCCTCCAAGAAGCCACGATTTAGAGCTTGGTATGGCAGCACATGCCTGCAATCCCAGGACTCGGGAGGCTGAAGAAGGAGGATCTCCGGTTCAAAATCAGACTGAACTACACAGTAAGGCCCTCTCTCAAAATAAGAAAACAAAACAAAACCAAAAAAGAAGTCCTCAGTTACTTAGCTTCTCTGTGTCTTATTTTACTCATAGGACTTTTTCTTCTGGAGAACAAGTCTCACTATGCAATTACATAATGCTATATAATCATGTGGTTGAATCTTAAATAGGACAGCCTATGGAAAATGCACAACACGTAGGACCGAGCACATTCTAGGGGTCAAATACATTGGCTATTATCATTGTCCTGCACTCATTTACCTAGGCTTTCAGCCACCTCTAAAGGACCTTTGAAGTTCACGGATTCCAGCTCCATGTCTTACACATGGGAAAAATAAGGCCTAAAAAGAAGAGACTTGGGTCAGAATCAGAACCTAGATTTTCTTTTACCCAGGCTCTTTCCCTGAGACATGCCCTTGCCCTTAGTTGAACAATGAAGAATTCATCTGGGGTAGTGTTGGGTTTTCTGTCACTGAGACAATGACTTGAGGAACAACTTCAAAGGCCATGTCTCTGCTCACAGTTTCAGGCCTTTAACTATGGCCTGGGCAACACTGTGTCCAGTGGAGCAGAGCATCATAGCTGTGATGATGTAGAGGACAGAGTTACTCAGCTTATGGAAACCAGGAACAGGACCCTCCAGAGGTATGCCCCAGTTGCCTTCCTCCATCTAAGCTCCACCTCCTAATGTTTCCATCACACCCTAAAACAGCGCCCCCAGCTGGGGACCAATTGGTTCCACATGCAAGCCTGTGGGGAAATATTTCATATTAAAACCATAACAAGCAGACTGGGGCTTCCTCTGCCACGAGCATTCTATTAGGAATGATTACTTTAGATCCTCTTTTCAAAAAGACCTCCCTGGAAATAAAGAACGAAAAGGAAAACAAAATGACTCACTCTGAATCCCACAACAAACGGGGACCTAGGAGCTGAAGAGTTGGTAAAGTGTTGGCCTAAAATGCCCAAAGCCCTGGGTTCAATCCTCACCACGTTATAAGATGGGTGTGGCGATATAAGCATGTATTCCCAGCACTCAGGAAGTAAAGGTAGGAGTCAGAAATTCCAGAACATCCTTGGCTACATATCAAATTCCAAACCATCATGGGTTAAATGAACCCCTGTCGCAAAGCCAAAAATAGAGAGAAAAAGAAAAAGGAAAAGAAACAAAAAATTAGTTTGACTGTCAGAAGGAAACACTGCAGGGCCAAGAGCAAGATGGCCTGGAGCCTAAACAGAGGGGTCCTCTTTTCTCTACACTGGCAGCCTGTCAGAAAAATACCCTGGGGTGTTACAGATCCCAGGCTTAGACCCTGGCAATGTGGTCTCAGAAATCCAAGAGGTGGGGCCCCAGAGGGGACATGTGCTTCCCAGGGCTTCCTTGTGAGAGAAAAAAATACTACAGGAAGTAGTTCCTGGGGTAGGTTCTTTGGGCTTGTCTACTCTGACAGGAAGTGGGGTACCAGGGAGTGAAGCAGACATGTTGGGCTCTGCTGGTCCAGGTATCTCACCCCGACATGCCTCAGTCCTGAGCCTGTAACTCCACCCTAGCTACAGCCCAAAACAGCACTCCATAAAACACACATTGCTTTAATTTTCCTTTGAAGGGGCAATTTAGCAGGCCACCTGCAAGCCCTTGGGAGAGTTAAGGAGATCTATCTTGTTTTCTCCAAGTGCCCTCCCCAAAGTGGATTCCTGAGGTCAAAGTTCACAGGTAACTATTGAGGAGGAAGAGTGTTTGGAATAAGCATAGTGTTTGCTGAGAGTGGAGAACAGAAGTATTTTTAAATTTATATGAAGGAAAAGAGAGAAAGCAGGAGAAAGCCAGGCCCAGCCAACAATGAGGAACACACAAATGCTGTGTGACTCAGCCTGGATCTTTTCCCTCTCTGGGTCTCCTGTAAGCAAATATCTCATAAAGTAAGAAATGTGTGACTCAGCTCCAGCCTCTGGGGCCCTCACACCTACTCAAGATGAGATTCTCTGATATTCATGCTCACAGCCAAACTTTACTTACAGAGCCCTGGCATTTTCCTTTTTGGGATCTTGCCAGGACTCACTAAGAGCAATTTCAGCCCCCAGCAACCACAGACCCTCCTCTGCCCTCAACTTCACCCCCTGGGTTCTTCTGCCTGTCTTCAAAGGTGGATTTTATTAGGCTGCTGGGAGGAGGGAGCCACCACCCTTCCTTAACTTTTTTTTTCCCAGGGATTTTCCCATGGCCTTTCTCTTCTTCTCTCTAGAGCAGGACTGAGGGGCAGCCGCTCCTTGGTCTCTGGATATATCCAAGATCCTTAGGGACCACAAGAGAGTGGGAGATGTAAGGGACAGGACCCTAGGGTGCCTTGCACAGGTACTGACTCCCCTTCAGCTCCCTGCAAGGAACATCTCCTGTCGGTAAGGTATGTGAAGCTCAGAAGTTTGGGGGTACTCTCTGCAGCCTCCACCAACTCCTCTCCCAGGGGTGATGTGGGAAAATGAGGGCTAGTCAGAAGCAGAAATGTAGGATGGGGGTCTCATTCACTCAGGAGCCCTCCCCCTTCTTCACACTTTGGAAGAGTTTTTCTGGTCTCTTAGAATTCCAGCCTCAGTATTCTCAGAGTAGGGTGATAAAACAAGGAGCCTGTTCTCAGGCTAAGAAGGGCTCCAGAGGTCAGGGTCGGGGATGGAAGGCAGGATATCTTGGCTGTGGGCCGGAAGACAGAAGTATGGGAACCCAGGGTGATGGGAAACTCCGGTCCCTGAGGTAGCAGCAGCAGCAGACCTCACCAGGGGCGCCCACTGGAAACTTGCCAAGCTTCTGCAGCCCCGGCATCCCAGTGGGGACCTGAGAAGGCCTGATGCCAAGTCACAGGGCTGGTTCTAAGGGATGGAAGGGCAGATTCTCCCCCAGCAGTTGTCAAGGGGAAGAGAAACAGAATAGAGCCCACACGAGGGGATTGAGAGGACCAGACAAACCTCAAATAGTGGAGTCTTGTAGTACTCTGTGTGTTAAGCTCCCCCTTTTGTCTGTCTGCTTTTTGCAATACTCTACATAGTCCTAGCTGTCCTGGAACTCAGTATGTAGATCAAAGTGACCTCAAATTCACAGAGCTCCCCCTGCCTCTGCTTCCCAAGTGCTGGAATTAAAGGCATGCACCACCAAGCCTAGTTTAGTTCTCAACCTTTTAAATATAAATAAATTGAAAATATAAGCAATAAGAAAGTGTCCTCATTTCATGCGGATATGCCTAGAATTCACACTCACCTACTTTCTCTGGATCTATAACCCGCCCAACTCAATTTCAACACCATCCATGGCTTACCACTTAACCTTCCCTCTAGGAAGTGGCTGTGTGTCAGTCTGCCGCTGGGCCTGTCTCTAGTCTTACCACCATGGATACACAGAATCTCAGAACAGGGAGGCCCCAGCACCTCATGGTACAACTACAAAGCTGACCAGAGAAACTGCTTGCTCGGGGATCACAGAGCTAGAAAGAAGCAGAGCAGGGACTTGAACGAGTTCATTGGTGTGCTCTCCTCTGTAGTCAGGCTCTCAGCCAGTTATACACATAGATGCCAGGCACCATGGTAGGCCAGGGAAGTGGAAATTAATAGGAGCCCTGCTTCTGAGGCTCAGCAAGGAGAGGGAACTATTCCACATCAACTTCCAAAAGAACATACCCTCTCCAAATGCAAAGCACCAATTCCTAAGAACAGTCAAAAGGCATGCATAAAGCCCAGCGCTGCATGAACCAGGTGTGGTGATAAACACATGTAACCCTGAAACTTGGGGAATAAGAGCAGGACAGGAGTTTAAGGTTATCCTAAGTCATATATTAAGTTCAAGGCCAGCCTGGGGCTACATGAGACCCTTTCAAACAAACAAACAAATAAACAAACCGGTGTCAAGTATATCGACATGCTTCTGTAATCCCAGCACTCAAGAGGGAGGGAAGTAGATCAGGAGTTCATGGCCAGTCTGGGTTGCACAGCAAGACCTTGCCTTAAAAATGGGACCTGAGAGAGCTAAGCATAGTGGAGCATGCTTTAGCCCCAGCACTTGAGAGGCAGAGCCAAGTGGATCTCTGTGAGTTTAAATCTAGCATGATTTATACATTGATTCACGGGACAGCCAGGGCTAGAGAGGGGTTAGAGAGGTGGCTTTGCAGTCAAGAGCAGTTGCTGCTCTTCCAGAGGACCCAGATTCTATTCCCAGTAACCTCATAGAAGCTCACAACCATTTGTAATTCCAGTTTCAGAGGATCATGTGCCCTCTTCTGGCCTCTCTAGGTACTACATGTTACACAGACAAGCAGAAAAAACATCCACATATAAAGTAAGAAGAAATATTTTTTAAAGGTGGAAATAGCCTGAGAAATAACACCAAATGCTTCCTCTACCCTGTCCTTATGCCTCCTGGAAGAGACAGGCACAAACCAGCAGCTATTGAGTGGCACTTTGACCACTCAGGCAGAGGCAATGCAAATATAAATAATTAGTCTTCATTGGAGACTTCATCTTTGTATGTGATAAGGCTGGAGGCAAGTTGGGACTAGATCAGAGAAAGCTGTGAATTCCAGCTGGAAGTCAACTATTTTTCATCGGAACTGGGGAATTACAGAAGGTTTCTATCCGGTGTGAAAGAGAGTCTCATGCAACAGGATTAGAGCTCTGCCCTGGAAGCAGCTCACAAATCAGACAGAATGCCTGTGAGAAAATGTGAAGCAACAAGAATGTTGGTGTGATACTGTCTCTGGAGGTGAGTGTGTGCTCTCACATGCAGATACATGCACACATAAGCCTGGTGATCTAAGAAAGCCTGCTTCCAACCAAACTACCCCAACCCGCTGTAGTGGGGAGGTGATGGACTTCCCTTCCCCCTTTGCCTCCTCATCTTCCTAGATACCTGGCTGGGCAAGAATGCAGCCACCACCCTTCCCTACCACCACCACCACACCACCACTACCACCCCCCACCACCCCCATCTTCCCTCCCCCATGTCCCCAGGCACCTTGTGTATCCAGGCTCTCCCTCAGCCTCCTGCTCTAACTCCAGTCTGCTTCTGCAGTTACTTCCGCAGACACATACACAGCCAGGAACAAAGTGAGCATCTCCCCCACCGGGCAATGCTCCGAAATCTAATGCCAGTAGTGGCTGACACCACCTCAGCATGAGATGGAGACTGACCATCCTTCAGTCTGATGATGACCTCCAAAAAGTAGTGAAGAGTCCAGTACTTCATGAGGTGGAAGGACATTGCTGATGAAGGCAGGACAACTGAGGGGACTGTGTCAACTCTGAGGTGGGGACATGACTGAAAAGATATAAGTAGAGTTGGGGAACTATCCAGAAGAGAAATCAGTGGGGGACATGAGTGACTGACCTCCTGCCCAACCCCCCTCCACTCCTCACTGAAGTCAGGGAGACCCACTGGCATGGTTTAAATCTGAAATGTCCCTTACAGGCACACATTTCAAATGCTCAGTTGCCCAGCTAGTAGTGTTACTTTGGGAAGCTTGGAACCTTTAGAAGGTAAGCCTAGCCAGGGATGCCAAGATGGCCTAGTCGGTGAAGCACTCAACCCACACACATGTGGGGGACCTAAGATCAATCCCCAGAAGCTAAGTAAAAAGCCAGGTGTGGTGGCACACACTTGCCATCTCAGCAATGGGAACACGGAGAGAGAAGGATGCTATGGCTAGGTCACTGGCAACCTCCGACCAGTGAGATCCTGTCTCAAAGAGATAAAGCCACTAGAAGCTGACCTCTCACCTCCATATGCAGATACACTCACGTGCACCATGCACCAACAGATATGCACCTGCACATGTGCGAATGCAAACGCATGCACAGAGGGTGGACCTACCTGGTTGAGATAGGTCACAAGGGAAAGATATTGGATGTTTATACCCAGCCACCGGTTCCTCTTTGCTTCCTGCTCTGCTGTGACATGAAGGACATCTACCAAGCCCCTCCTCCCACCCCTCCCACTGTGAACTAAGCTGATTCACCAGGCTTTCCTCACCATGATGGATTAGACCACGAGTCAAAATAAATCTTCCTTTCAGCCGATTGTCAGGTACTGTGGTCACGAGAACAGTATCATACCTCCATGCTGGACAGCTGGTTTCTTCCACCTTTTTTTTTTTTTTTTTTTGAGACCTGGTTGCCCAGGTGCTTAGGTTAGTCCTTATCCTTTCTCCTTCACCCCAAAGATAGGTAACTGCAAATAGTGAATCCTGGGTGGGGTAGTCATCACTGAGCTGTATCAGTTAGCAGTGATTAGCAGTTATCATATCTGCCTCACCATAGCCTCTACCACCCCAGAGAACAGACACAGGTTGGGTACCAGCTCTTCACTCACCCTTCCCCAGTCTCCCAGGATTCTCACTTAGGAGATAACAGGAGCTCAGAAGCAGCAAGCCTCGTGGAGGTCCCATATCCCCCATTTCAGTCTGCTTGGTCCTCAAGCTCTGGACATGGAGAATTGCTGAATACATGCTTTTTGACCCTTAAGACCTTGGTGCCCCTGGGGGAAGTCAGCAGGAGCTTTACCATCTTTTCAATCCTGGGGTCTGTCTTCCCTCCCCAAGTCAACCCAGACCAGAGCCTCTGGCATCAGCATATGACAGGCCCCCTTCTCAAACAGCCAGCATCACCCACTCCTCCCTTCCAAACAAAAGGAGGGCATGAGGAAAAGCCTGGGACTTTTCCTCATGCCCTCCTGCTCCAACTCCAGACTATCTACAGCTGAGGCCTGTGGGTGACCTGCTGGGTAAGAGAAGGAGATCCACCTCCTCAGAAGTGCCACCATGCTCCTAGTCCCTCACGTCTGCCTTTTTTTTTTTTTCAAATGTGCCTTATCCCTGATTATACCAGGCATTTCTCTGTAACACCTCTCCTTGATCTTGCCCTCTGTGGGAAGGACACGAGGAAGAGGCCATTTATTTTTTAAGTCCTATGCCAATATACCAGGTCGCCAGCACTGTTGTCTCCGACAAGCTTTCATACTACCAGCCTTGCAGAATAGCTCCCCTCATTTCATACCCCTGACTGATGCCCCTGCAACCCCATCACCAGGGGCACTGGGGGAAACACCTGCCTCTAGCTCAGGATGGCAGCCCTGGCCCCCAGAGGGGAAGCTGCCTCACACAGCCCAGCCCCCAGTCCTTGTTCTAGAAGGAGGTAATTAGGAGCCGTGCAGTCCTTGTCCCCCAACAGGTACAGCTAAGCAGCAGCATCCATCATCAGGGGCAGCTGCCAGAGATGGGAAGAGTCACATGACTGGGAGGGACCAATAGGAGCGTGAGGGGAGGCCTCAGAGCTAGGGATTGGCTGGGCTGAAGCAGGAGAGTTGAGGGCTGTTGGGGATAACCTAAGAATGACCTTGTAGGGACTCTAGTGCCCCTGGCGCTACCCTGTCTCCCAAGACATCCTTCCATCTGCCTCCAGCTCCTCATCTGAGGCCCACCTCCCTGGCGCTCTAGCATTTTCTCCTGCCCTTACACGTCATTGATTTAGGCCCATCATTTTTCTCTTTTTAAAGGACAATGGCCTCTTGTATCTTTACCTAGTCTGAATGAGATGAAGACAGTTTTCTGGCCAGAGTAGATGGGTGCTGATACCTAAGGTAGAAGCTGAACTGAGGAAATCCCAATACAAGTGCAACCCCTGATTGTCCATGTGCATGCCCCGCTGTGCCAGGCCATGCCAGACAGTGTGTATGAAGAAGTATGTGCTGGCAGTTGTACACAGGGTATGGCTACAGCCCAGGATGTGTTTTGAACACTTGCACTGATTACCTAATGTGCTGCAGTGCCCAAGGAAGAGCTGGACCTTGTACTTTATTTTTGTGAGTGTGTACAGGCTTACAGTCACATGTCCCTGGACCTGTCGCTAACACGAAGGACTTCACCTTGACTGTTTCTGACCCAGGTAAAGGAACTCTCCCCCCCCCCCCTTACTTGCCTCTTACTCCTTGGCACACCTCCAAACCAGATGAGGAACTCCCTCCTCAGCCCCAGAGCCACAGGTCAAAGTGGCAGCTGGCAAGAGAGAAGAAAGGGGGAAGAGGAGGGGGACTTCCCCAACACCTGTGAAGGGTCTTCATTACATATGCAGATGTACTCATTAGCAATGCAGAGCACTTCCTGAGCTAATGGCTGCAGTGTTTCTGCGAAGATGTGCTGATCAGGGACTGTGGGAAGGAGAAGAGGTGTGCCAGGGCTCTCCATCCCCCCAAGGCTGATCCCTGGCAGGCTTCGGGAGGGGAATGGGGAGGAGCCTACTGCAGGGACAAAGGACAGCAACCAGCAGGCTTCTGCTACTGCAAGTCTTTGCATAGGGCATTTGACAATTCTTGGGCAGACTGGACAGAGCATAGCTTTGCTTCTGTCAGGACCAGGACCAGCAGGAGGAACGCTGGTGCCAAGTGCACCATTCTCCTCTCCCCACCCCCATCTCTCCATCCCCCAAGCTCAAAAGCTGTGGTCTGAAGGATGACCCTAGTCTCTGCCCCACAGGACACTGGGAGCTCCCTCCCTCTCACTGGCTTAACAGGCATCCTCAGGCCTCATTTCTTCCCACCTATGCCCTTGAACACCCAGAAGAAGAAGGGGAAAATACATTCGACAGTCTGTCACCCCAATTATAACGAAGGAAGTCGGAGTCAGACTCTCCCTTGCCTACCCCTGCTCTTGTACGCAGCCATGTACGAAAGAGCCATTTCTTGGAGCTCATTTGTGTTGTTTCAATCTCACTGTCACCAACATGGCACCAGAAACAAACACAAGCAGTAACCATCAACCCACAAGCGTCCTCAGAAACACAGGAGCATCTGTTCACCTCCTCACAGAGGCACAGGCCGCCCTGCTCATATTAACTTGTTCTTAAACACACACCCACGCTCTCCTCAGCTTCTGCTCTCATTGTGCAAGCATATCACCCCCGTTTTAGGGACAGAATCCACAGAGACCTCCCCTGCCCTACCCCCTACCTCTCCTTTCTTTGCTTCTCCCTCCTCCCTCCCTCCCTCATCCCTGGGCACCCGTTTGCCAGGGTTATTTATAGAAGCAAGCGATAAATTCAGTGTGTTTCTCGGCGTGCAAAGCTATAAATAATGGCACAGATCATTAAACCCCGAGAGCAGGCCCAGCCGCCCCGCAAACAAGATGAAGTACAAACCACCACGTGAGAGGGAGAGAGGGAGGTACAGGGGAGAACCGCAGGCCCAGCCTGTACCCCTCAACCCAGACCTAGGGAACCTGGGCTTCCAAGGTACCTGTAGGGCCCAAGGGTGGCCCACCCTCTCTGTCCTCTGCCTCTTACTTCCTGCATGTTTCTCCCATCTTCATGTACCTCTTTTTTTTTTTTTAACTAATTATCCTTTACTGTCCTGTCAATGAGGTGAGGAGTTATTTTTTTTTACTTTATTTTTATTTTATATTCATTGGTACATGTATGTGTCTGTATGTCTAAATACATTGGTGCATGCATTTCCTATATGTCTGTGTGAGACTGTCAGAAACCCTGGAACTGGCTTTACAGATGGGTTGAGCGGCAATGTGGGTGCTGGGAACTGAACCCAGCTCTAACCACTGAGCAACCTCTCCAGCCCTATTTTTGTTTTGTTGTTGTTGTTTATTTGTTTGTTTTTCTTTTATTTCAAGACAGGGTCTGGCCATGTAGCTCTGATTGTCCTGGAACTCTCTATGTAGACCAGCCTGGCCTGAAACTCACAGAACTCCACCTGCCTCTGCTGGAATCTAAGTCCACATCAGTGTTTTCACATACCACCCCATGTTTTCCCAAGTCCCCTCTGTTCTTCTCCTTCTGTCTCTCCAAGTTCCTTCCTGCCATCTTACGAACTGCCCTTCATCTCTCCCTCTCCATCTACCTGTTTCTTCCTTCCTTCCTTCCTTCCTTCCTTCCTTCCTTCCTTCCTTCTTCCCCCCACTCCATGTCTGCAGGCTCCAGGAGAGAGACTGATCCCACCCAGGAGCCCTCAGAGGCAGAAAGTTCCCTGTCAGCAGAACCCTGGTAAAGGCTGCTGATTCAGTGTCTGCAATATCCAAGGCGGAGGCGGTCGGCAGGGGCAGGGAGGAGGACAAGGAAGATGGATGAGGAGGGAGATATCATGGACAACAGGGACAGGCTCAGGATGAGGGGCTTTCTAGGGAACAGAACCAGAACCAGGCTCTGATACCAGCCCATCACCACTAGCTGGTCAGCCCAGGGAAGAGTGCTTTCAAGGTCTGGAGGGAGAAAGCTGTGGGAAAAGAACAGGAAAACACAGAAGCAGAGGGGAGGTGAGGGGAGCCTCGAGGGGAGCCACTGGAAAAACCGAGAGAGGTGTCAGAAGCATCAGAGAAGCCAGCAGACAAGACAGAATGTGATCCCACCCAATGCTACCTCATCCCCAGATCCATGCAGACCACAGAGGCCTCATTGCCTACCTGAATATAGGCCAAAGTATAGAAAGTTTGGGATCCCAATTATGACCACCCACCCCTCTCTCCTTCACTCTCAGGAAATGTCTCTACCCTCTGGGGTTCACCCACCCTTTCCTGGCCTGCAAATTTGCCTCAGCCCCAATGGTCTCTACATTCTAAACATCTTACCCCTTCCCACTGAGCCTACATTGGTCAGCCAGGGAAAGACCAAGCAAAGCTCAACTGGGAAGCAAGACCAGACCCTAGAGCAGTAGTCTCGGTTTTGTCCTTTTCGGGATTGGGGAGGGGTATCAAGTGAGCAAATTCCAAATGGGAATGGTAGAGACCAGAGTCTGCCACCAGCCAGAGCCTACGCCTGAAGGATGACACATAGGGCCAGTAAGATCTGACTGACTGGACAGTGGGCCTGAACAAGGTATGGCCTGGTGTTATGGCCAGAGATGGATGGTAAAGCCTGGAGTCTTTGCCACCTGCCCTGTACTGTGGTCACACGAGCATCTGCTCCTACTCTCTCCTGGGCAGATTTGATGCACAACTTGGTTATTTGCCCAGGGATTTATAGTAGGAACCAGCATTGAAGCTAAATCCCCCAGCCACTGAGTTAAATCAGCTGCTGCGATGGGCCGGAACGAGGGAGATGTTGGGCTGGGAGGCTGCACAGTGGGGCTGGAGAGGAAAACACTTGTCCCTGCTTCCTGGGGGATCCCTGTCTATAAATCCCCCCCAGGCACCCATTAGGTCGAGCAGTCTCAACAGACTTTAGTGCTGGTGACACAGAGGAAGCCACAGTGGGCAGTGCTTGAAGAAGCAGGCTGTAGCCAAGGGCTGGGGTAGAACTACAAGAACAGCTTAAAGCATTGGGCTAGTCACAGTGGGTGCCACAACTCTGTTTTGAGGGCTGTGTGCAAGGGAGTCTCTAATGACAGGTTTTGAACAGCCAAAGTTCCCTGGGGTCAGATCCTTGCTCAGTCACTTATTGTGTGGCCCCTAGGCAAGTCCCCAATACCATTGTCTCACCAGCAGACACCTCCTAGAGTTTCTGTGACTAAATGAGATACAGTGCCCAGCTCTGTGCCTCACGTTACAGAACAGACTCTCAGAGCCAAGCTGGGAGTGTTTAAAGGAAGGAGGGGCCATCAGAGCCTTCGAAGATTCTAGGGGTACCACGAGGATGCTTAAAGAAAGAGGAAGGGGCTGAGAAGTTACCTCAGTGAGAAAAATGCTTACTGTGCAAACATAAGAAAGTGTTTGGATTTTCAGCACCCATATAGAACCCAGGCATGGCTGTAACCCCAGTACCGAAGGTGGAGAGAGGCAGATCTCAGTGCTCCGTGGCCAGCCTAGCTGAAAAGCTCCAGGTTCAGTAAGAGACTGTCTCAAACATTAAAGTGAAGAGCAAGGTGAGAAGATACCTGAAGCCAACCTCTAGCCTCCACTCAGACACACACATTCACACATTCACACACACACACACATGAGAGACACAGACACAGAGACAGACTACACACACACATATGTGAGAGAGACAGAGACAGACACAGAGACACAGAGACTGGACAGACACAGAGCCAGGACCCCCCCCCCCACACACACACACACACACGTAAGAGAGACAGACACAGACACAGAGACAGACTCTAATTAATTGAGGTTAAGATTCTCAGTCTCACTGTGAGAGTGAAACCAACCTCTCCCGGGTTTCTGATAGAGCCCTTTAGGTGGGCAGCCTGCATTTGCCTGTCCAATGTGATTGACTGAAAAGCCTTCAGCAAGCATTTTTTTTTTTGCTTCTCTAGACCTGCTCTGCTCGTCTACGAAATGGGCACAATAATAGTATTTTTCAAAGTTACTGAGAGAATTACACGAGACTGTACACAGCTCTGGATGGAGTAAGTGCTGATTAAATTTAGCCCTGTTGTTACTATGACTTCATCAGGTGAGCAAGTAAAGGTTAAGCATGGACCCTGAATCTAGCCAGCACCTTCCTGGATCCAATAGTGTGGCTGATAATGAGGTGCAAGAGGAGAGACGTATGTAGGGAAGGCTAGAAGCATAAAAGGAAGATGGGAGTGGACAGGAATAGAAAACATGACAGACTTAGAGCAGAAAAAGAGAGAGAAGGATGGGCCAGAGACACAGGAGCTGGAATGAGGGAGGAGCTAGAGTTGTAGGTGTACTGAGAGCAATGGAAGCCAGGAAAGTAGAGAAGCAAGAGTTAGAGAACAGGCTTAAGACAAAGGTGGGAACCACAAGGCAGAGATGCAAGGCTTCTGCCTGAGCATGATCTGAAGTTGGCTCCCTGGCCTCCTCACAGTTCATCTTCAGCTTGGCTTCTCTCAGCCTCCCTCCCACCACCACAAGCCTGCCAGAGGAAGCCTGGGGTGCTGGGACTCTGGGTACCAGATCATAGGGAGAGAAGAGCCCCAAGGTAGATCAGAGCCCAGAGAGTCAGCCTCCTTCTGGCAGATCCCACCTCATCAGCATGTTGACCTCCGGGAACATAGCAGTTACCACAGCAAAGAAAAGAGAAGGGTCTTCACATCTACAAAGAACCCTTGTGACTCAGACAGCATGCATGGCCTTACTCATTATGGCCACCACACATTTCAGAGCAAGAAGCAAGCTAAGGCCTTGTGCTGTGAGGCCAGGAAATTCCATGCCCCTACCCACTGTACCTCTTTCCTTGACTCTCTTTCTACTGTCCAATCTTCACTTCTCTTTTCCTAGCACGCCACCTCACGAACCTCAAGCTGGCTTTCTGTTCACTTTCCAGGCATTTGCAGCAGAACCTGGTGTAGCTGACTGCATAGACCCTGGAGCCCCTTCACTTGGGAATGAGCTGGAAGGTGACAACCCAACTGAAATCACATCACGCAGCTGCTGTGGTACAATGTGACAGGTGACATGTCGCATCTTCAGGACCTCAGTCTCCCCCATTTCCACCCCAGAGGACCAGAGATGGCCTGCCATCTAGGACCCACCCATGAAAGAACCAGAACAAATGAAGAAGTGGAGTGAGAAATGTTCCTGGGAAGAAAAACCTGGAATGTACAGCTACTGAAGAGGAACCCAAAGCTTAATCACAGACTCCTAACATCAAAATAAAGGGAACCAGATAGCAGCATTAAAAATCTCACTCGCCACACAGGGCGGTATTCACCAGCAATCTTAGCATTTTGGAGATGGAACCTGGAGGATCGGGAGTTAAAACTCATCTCCAGATACATAATGGGTTCTAGGCTACCTGAGACTCTGTTTCAAATAATAAACAAGTCTCCCCCATACCAGAAGGCTTATCAATCCTGTTTCCAGAACCAATTCCTTGCCATGCATCAAAAGCATGATCAGGCAGGGCCAGCAAGATGGTTCTCTGGGTAAAGTACTTATGACCTAGGTTAGATCCCTGGAATACAGATAAAGGTTTCCATAAAGACAATGGATTCTGTAAAGTTGTCCTCTGACCTTCCAATGATCCTTCATTGGCAATATATACACACGTGTATACACAATGATAAATAAATAATTTTAAAGTTGTACCTACTTTGATGAGTATGAGTGCTTTTATAGATGTATGCACGTCTGCATGTCTGCATGCATGTACACCATGTGTATCTCTGGTACCCATGGAGGTCATAAGAGGGTGTCTGATCGCCTGGAACTGGAGTTACAGACAGTTATGAGTCACCATATCAGTCCTGGGGACCAAAACTGGGTCTTCTGTAAGTGCTCTTAATCACTTAGACATCTCTTCAACCTATAAATGAAATTAAAGAAACACACACATATGATGTACATACACATACACACACACACACTGGAGAGATTGTTCAGTGATTAGAGCACTTACTGCTTGCAAAGAGCCTGAGTTCAAGTCCCAGCACCAACATGGTGGCTCACAGCCCTCCATAAGCTCAATTTCTGGCCTCCAATTTCAGGGGATCTGACACCCTTTTCTGGCCTCCAAGGGCACCAGGTACACATGTGGTACACATACATACACATATTCAGGCAAAATATTTATACATATAAGATAAATATTTTAAAAGTGTTTAGAAAACAATGAAAGGAAGGGCTAGCAGGATGTCTCATCAGCTAAGGGGTGGCCACTGTTCCTGCAGAGGACATGAATTCTGCACCCAGCATGTTGGGCAATTCGAGACACCTGTAATTCCAGCTTCAGCTCCCTCCCCTGGCCTCATTCACATACACACACCTACATACAGACACATGCGTACTCAAAATACGTCAAAATAAATCTTTTACAATGTGGTGGAGGCAGGAGGATTTCTGTGAGATCCAAGCCAGCCATGGTTACACAGAGAAAATCTCTCTCAAAATTAAAAATATAGATAAGAAAAACTGTGATCAACAGCAAGGATTTAGCTTACTGTCATCACTATACAAATTCTAGATTTTTTTTCTTGAGATGTGAGGCAGAGAACCTTTGTTGTGGAACTGGAAGGCAGCTGGGTTGAAAGAGCTCAAGGTCTGATCTGAAAGAAATGGAGGAGATAGACATCATGGTGCCCCACAAAAGCCTTCCCAGAGCAGAGAAGCCCCAAGGGGAAGGCAAGTTCTCCGGTGGGTTTCCTGCCCCACGCCACTACACACACACTCCCAAATGGCCCATATGGAACTAAGCCCCTGCCAGCCCGTTTCTCTACTTTCTACCCAACACTGCTGTTCCTAGCTGCTTCTGATCATTAGCATACCAGCAGCCAACTAAATAAATCAAATGAAAACAATACCCCACACCTTCTACAGGACTGACACCTCGGATCACCTGATTCCCATTCGCTGTTCTAGCACACACTCACCCCTCTTCCCAGGGCCCCACACCCTCTTCAGTAGTCTCTCCATCCTCCCTCAAGTCAGAATTTAAATCCCTCCCATGTTTCTCATTCTCTCACTTTAAAACAAAACAAAACAAAGCACCCAATATCTCACATATCCCAGATTGCCCTAGAACTCACTATGTAGTCAAGATACCCTTGAACTTCTGATCCTGCCTCTGCCTCTGCCTCTGCCTCTTCCTCTGCCTCTGCCTCTCTGCCTCTCTGCCTCTCTGCCTCTCTGCCTCTCTGCCTCTCTGCCTCTCTGCCTCTCTGCCTCTCTGCCTCTCTGCCTCTCTGCCTCTCTCTCTGCCTCTCTGCCTCTCTCTCTGCCTCTCTGCCTCTCTGCCTCTCTGCCTCTCTGCCTCTCTGCCTCTCTCTCTCTCTGCCTCTCTGCCTCTCTCTCTCTGCCTCTCTGCCTCTCTGCCTCTCTGCCTCTCTGCCTCTCTGCCTCTCTGCCTCTCTGCCTCTCTGCCTCTCTGCCTCTCTGCCTCTGCCTCTCTGCCTCTCTGCCTCTGCCTCTCTGCCTCTCTGCCTCTCTCTCTGCCTCTCTCTCTGCCTCTCTCTCTGCCTCTCTCTCTGCCTCTCTGCCTCTCTGCCTCTCTGCCTCTCTCTCTGCCTCTCTGCCTCTCTCTCTGCCTCTCTGCCTCTCTGCCTCTCTCTCTGCCTCTCTCTCTGCCTCTCTGCCTCTCCTCTGCCTCTCTGCCTCTCTGCCTCTCTGCCTCTGCCTCTCTGCCTTTCTGCCTCTGCCTCTGCCTCTGCCTCTGCCTCTGCCTCTGCCTCTGCCTCTGCCTCTGCCTCTGCCTCTGCCTCTGCCTCTGCCTCTGCCTCTGCCTCTGCCTCTGCCTCTGCCTCTGCCTCTGCCTCTGCCTCTGCCTCTGCCTGCCTCTGCCTCTGCCTCTCTAGTGCTGGATGACAGCTGTGTACCTCCAAGACCATTGTGTGCAGTGCTGGGGAGTCAAACCTAAGGCCTCACGCACTCCACCAGATGAGCTCCATCTGCGGTCTGTACTTCGTCACTGTTTCTCCCTCCTCCCTGGATGGTCCTCTGTCATGAGTTCACCTGTGTGCCTGGTCTGAGAGGCAGTTTGGGTTACACTTGAGGGTTTAGAATGAAAAGTACACACCTGGGCTCAGCTTAATTTTCTCTTTGTAACTCACAGTGTTCCCAGAGTAAGGAGACCAACTAGGGACTGGGGGACTGCAGTCACTTCAAGAGCCCTGACCCCCGTCATGGGTAGAGAGGGCCTTTGAGAAAGAGGCTTTGATGTGATGTAGTGGGTGCTATAGGTGCTCCCGGCCTTCCTCAAACTGTCCAGCTAGGGACTTCTGCGGACCTTTGGGAGCTTTGGTGCTTCTTTGGCTCTTCTCTTGCTGTCTCTCTCCCTCAGTCTGTAATCTCTTAATTTTAGGCTGAGGGTGCCTTGTGCCTGAGAATGGTCCCTCAAAATGTAGCCTGAGAAACATCCACACATGCATGTCCAGAAGACTGCAGGAAAAGCAAACTCTTGACTCTGCCCCAGACCCATTCTGTCCCATGCAAAGCTTGCAATCCCCAGGTGATTGGAGTTGAAAGCCATAGCCTACACTTCCAGAAAGGCAGACCAGGGACCCCACAGGCAGAGTGCCCAAGCCATTCATTTATTAAAGCTCCTATTCGATAAGCAAGGAATAAGCACCTGCTGAGTGAAGGATGCCAGGCACTGGAGAATAAAACTATGAATGACTGGGGGGACTGGAGAGATGGCTCGGCAGACAGGAGAACTGGATGCTCTTTTAGAGAACCTCCGTTGGTTCCCAGTACCCACATGGTAGCTCATGATGATGTTACGTCAGTCCCAGAGGAGCCTATACTTTCTTCTTCTAGCCGACATGGGTACCAGACATGAACATGGCACACAGACATACACATTAAATAAATAGACAGATACCTGTGGATGCCTAGGTCTGGGTGGCCAGGCTGAGAGAACAAGTTTATTCTCACCTAGTTGTCTAAGCCCAGCTCCACAGAACAGGGCCTTATTTAACTGAAGACTCTCTCATCCCTGAGGCTGATAAGATTCATCCTTTGGATCAAAAAGCAGACATCATTAGGAACAGTAAGATGGGGGGCAGGGGGTCTGAGCAAAAGGTGGAAACTCCTGAATGTGCCCTACCATTCCAGGGGCACACTCAAGCTTGTGTTCCCCACCCCCAATGTTGAGAGGGACCCAGGAACTTAGGCATGCTAGACAAGAACTCTATCATTGAGCTATACCCCTTTGGCCTCTTTATTAGGGCCCCCTCCAGGATGCCACTCTGGCTTCCCACATCTCCTAGAGATAACATCGTGTCAGTCTCTCCCAGCCCCCTTTAACCCAGAGACTGAAACAGTGGAGACAGGCTCCGCCTAACAGAGTAAGCACAGGACAGGGGACCAGTAGGAACTGGTTGAGACTGGTTGAAGGACCGGGAGAAAAGTAAGGAACACACAGACTCAGGGGTTGGGTGAGAGTGATTGCTGCATGCAGAATGGGACCAGCAAGGGGGGGGGGGGGGGATCAGTTAGGAGTCTGCAGCAGTCAACAACATAGATGAACAAAACTAGCTTTGCCTGAAATTCTTCAAGTGGAGAGAGTGAAGTCCGTAGCTCAGAATTATGTTACATTTTGATAATAGGGCTGAATCATGTGAATACATACTGGCCTGGGTATTAAGAACTCAGGAGAAAGGAAGAAGATGACTGGCTGTTGGGTTCATTCAGGGCCTGAGCCACCTGACAGGATCAGCAATCTAAAGATCTTGGGACTGGTTCTAGAAGATCTGGTCAGAGTAAGGTTTGTAGGACAAAAAGGATCTAGGGTAGAGAGGAGAGACCACACTGGGAAGTCACCAAGAATGAAAGCAAAGAACTGAAGACACTTTAGTGAAAGTTTCTGAGGAGTGAGAATATCTCCTGCCTCTGTTGTCTCCTTCGAGCCTCTGTCTCATGGGTGTAGCCTTGTGCTCAGTAGCCCTCTGCTGCCTGTGACAGTGCAGGTACACAAGGAACATTCAGTTCTGCTCTAGGGGCCTTGGTCGCTTGCTGGCAGGAGTCCCCAAGCAAACTGTTTCTCAAGGCCTCAGTTTCCCTATTGGCAAAGCTTTAAAGAGGAGGCAGGATTTCAGACCCTATTGATCTGTTTTTCCTGGTCTAGAAGGCTGAGCATCTGGAATCTTGCAGGCCCTGGTCAACAGTGAGTGGCACAAAGTGCCCAGAGTGGCTGTTGTGCAGAGTTCCCAGGGGAATGAAGCCAGGACCATATAGAAAACGACCAATGAGGGCTGCTCAGAATGAGGAATGGCCAAGTCAAGAGTCCTCATCCCACATCTCTCCCCCAAATCCTCCTCAGCAGTTTTTTTTTTTTTTCCATTCTGTTGCAATATTGAAGTATCTGTGCTCTTGTCTTTGGACCCCTGAAGGATCACACCCAGTATCACTGAGGACTCCTAAATCTCTATCGCCAGCCTAGTCTTCACAGGAAACTAAGACCCATGAGCCTCCTCTACTTGGATCTTTAGCAGGCATCTCACACTAAATGTGTCCAAAGCATGTCTCCTGATGCCAGCTCCTTGGTATTCCATGATACCAGGTAATGACAAGTTCCATGTTCTGGTCACTGGTAGGAAACAAAACAACACAAAAACCTCTTAGTTTTTCCTTGATGATGCTGCTTCCACGGTTCCCATCTGACTCACCGCAACCACCCCCCACCCCCACCCCGAGCTGACTCTGCAACATTCATCCAGGCCCCACTCTCTCCTTGCTGCTACAGTGCACTCTTGGACGTCCTTGTTTCCCACTGCATTCTCAACATGACAGCATTGAGTAGTCAAGGGGAGTATGCATATCACTCTCAGGCCCTGACTCTCCAATGGCTCCCTGTCCATTCAGAGTGGAAGTGCAAGTTTAGCTGTGACTCATTAGTCCCCACATGATCGTGATTAGCTTTCTGTGACCTCTTAGAAGCCACAGCTCATTCCCTTCCTTATTTTCCCTGCTCCAGCCATACCGGCCTCAATGCCATTCCTCCAGCATGCCAGACTGCTCGCAGGAGGGTTTCCCCTTGCTGTTTGTCTGCCAGGAAAGATCTTCCCTAAATCTGCCTGGGTCGTCAGCATATGGTAAATGCCAGGTTCCATATGTTGGGGGGCAGAACACAGATATGCAAGGGAGGGAACGGGAAGATGAAACAGGGGAGTCGGGTACCACACAAGACATGAAATGGCTTGTCTTGCTTTCTGTCTTCCTGGGATTCTGTCTTCAGAAGATCAGGGATCTCGGGGTGGGGCTGCTCTTGGTTCTTCAGCAAGTGGCCCCTTTCATACTAACCTCAGGGCTGATGGACCCACATCTATCAATCTCAGGACTTCTGGACAGGAGCCGTCTGATGGTCCTGAATGAACAGGCCGGTCCTTTCTATGCTGAAAGGATACAGAGAAGAAGCCACCTCTTCCAACCATGCACTTGTTACCACCACCTTCTGCCTCTCCTTCAAGCCTCTTACTCTGGTGCTAGGATGTAGGCTTGAAGAGGAAAGGGAAGGGCTCAAGGTAAAGGGCACAGGAGGCCTAAGAGAGTAAACTGAGGCAGAGAGAAACACAAGCTGTGCAGAGCCAGTGACCCAGAGATAGAGCGGAATTGCACAGGCCAAAAGGGGTCCAGGTCAGAGGTGGATGCAGCCAGCAGGTGAAAAGCAGCAATGCACTGAGGGCTGGGCGCTCTGTCCAAAGGATTAAGGTAGGTAGGCTTTGGAAGTAAGGAGCCCAGGACAGCTCCGAAGAGGAACAGGCGGGGCGGCGCGGGCAGCAGGACCACACGCTGCCGGGCTGCGCGGGCGGAGGCAGACTGAGGCGGGCGGAGGCGGCGGGCTCAGCGGAGCGGGCGGGCGCCGGGAGCGGGCTCGTAAAAGCCGCGCGGCGCGGGGAAATTGCCGCCAGAATCGCTGAGCTCCACAAAACGCCGCCCGCGCAGCCCGCCGCCGCGCCCGCTCCAATCTCCAGCCTCATCGGCGCGCGGGCTGGTTATGCATTTAAATGTTATTTAATTGGATTGCGGAGGAGCTGGGGGCCAGAGTGCCCCCGCCTCCGCCCCGCACGCGCTGCACGTCTGTTTTCCGAGTCACAGATTGCCACGCACCCCCTCCTGCCCAATCCTTTGCCTCCGACGCTTCTCTCCCTCCCTTCTGAACCCGGCCAGAGGACACTCAGAAAGACATCAGCCTATGAAGACTGAAAACTAAGAGGCTACGCACGAACACACACACACACATCCTGAAGACGCACAAAGACATAGCAGCAGCAAAAATTGGCTACACTCACTTATACCAGTGTCCATCTGGAAGATTAAGAATGGCAAACAAATATGGTCCCTAGAACCACAGAAGTACACAAATGTGTATTAACACACTCATGCTGCAAGACAAAACATCACCTGACCTCTCCCGGGGTAATGACACTCACAAAGCGACACTGCCAAGCATGGGCAGAAAGGATGCCAAAGCATGACCCTCATAGGGTAAGGCAGAGACCCTCCCCAAAGCTGAGTAAGAAGGGAAGCCTGTGTTCACTCTTACACTCAGCCAGACCACCACCTATTTGCTTTGCCTATTCAGGGTTGGAAAACAAAACCTTTTGTTCAGCGACATACTGTCCTCCCAAACCACAGCACAGGAAGCTTCAAGAGGCAACTGCATTTGTAAGGATGTTTTTTAAACCGAACAAAGAAAGAAAATTGAGTCCCAATTACAACAAGCGGGATAGCAGATAGACACCAGGAGGGCCTTCCTGAGAGGATAGAAACTGGAATCCCAAGAGGTGAGGTTGGCCATGTGTGTGAGGTGGGGAGCTAGCTAAGAAGTCAGCACCGTGGAGGTTAGGGTCAAGGGTTAAGGTTAGGGAGGAGAGCACGTCCTGCATAGGCAGTTCTCCACAGGCTCCCAGCCAGCAACAGTTAACTGTTGACCTGAGATGATCAGGATTACGCCACTTCAATTAATGAAAATGGAAATGGCAACCTGGCTTGGCACAGGTCCCCGCAGAGGACCATTCTGGGCTCTCCGCCATCCCTTCTGCGAGCAGGGCCCGGAGACTTGAGGATCTGAGCGGGGCTGTGGGGACAGAAGAACAGGCAAAATGTACGGGGGGGTGGGGGTGGGGGAGATTCTATTGCAGCTGACCTGCTTGCATTGTATCTGAGAGCATGAGGGCCCAATCAGAGAAGAGAAAGTATCCTCACACACAGGCTAATTCAACCTTGTCTGCTAAAGTGTAGGTTCAGGCAGGCTGACAATCAGGCTTCTGAAAAGAAAAGCAATTGGTTTCCCCCTAAGCAACTTATTTCTGCATCATCTGATGGCCATTGCTGGGCAGTCGATCCATGTGTCTAACCTCAATGTCTCATGCTCCAGTTGAATTTACTTCTCTGGGGAAATATCGGAGGGAAGGAGAGGGACTGGCATTCTAAATAGGAACACTAGGAGAGCTGAAAGTTGGTTTGAGATAGGCCACAAGCTCTAATCTCTATTCTTTTTCCCACTCTGCTACTAGCTCTTGGCCTCAACTATGACCAAGCTGCCTTTCCAGTACCATTTGTTGTTGTTGTTGTTGTTTGTTTGCTTGTTTGTTTTTAAGATTTATTTATTTAGCCGGGCAGTGGTGGCGCACGCCTTTGATCCCAGCAGTTGGGAGGCAGAGGCAGGTGGATTTCTGAGTTCGAGGCCAGCCTGGTCGACAGAGTGAGTTCCAGGAGAGCCAAGATCTACACAGAGATACCCTGTCTTGAAAAACAAACAAAAACAAACAAAAAAAAGAGATTTATTTATTTATTATATATAACTACACTGTAGCTGTCTTCAGACACACCTGAAGAGGGCATCCAGTCTCATTGCAGATTGTTGTGAGCCACCATGTGGTTGCTGGGATTTGAACTCAGGACCTCCAGAAGAGAAGTCAGTGCTCTTAAGCACTGAGCCATCTCTCCAGCCCCCTCCAGTACCTTTTTATTTTGTTTTGTTTTGTTTTTTTAATAAAATGTTTTGGAGAGGGCTGAAGAGTGAACCCTGGCCTTTATACATGCTGAGTGGGCAGTCTACGACTACAGACCAGCCTTTCATCTAGTACCATAACACTCCCTGACACTGTGTCCACCCCAGTAGCTACTAGAACAAGGTCTTCTTACAGAGAGCAAACCCTACTTCCCATCTTCCATGGAGATATGCCCAATATTTGGCTCCTGCCTGAATCCTTCTGAGCACACACACACACACACACACCGTCAACTTGTTTCCTAGCCCATGGCAGTCAGGGCAGAAAAGCATCTGACCACAGAGAAGGGAAGTTACCAAGTCTCTCTTATTGTTAAGCTGCCCTATCCCATCAGTACACACACCCATCTGTCTAAGGAATGTCCAGAATGCTGTGTGAACGACCTGTTCACATCATGCTTTCAGCTTGATCTATCCTATAAAGTATATGCTTGTATCTCTAGATACACTAGACAGTGAACACTGTGAAGACAAAGGGTTATCTCATTCCCGCCCCCCAGCCCCACCCCTGCAGTGCCTAGCATGCGCAGTGACGACACACAGCACATGGAAGAAAAGTAAGAGCCCATGCAGTGGGCTTCATCCCAGTCTCCCTTTAAGCCATTCTGTTTGGGGGGAAAAAGAGGTGAGTGGATTCTTTCTTCCCCGGCCCACTCTACCCCTCAGTCTCAGAAGCATTAGCACCCCAACCAAGCACAGCTTTGGCCTCTATGGAGAGAGAAAGAGAGAGAGAAAGAGAGAGAGAGAGAGAGAGAGAGAGAGAGAGAGAGAGAGAGAGAGAGAGAGAATATGTATTAGAGTAAGAACTTCTAAGCCTCTAAATCAGAACCTAAACTCCATCACAGGGCAAACACAATGACACTACATAAACTGATGGTCGTGGATTGGCACGTGGACCCTCCCTTACTAGCTTAGGGAAAGGGGGGGGGTAAGACCCCTTCTCCTGGCCTCAGGGCCCCATGAGTACCTTAGAGAGTTAACCTGAGTTGCATAAGGGAAGCATAGGGAGATCTAGATTCTGTTTAAACCCCAGCAGGAGGCTCCTCACTCCGGCCTCTCAAATCAAAATCTCTTGAAGTAAAGCAGAGAGACCTGAATTTTTCTGAACCTCCATGGTTAATTCTGATTCACAGCAGGGTTGCAAACCGTTGACCTCTACATTAGGGCTATCCAACAGGACTCCCACAGTAATGGAGAGGTTCTTTATCTGTCTGTCAGCGCCACCAGCCATGTGTGTGTGAGCACCTGACATATGGCTAGTGAACTAAAGAAGGAAAATTTATTTAATTCTTTTTTTATTTGTCTTTTCAAGACAACTTAATTCTTATTAATTTAAAATGGTTTCTTCACACGCAGAGCAGGAGATACAATTCATTTGGTAAATTGCCAGCCTAGCATGCACAGACCCTAGGTTCGATTCCCAGTACTGTAAAAGACCAGATTTGGAAGTGCATACCTGCTAGCCCAGCATTCCAAAGGTGGACCCTCAGCATCATAACAGGTTCAAGGATAGCCTGGGACACATGAGACTTATTTATCAATAAATAAGTTGGCTGTATGTGGCTAGTGATTGTTGTAATGGTTCACAAAATTCTAGAAGACCCTAAGTTCTATGCATATTATTTATTTTCTTTTTAGATTCATTTTTTATGTGTCTGAGTGTTTAAATGTTTGTACACTGAATGTATGACTGGTACCCACAGAGGTCAAAAGAGGGCTTTGAATTCCCTAGAACTGGAGTTATAGGAGGTTGTGGGCTGCCATGTGGGTACTGGAATTGAACCCAGGTCTTCTGCAAGAACAAATGCTCTTAGCTGTTGAGCACATCTCCAGGCCCCTATTTCATTTATTTTGAAAAATTTAAGGCCAGACACAGTGACACACATATTTTAACTCTAGCACTAAGAAGGTACAGCAGGCCAGTCTCTGAATTCAAGGCCCACCTGGTCTACAGAATGAGTTCCAGGACAGCCAGGGCTACACAGAGAAACCCTGACCAAAAAAAAAAAAAAGCATAATCACATGTGTGTGACTGATGTGTGCATATGAGTGTGGTCAGGTCAGCAGAATCAATTCTCTCCTTACACCTTTACAAGGGTTCTGGGCTCTAGCCCAGATTGCCAGGCTTGTATGGCTAGTGCCTTTACCCAGTGAGCCATCTGGACAACCCTCAGTTATTTGAGACTTCCTGTCTCATGATAACAGGTTTTGTACGTGTGTTTGTGCATGTGTATGCATGACTATGTCTATATATATGTGCATGCCTATAGAGGTCAGAGGTTGTCATCAGGAGTCTTCCTCAGCTTTTCCTCCCCACTTTTGCATGTGTGTGTGTGTGGGGGGGTATTGAGTGTATATAAGTGTTCTTGCAGGTATGTGGATATATACATACAAGTGCATGTGCGTGTGCAAGTCTGTATAGACCACAGGTCAATGTTAGGTGCCTTCCTTTATTACTGTTCTTATTTTTGAGATGGGATCTCTCAGTGAAAATAAAGCTTGCTATCCAGGAAGACTGTCTGGCCAACAAACCCCAGGGATCTTGTCTCCACACCAAGATTAGGGCACAGCAATTAGCCTCCTTCCCCTAAGGATACTCTTATCTGCACGGAGCAATCCTCCTCTGATTTAATTGATAAAAGCAATCTGATGGCACTAAGTCTGGACAGGTAGGTAAGGGCCCAGACCAGATTCCAAGCTTGGAGTGGGGGTGGGGACAGGGTGAGCTAGGGAGGGTTGTTGGGGGGGTTGGGGAGGGCGGGCACAGGGAGGCACAGGGACACTTCTCTCCTGAGTGCACTATCTCATACGAAGTTAACCCTGGTGACAGATAAAATGACTTTGCTGCTATGAACTGAATTATGCCCCACAAAATTCATATGCTAAAGCCCTAATATTTTGGAGATAGATCCTTTAAATAAGTGAAGAAGCATTAAAGAAAGGTTAAATGAAATCCGCAGGGTAAAGCAATAATCCAATGATTGGTATCCTTCTAGGAAAGAAGGGAGACACTACAGAGCCACACATGGCAAAAAAAAGAAAAAGAAAAAAAAAGTATGTAAAGATACGGAAGCCAGCTGCTGTGATGAAAGAAGGCCTCAGTAGGGCCTGAGCAGCTAACATTGTCATCTTGTACCTCCAGTGGCCAGAATTATGAGAAAATAAAGTCCATTGTTCAAGCCATCAGACTGGGTATTTTTGTTATGGCAACCCTAGCAGGCATGGAACTCTAACCAGTCTCTGACAAGTCACATTGGAGGAATTGAGGGTAAAAATCCACTACAGTCAGAGCATAGGTGCCTTGGGCACCATGGTCTCTACCAGCCTTCCTGCATATTCTCACTACATGCTAATCCCCTCGATTCCCACACCTACCCTCACTCCACTATTGAATTCACTCCCTTTGCTGAACTTTGGATCTTCGGTGTCCCCCAGAATCCATGATTTGTAGACTCCACCAGTCTATTGTCCTACAGGGAGGTGTAGAACCTTTAAGAGGCAGAGCCTAGAGGGAGGAAGTGAGGTCACTGGGTGTGTCCTTAGTAGAGGATACTAGGACTCCAGCCCTCACTTCTGCCATGAGGCAAGCTGGATTTCTTTGCCCCACACCTAACATGGATGGACTTTGCATCCAAGGGCAGAAGCAATGCACTAAGTGACCATGGGTTGGAAATGCTCAACTTATGTACCAAAATAAACTGTTTCCAGACTAGGAACGTGGCTCTCTGATGTTTGCCTGCTTGGGCTCCTTCATCTGTGGGCTTCTATTGGTTGTTTCTGCGTGTGTATTCTGACTCTCCTCGTTGGACTCTACATTCTCAGAGTAGCCTGGTGGTCAGGAACCTTCATGAGCTGGCTCTAGCTTATTCTACACTTTTTCTCCCACCTGGCCAAGTTTTCGCTAATCTGCTTTTCCCCTTGAACATGATAACACCCTCTTCTAAGCTATGGCTTTCCCAGTATTCAAGGCCACCCCTGACTAGAGCTTCTCACCACCTCAGCTAAACATGCAAGGGTACAGCAACTTCACCTCTGTAGAGTCCGCAATGCTACCACAATGACTCATCCTTAGCAGTAACTGCAGGAAGGCCAGGACCACAGTGTGTGATGGTGTGATGCTGTAAGGCAGCTCTGACAGTGACTTCCTGAAGTCTAGCTTAGGGAGGGCTCCCAATATGACTTATTTCACTTCAGATACCAGCTGCATGTTCTGACCAAGAGTTCTCAGAAACCCTTCGGCTTCAGTAATTTGCAAAACAAAACTCAGGGGGGAAAACACTGTGTTTGTTTATTTATTTATTACAATTTATCACAAATACAAATCAAGGGATGTAGCTCAGTGATAGAAGAGTGCATGCTTCCCATTCACAAAATTCTGGGCTTGATGCCCAGAACTCCAAAATGACACACAGAGCACATGAATGAATGAATGAATGAATGAATACACAAACCAGCACCAAATACCCAAAAAGAAACACAGATATACATGTGTGCACCAGCCAGCAAGCTTAGTGGAAACTCAAGTGTCCAAGAGAGCTGGCTAGGGTCACTGTGGAGGTATAACTGGTCGAGATCATGGGCCATGTGGCTGAACTTAATCTCTATCCTTGTCCCATTCTGGCATTCAGGCTAAGCCCCAACCCTCAATACATACGGCTGGTCTTTCTGGAGGGTTGGCCTCCATCCTGAGTCAAAGTTCAACAAATTCTGGAATGCTCTGAGACCCCCAACATGAATAATTACAACACTTCTATCACTGGGGAATCCTCAAAGGTTTAGTCTCCCTCTCTGGAGCTGAGATAGAAATATACTAATTTTTAGAATGCTGGAGATGACTTGTATCCCAGGAGATAGAGAGACCATGTATCTTCATTAAGATGGCCCTAAGACCTGCTGCTCTCACTGTGGCTCACTTCCCAGCCCTTACCACAGATTCATCCAACCAACCATTAAAGAGACAGATGAGACACCAGCTCCTCATTGTTCCCAACAGTTGCCCTAGTACCTGATGAACTTCAGGGCAGGCCCCTACCAAAACCCCTGCAGCTTGGCTAGGGCAATCAGAGGTCTCTGTCCCCCCTCCTCAAGCTACCTGAGAAAAGTTTTTTCAGACAGTGAATAGGTAAGAAAAGGGAGGAGATAACCTAAAATCATTCTCCCACCAATGAAGTGTAGGAAGAGAGGAGAGACCCAACACAAGGCTTAGGAGTCTTTAATGCTTAGTCTGAAAAGTCAGAGGCTAAGTTTCTCGTAACATTGGTCATTCTCCAGCAAGCGAGCAGGGTTATAGGCAAAGGTCTTCAGAGCAGACGGGAAATTCCCTTGTAGTGCATTGATATAACCCCACCTCGAAGGGAGGTGAGCAGAAAGAGTGTGTAGTGAGGACCATATGTCAGCCTTTTGCAAAGCACTCTGCAGTGTTATCTCAGTCGATCCTCACACCTCACACCAGTGCTAGGAGGCAGCACACCCTCTTTTTTTTAAAGGATCTTAGTGCTTAGAGAGGTTGTTCATAAGCAGGTCAGGCAGGGTGGCACATCCTTTTAATCCCAGCACTCAGGAGGCAGAGGTAGGCAGATTTCTTGTGAGGTCAAAGCGGAGCTGGTCTATAATAATGAGTTACAGGCCAACACAATGAGACCTTGTTTCGAAATTTAAAAACAGATAGACAACGTGAACAGAAACAAAACAGAGGGATTTTTTTTAAAAATATAAGTTCTCTGAGTTTGAGGCCAACCCGGTCTACAAAGTGAGTTCTAGGACAGTAAGGGCAACACAGAGAAACCCTGCCTCGAAAAACCAAAATAAATAGATACATTTTTTTTTAAGTTCAAAGGCCTTATAGGGAGCAAAAAAAGGGAGAGATGAAAATCTAGATCCTTCCTAGTCTAGACACACAGAAGTCTCCCTCAGATACAGCTTCTCAGACAGCTCTGGGCTCCCTGAAGAAGTTCACTTTTTTATTACTTATTTACTTACTTATTTTTGAGACAGAGACTAATGTGTTCCAAGCTGGCCTTGAACTCAATATGTAGCTGAAGGCGGCCTCGGACTCCTGATCTTCCTGCCTCTGAGTTATGGGATTACAGGAGTCTGCCAGATGATCTGTAAGGATGAGCAGGGATCCTGGAAAGATTGTCCACTGACTGGGGAAGAGGAAGTGTGGAGAGGACAGATAAAAGGGGGTTGGACTCCATCGGTGTACGCTGAATGCCTGTGTGGAAACCTCACACTGAACCCCACTAGTATGTAGTTAGTGTCAAAAAAGGCTGAGGTAGATCAGCATTAGAGAACATTTCTAGAGTACATGACACGATGCCAAACATGATGCCAATAAAAAGCAAAACAGGAAAGATTAAAACAAAAACCATCTTTCCTCCAAAACTGCGAATATGACTTCAGACATCCCGACCTAGGACTCTGCACTGCACACAGAGACTCCCAAGGCAAGGATGTGGTAGGTGGAGTGCACAGGCCCAACCCTCTGCTGATGCCGTGCATGACCAGACACTGGAGACAAAAGGGTGAGAGGCTCAAGGGAAGGGGAAGACAGCAGGAGAGCTGCCCACCCTGGGCCATTAGAGGACAGTCCAGCAGGCTGAATGCAACACTGGCTGGGGTCTCTACTATGTAGGTCTGGCTGAACCCTCATCCGTTAGCAGAGGCAGCAGCCCCAACTCCTGGAGTCTTTCCCTGGCTGCCGCCTCCCAGCCTTTGTTGGCCTGTGCGCTTCGAGGAGATGGATGCAGGAGCCCCTCCACCTGCACCTCCGGGGTCAGCCCTGCTAGAGCTCTTCGGGCTCGCTGCTCTGCCAGCCGCCCCACTCCCACTACCAGACGCACCCCTAGCAGCTGCACCTGCCGGCAGAGGGCTGCGTCGCAGATCGACAGCAGCTGCTCCCGCTGCTTGGCGGGCAGCTCAGCTGGGGTAAGGTTTCGTCCACTGGGAGCCAAGAAGAGTAGAGGACACAGATTGTGGACAAAGCAGTGCCGGAAGAAGACTTGAGGCTGTCCGCAGAGGGTCCGGAAAAAGCCCCAGAATCGGGCTCCGCTCACCTCTGACTGTGGGCACTCCAGTCCCAACACTGGTCGCTTGGGGTGCTCTTGTGGAGGGGTCAGCACAGGGCCCCCAACGCCCAACCAGTCCCGGACCACATTCACTTCCCCAAAGGGTACCTGCGGGAGGAGAGAGACAGACGCAAGGGGCTTCAGGCTGGAGATCTGACCCTTTCCACCTACCACGATGGTTTCGACTGCCCCTACCGATCTGTGTTAAGGACTCTGCCCTGTGGTTTGCCTCTGTCCACTTTCCTCCAGTGTTTCCCACTGTGGACCACGACCAGCAGAAACTGTGTGCCTCTGCTTCCTCCAGGCCCTGGGACCAAATACTGGCAGAACACTGGGGCATTTGGCCCTACAGAAGGCGTGATGATTCTAATACTGGTGACTGACAGATCGCCAGGGTAAAAGGAGATAGGACAAGCTGACCACTGATCTCTGGGTACCCTCCCTGCCCCAGGCCTCAGGCTGTCATTTCCATCGATCATCATTGATCACCTTTCATCACTCAGTTGGGGTCAATAAAAGCGATTGAGCCTCCTGCCCCAGGCTTCTTTACCTCCCCCATCTACAACGCACCCCTACTGAACAGCAGTCACTCATCCGGTCCCTCAGGGAAAGCAGGCAGCCCTAAGCCTGACTCTGTTCTAAACCTTTTGGAGACCCAGGGACTTGCCAACAGAACGCCCTGCAGCACCTATACACCCATCTCACACACACACACACACACACACACACACCCCGCCCAGTCTTCCTGAGGTCCCAGAAGTCCCAGCCCTTCTCCTGACGCCAACCACTCTCTAGGGACAAGGGAGATCCGGCAAGGTAAGGTACAAGGCAGGATGATGGAAGGAAGAGCTCTCAGAGGCAATTAGTGGAAAGCTCACAGGGGAAACGGAACTACCGTTAATGTGCTTGGTTAACTATGAACGGAGAAGCGCTTGAGACCACAGGAGCCAGTGTGTGTCCTGCAGGGGATGGGGCGGAGGACCCACCCACGCCCCAGCCAATTACATATTCCTCCTCTACAGCCCACATCAGTTAACATTCTGTCTAAACTCCACCCACACAGTTACCTGGCAACAGCCAGGTATCCTCCCCACAGTTACCTAGCAACAGCCAGGTAGGCCTGACCCACTATAAAAGGGGCTGCTTGCCCCCTCCTCCCTCTTGATCTCTTGCTTCTCTCTTGTTCTTGCTCTCCCCTTCTCCATTCCCTTCCCTTCCCCCTCTATCCACGTGCTCATGGCCATGGCCAGCCTCAACTTCTCTACTCTCTCTCTGCCTTTCTCTGCCTCTAGTACCCTCTTAACTCTCCTCCCCGTGCCCTGAATAAACTCTATTCTATACTATACTTTTATGTGGCTGGTCCCTCAGGGGGAAGAGATGGGCTTTGGCATGGGCCCACTGAGACATCCCTTTCCCCCATACCTCACCTCACCCCTATAGAACATATTTTTCTCTCTTTATCTTTTTATAAACACATCAACATCCACCTCAGAAACACCCAACAGAGGAAGCCAGTCCTTTACCCCTGTTTGGGCCATGCCAAAAGGTCCTGGGTTCATGCCCAAGAACAGCACTTCCTTGGGGCCTTGGCAGTAGCGAGTCACATAGTTACGGTGTGGCTCCCAAGCATAATCCACCGGGTTGTAGATGACACCCACGGGCTCCGGGAACTGCAGCTGGCTCAGCTCGGCATTGAGCCGAAGCTCCTCCTCCAGGAAGCCCTCAGCCAAGCTTCGTGTACAAGGCAGAGGCTCCATCAGGGCGCTTGCAGGCTCATGGGTAGGCCCCAGTGGGAAGGTCTGGGACGCAGCCATGCTGCTGTCACCTGGAAAAGAAGGGGACAGCATTTCCTTCAACCCCAAACCAGCATTAGGATCTATACTAGCTGGGAGCTCCTACTGCCATTTCCTGGGCTCAGAAGAAACCCTGTCAGTCACTACAAGCTCACTTTCCTGGTAACGAAGGAATTTTTTTTTTTTTTTGCTCCTCACCTCCGGAGCCCTCCCTCTTTCTGATACATCAAGCATCCTACCTTAGCTACTGGTCTTGTTGCTACAAAGTACCTGCAAAGGCAAATTGAAGGGAGGATTTATCTCATCTCTCAGAGAGTACAGTTCATCACGGTGGGTCGTGGCTGCAGGAGAAAAACACATTGCAGCCGTAGTCAAAACTCAGAAAGCAATAGATGCCTATCTATATTCAACTATATCTATCTCTCTCCCTAAACAACCTTCCCCGTGGTTTTATGAGACCGGTTCTCACTATGCAACCTTGGATGGCTTGGAGTTTGAAATGCTGACCAGGCTAGCCTTGAACTCATGGAGGTCCTCATGTCTCTACCTGGTATTAAGGGTGTATGTTATCACCCCTGGCTAGAGCTCTTCTTTTTATGCTGTGCTGGCTACTTTTTATGTCAACAAGCTAAAGTCATGTTGGAAGATGGATCCTCAATTGAGAAAATGCCCCCCCCCCCAGTCTGGCCTGTGGGCAAGCACCTGTGGTGCGTTAGTTACCCTGACTGGTGAATAACATGGAAGAGCTCACTGTGGGCAGTGCCAGCCCCGAGCTGATGAACCTGGTTGCTATTAAAGAGCAGCTGAGCAAGCCATGGGAGCTAGCCAGGGAACAGCACTTCTCCATGGCTTCTGCTTCAGCTCCTGCTTCTAGGTTCCTGCTTTGAGCTCCTGTCCTGACTTCCTTGATAATGGACTGTGATATGGAACGGCAAGCTAAAATAAACCCCTTGGTTGCTTTTGGTCATGGTGTTTTATCCCAGCACTAGAAACCCTAAGACATCCAGGACCCCAGCCAATGGATGGTACCACACACGTACAGTTCAGGCTTTCTCTTCTCAATTAACCTAATTTAGAAACCCTTTCACAGACCATGCCCAGAGATTCATCTTCAAAATGATTCCAGATCTGTCAAGTTGGCACAGATATTAACCATAACAGTACCCTCATCCCAACCCTTCCATCAGGTGAGGCTGGAACCATCAGGTCTTAGTCCATGCTGAACACAGAGAACATCTTCTTAGTTTTCTCTGCCCTCTCTTCATTTTCCCCCTTCAGTATTAAGAGTTAAACCTGAGTTTTCAACCATGCTAGGCAAGTGCTCTACAGTCCTAATGCTTTTTACGTTTCGATGGGTGGGGAGTGGAGTGCATGAGGGGTGTCTCATAAGATACTCAGGTCAACCTTGAATTTACTCTGTAGCCTAGACTGGTCCTGATCTTGTAATCCTGTTGCCACAGCCTCTGAAATAAATGAGATTACAATCTACATAAGCAGGTATGTCTACTAATATAATTTCTTTCCTCTCTCTTTTGTGTGTGTGTGTGGGGGGGGGGGAAGGGTACAATTCTTTAAAAAAAAAAAAGTGCCAGGCATCATGATAATGCCTTTAATCCCAGCACTTCAGAGGCTAGTGGATTTCTGAGTTTCAAGGCCAGCCTGGTCTATAGGATAGCCAGGGCTACAGAGAGAGAACCTGTCTCAAAATACACAACCCCCTCAAAAAAGGTATTTGTGAGTGTGTGTGTGTGTGTGTGTGTGTGTATACACTCATCTGTGGTGATCAAGGAAGCCCCTGGAACTGGAGTTACAGAAAGTAGAATGTTGTTGAGCTTAAGTGGGTGCTGGGAACTCAACTCGGGTTCTCTGCAAGAGCAGTACATATTCTTAACCAGCAAATCATATCTCTAGCCCCTTCTCTTATGTATTTATTGAGATAGAGCCACAGGTCTCAAGCTTGGTAAGAAGCTGATGATGGTCATGAACTCCTGATCTTCCTGCCTCCGCTTCTAAAGAGCTGGGATTACAGCCTGCAGCAGGCCAGGCTACACTGTCAGAACACATCTACTGCTATCCTCTCTCTCCAATGTCATCCTTAATAAAACCAGTCCAGCCAGGATGAGCATGTCCTGGAAACACTATGCTGACAAATGAGATGCAGGTGCACAGCCACAGCCCAGAGACTTGGGAAGGCTAATTACAGCAGCTTCCAGGTGGCAAGCAATTGCTCTACGCCAGGTACACCTCATTGATCTTCATAACAACCCCATGAGGTGGGTATTATTGCTCCCATGTTACAAGCCAGGAGACTGAGGCTTAACAAGATCAAGCAACTTGCCTAGGGTCATGCAGTTAGCAAGTAATGAAGCTGGGATTTGAACCCACACTATCTGACTCACGCTATGCTCTTAACCACCCACAGCATCTTGCCTTAGATGGTTTTATGAGCCACCCTACTAATTCTACAAGCCCCTAACCCCAGCCCAGCTTCTTTCCCACACTCGAGAATCCTCTGAGGTAAGTAAGATGATTACACAGACTCTGAATAGACTCTTACAAGCTACGCAACCATGGCCAGAACCTCAGGTTTTCACATCTGAATACTAAGGATAATAATACCCACTTCATAAAGCTGTCTATGCATGGGAGAGGGGGAAGAAGCCCGGCAGCATGCCTTCTGAACGGCAACAGCTGTTCTTTCCCACACTCCTATGCACACCCAGTGCTTGTCCCTGGCCATTCCACTCACTTTCAAAATGCTTCTCCTACCCCTACTCCCAAAATTTTACACAGGTCATTTCTACAAACCCAACCAAATATGATCCTTGAATTAACCAGGACATCAAACAGCAGCCAACCAAGAGGATAACCCAACATATCTAGTTCATACTCCTCCTTCAAGATGCAGCTCAAACCACCTCCTTGGTAAGCTTTGCCTCTTCAGTATACGGAAACGTTCCTCAGACCCCAGCCCACCCCACAGCTAGGATTATAAAACGTTGAAGGCTTGATCTCCAGCTATCAGAGATGGCTGGATAAATGAGGATGCTAACATCATAGGCTACTAGAAGTGAGGCCTCATTGGAGGAAGCAGGTCCCTGGGGGTGTGTCTTTGAAGGGTGTATCTTGGCCCTGATCCCTTCACCGCTACACCCCTTCTTTCTGGCTAATATATGAGGAGCTTTGCCCTATACCCACCTTTCCACCATGATGTTCTGCCTCAGCACAAGCCACGAGGCCAAACAGCCAGGGACTGGAACCCCTGAATCTGTGACCTAGGTTCTAGCTTTCCTCTCTCATGCTGTTTTTCTCAGAACAATGAACTGCCTGGCATTTTGGCTGTGAAGCCAAGACATATGTATCTCAAAAAAAGTGATTTAGATGTGCAGGAGAAGGCTGAGAGCCACTGGGTACTGCCAGAATTAGTGGCTTCTTCATGACTTCACCCTTTTGCCTCCCCAACCAGGGTAAGGAAGACTAGAAGCCAGGTTCTAGTCTATCCCCACCACATCTATAACATCCTAGGTCTTATCACCAACCCCTGCCCAGCTCTATCCATTTCCACTCTATCTATCAGTCTTGTTTAGAGCTACCTTTAAACAAAACATTTTTGTTTCTCTGTGCTAGGGGTGGAACCCTGGAGCCAGGCAAGGACTTTACTACTGAGCTGCCCTGATCCTTAATGAACCATTACTGATGGATTCCTCTCTACCACCCATAACCCCAGTATGAGAGAATGATGGTAATAATAGTATATCACTAAGCTACATCACTAGCTCCCACTGCCTCTGCTGCTTCCTCCTCTCCCTCCTCCTCCTTCTTTCTTTTAGACTTTATTTTTATCTTATGCGTTTTGAGACAAAGTCTCACTACATGGCTTTGCCTGTCCTAAAATTCAAGATGTAGACCTACTAACCTCCAACCAGTGGCCTTCTTCCTGCCTCAGTCTCCCGAGTGCTGGGATTACCTGGATGTGTCACCATAGCAGGCTAGAAATCTGGTTTGTCCACACAGGCTCCCAGAACATTCTGGAAAGCTGAGGACGGTGTGGCGAACTGGGTTTTCTGGGACCTTTGCTTTGCAAGTCCCTGTGTAGAACCAATATTAGAAAAAACAGCACAGGGATCTCTCTCAGGTCTAAGATGGGTCTGCTCTGGGCTGAAGACAGCAAGGATAGGCATGCACAGAAGTGAGGAGAGCTTATTTTCACTGTTCATCTGGTAGCAAGTGTCACAGGCTAACTAGAATGCTAGTCCTGGTTTCCTCTCTTAAACGGTTCTTTCTCTTAACAGTTGTTTTTATTTACTAGGGAGAGCAAGCACACCTTAGCAACTCATGTGGCAAAAGATAACTTTTGGGAGCTGGTTCTCTTCTACTGTCAAGGCTCTGAGGAATGAATATAAGTCATCAGGTTTGGTGGCAAGAGCCCTACCAGCCAAGACATCTAAGAAGGTTCTCTTGCACAAATCACTTTAAGGCTCTTCTCTATAGGAACCATCAACCTACCTCCAGCAATTGTTTATTTCTTAAATATTTGAGTCCCTCATATGTTGGGGGGATAACTCCAAAATAAGATATAAGACAGGTTTGGGATAAGCCATGAAGAGCTAAGAGGACAGATATAATCTGAGCTTTGCTGTCCTGGACAAAAAATCAAAAAAAAAAAAAAAAAATTCCTAGCAGGAAGTCTGACAGTCCTCCCTAAAGTCACCAACAGCCATAAGCTCAATGCCTGATGCTGCAACTCAGTGGAGTGTATACCAAAGATGAATGAAGCCTTGGGTTCAATCCCCAGCACTGTAAACCAGGTATAGAAGCTCGTATCTATCAGCTCAGCACTCAGGAGGTAGAGGCGGAAAGATGAGAAGATCAGGAGCCTTTTGTGTGTGTGTGTGTGTGTGTGTGTGCATTTTTTCCCCTCAAAAAGCAAAATGCCTTAAGAAACATGTCACACATTTCAAATTACATTAAAAAACAAAGGGCAACCCTGAGATACATCCAGGCCACAGTGCGATGGAGGCTCATTAAGTAAAAGTACTGGCTGCTCTTTCAATGGTTCTCAGTTTAATTCCCAGCACCCATAATGCGGCTTGCAAGAGTCAAACTGCAGTCCTATAGTATCCAATGTCCTCTTCTGGTGTGCAGACAAAACACCCATATATAAAAAATAACATAAATAAACCTAAAACAAAAATAAGAATCCAAGCCACTAGCTAGCCGCTGTCCCTTGTAGGTGGTACAGAAATCCACAGGATTTAAATCAAAACAGCGCTGCAGGGCTCACAGGGGCCCCTTGTAGGCCTTGGAGTCACAGAGCGGCTACCTCTCCGGAACTCCGAGAGCCCCCACCGCCCTTCCCAGAGATCCAGCCCCCTACTCCCTCACCTGCACAAGCTCCCCATGCAGCTTCCGCTTCCTTTCTTCGTCCTGGCGCGGAGGGCACTGGGAGTTGTAGTCGACAGCATTTAAATAAGAAGAATGGCTAGCGACGTCTGCTTCCGCCGGAAATGCCAAATCCCCGGAAAACTCGCTAAAAGAGTTCCACGGGTCGCTGGGGATTGTAGTTTAATAATATGATTTACATCAAGACGTCACAACCATCTGGACTCTGCAGCCATCCCCAATACCTCATCCACCAGAGACCTTTCCCTCTTGCTGCCCCGAGGTATAAGGCATCATCTTTGCAGCCCTCCAAGGGCCATTAACTGTTTACATAACATCCAAAGAGGCAACCGTGTGGTTGTGGCGGATCTACAGAGTGAGTTCCAGGACAGCCAGGGCTACACAGAAACCCTGACTCGACAAAACAAAACAACCAAACAAATATCCACGAAGGCATTTCTCTCAGCACCTACCTCTTTGACAGTGAACATCCCTGTTAGCATTAGCATCTAAATCCACAGCCTCGCCATTTTAATCTGTTTCTCTCTTGCCTTGACATCTGCCAGCCTGTATCCTGAATTGGGTTTCTCCAAGAAGCAAAATCAAAACCATCCTTTTATCAATGTGAGGAGATGTATTGTGGAAATACGCTCACAGCCCTATGGGACCTGCTGCCTGTAAGCTGGAGAACCAGGGAAGCCCTTTGTGTTAAGAGCCCTTCCTTAGTCATTGGTTGCACTGGACTCTGAACAGGTTGGTGGTGCCCACCCAGGTTAGTAAGGAAGATCGTCCTGACTCAGATTTTTGTTTATTTACCAACTCTTATGTCTCCTGGCCCTCATAAGTAGACATATATAAATAACACATCCCATCTTTCCAGACTCTCCTACAATAGTCTTCCCAGGAAGCCTTCTCCAACAAACTTTAATCCCTAATTGCACCTAACTAGCCCCTCAGCACTGACTTCCAAAGCCATTCACACCCTGCTTTGTTCCTATCTAACTGGACATTTCACTGTGACTTTTCACTCAACTGGAATCTTCCATGGGTAGATATCTTCTGGGTCCCTTGCCTTCCCCAATACTCATGCCGGGGGAAGCCAGGGCTCTCATCACCAAAGCAAAGTCCCCAATGGGTGCTAGGGAAGAAGACCAGGGAACCCAGAACACAATGCCTTTCCCAAGACTGCTCTAGCATCCAGATAAAAGCAGTGGGTGCAGCTGTTGTGAGTAGTGACCATCCAGCATCAAGGTGAGGAATCACTCACCTGTATTCCATCGAGGCTGCCCCTTACTTGCTGAGCTGTAGTGCACAGCAGCCTTGTCCCTCTGGGTCTTGCCACTTTCTTTCTGTACGATTTGTCGCTCACCTCTTCCATGGCTTGCTTTCTGTCTCTAGGTGCCTCTATCTTCCCCTGGGCACACCTCAATATCTCTACTTCCTCTGCAATGAAGAAAAGTAAACTTCGTGAACAGGACTCTCTATCTCTGTTTTCTGCACATTTTCCTGTCTCCAAACAAACAAAACCTCACCATAGTGTTGTCTTGTTATTTAAGAATCCTAAGAGCCTGTTGAGACAGGAGGGCTGTATGTAACACCACAGCTCTGGGAGAGGAGGAAGGGGTATCAGAAATTCAGGAAGTTCCTCTGCTACATATCACATCCGAGGCCAGCCTGAGATAAGTGAAATCTTGTCTAAAAAAAGGAAAAGAGAAAAAAGAAGTTGGTGGAAGGATGCAAGGAATTAATTATAGACTTCATTTTCCGTTCAGATACCTGTGTCCCCCATAATTTTTTGGCTTACCCGATTCTTCCAGTGGGTTTTTGTTCCTGCTTCAGGGGTAGGGGTTGGTGGTAGTGGTGGTGGTAGTGGTAGTGTTTTGAAACAAGGTCTCATCTTGGCTGCCCTGGAACTCACTACCGAGACCAGACTGACCTCACAGAGATCTGCTTGACTTTATCTTCCAAGTGCTAGAATTGAAGTCCCATACGGGTCACCACCCCCAATTCAATTTATACCCCTCAGCATCTGCCTTCTCATGGAGCTCTGCTAAAGATTCTTAGAAACAAGACCCAGAGATGAAAGGTGAGCATAGCCCTTCCCTAGTCTCCTGACCCTCCAGAAGCTTCCAACGGACAGGCTGACAATGTCTGTTGGTCCTGTGAGATAAGGGGGACAGTAGATTCTGGCCGCAGCCAAGAAAGAGCTAGCAGGTGCGCTCTAAGCTGTGAAGGGGCCTCTGAGGCCCCACAGCCTCTACTCGCCTCCCGGGTGCAGAAGGGTTAACTTGCTTTCTTGTTTCCCTCGGGTTTCCGCAGGCTGCAGAGGCTGTGTTGGGCCACGAGCGCCATCTATCGGCCATTGAGGGAGCTAGCTTTGCTTCGCTAGGAATTCTAGGCCAGGCAGCCTTTCTCCTGCCAAGGGCTCCTGCTGCACAAAGCTTAAAATTGCCTATTGGATGAATGCAAGCCACGTTTTCCCCTCTCCGGGTACCAGGTGTCACCTGGCCACTTCCCTGGGGAACTCCAAAGGACTTTCTGGAGCTTTCTTTCCACACTCTAATCCCCTCTCTCACAGCCAGGTCAGAATGAAAGCTGGAATCAGGGCTTGATCTGCTGTCACGCTCTCAGCTTACTAATGGGGACGTCCAGGCAGGTTACTTCACTTCTCTGTGCCTCGGTTATCTCAGCTGTAAAATGGGACAATCCTTGAAATCTCTTTGTCTTTCGTGATAAATTAACTGGCAAAGTGCTTTATTAAGGCCTGTCCCAAAAGGGGCTGTGTGAAGGTTAGTCACACAGGTTGCTATGGCTACTGGCAGGCCTGAAAGAGGATGCTGGGCTGAACCCTCAACCTCCCGGCCAGACACAAAGGCACAGTACAGTACTAGCCAACTCATCCCTGGAAAGTCCATCAGAGACCACACCCTGCCTGAGTTAGGTGTGGGGACTGGGAGTTCAGTTTCCGAAGGTCGGGAGACTAAATGAAAAGTCAAAAAAAGGAAGGAGGACTGGGTATAACTCAGTGGTGAACTACAGATTAGCATGCACAAAGTCCTGGATTCTATTCAATTGTACACACACACACACACATGCACACACGAATGCAAGTGTGCATGTGCACACACACACTTGCAGTAAAAGGCAACAAGGAGGAATTAGCAGGCACATAAAATGCCCTTTTTGCTGGGTATGGTTTCATGCACCTATAATAACAGCACTAGAGACTGAGGGAGGAGGATCACAAGTTTGGCACCAGCCTGGGCTATAGAGCTAGACTGTGTTTTTAAAAAACACAGACAGAAAAGGGTGGCTCCGCAGGTAAAAGTGCCTGCTACTAAGCCTGATGACCTCAATTCAATCCCTAAAATCCACATGGTAGGAGAGAACTGACTCCTGAAAGCAGTCTTTTTTGCCTCTACAAAAGGTGATGATGGCACATGATTACACACTCATAAGTAAATAAATGTCAAACAGACACCAAACCCACAAAATGTGCTGTTTTGAAAAGGAGGAGGGCAGGCCCAGAATGTAGGGGAACCCAGGCCTCTGCACCCCAACAGTCTGTCCTTGACTCTGGCTCAGAACTCACAGAGGCTGATCAGCCTCCAAAGGCATCTGTTACAGGACTCTCCAGTTCTTCAGGAGTTTAACCTTCCTTGGGTTGCCTGGTGGATAGGAGACTAGAGTAGAGGAAGCTGCCTGCAGGCCAAGCCCCCAATTCCCACCTACCTCCAAGAATTGAGGAAGCAGGGCAGTTGAGTTCATATCAAGCCGTTTCCTTGCCTTTGGTCTCTGTGTTTACCTTCCTCTATCCTGCAGAAAAATGGGTACACCGATTTACCCAAAAAGTGAGAAGGTAGGAATGTGGGCCTCCGTTGGCTAAGGCTTTACCCTGACCCTCAATTCCAAGACCACAGAAGCCAAATTTTTGGGTCAAACCCCACTTAACTGGAGGCAGGTGGCAGCTTCCTAATCTTACAGCTCAGGTGTCCCCAGTCCCCTGGCTCTGGATGCCTTGAAACCCAGGAGAGGGGTGGGCAGCTAGAGAGCTGACACTGCTTACTTGGGAAGCAATTATCGGAGGAGCCATCAGCTCAGTGAGGCTCAGTTCTCACTAATCGGATTTCATCAGAGCCCCGGGCTGGGGGAGGGGGTACTGAGTAATTTGCCTTGATGCTATGGTAGGAGATGTCTGGGAGGGCAGGAGGCTGCATAATCTGTCTGAGTGGTGTTATAGTTGTCCAAAACAGTTACCCTGAATGGACCACACAGACATCAGACAGTGTTTGGGGTTGGGGGACTGATACCCAGGTCTTGGAGTGAGAAAAATGGATGCTAGATTTTGCAGCCTGAGAATATCTCCACAGTAGAGCTGAGCTGAGCAGTTAGGAAAGGAAGGCAGGTCAGCCTGGGAGGGAGGCACTAAGCCAAGCAGGAAGGCGCTCTGAGACCCTACATGCCACCTAACCGTCACCCAATCACCCTGCTTGTGTCCACAACCAGCCAGACACAAAGGAAGACTTGAGTCCTCCTGTGGTACTTGAAGGCCACACTTAATCCTGTTCTGTCACCAGCCTTCTTCCATAGCCTCCCTGTTCCCTTTTCTGCCCACATCATCCCAGTCCCATGTGGTGTCCTCCAACCCCTGCCTCCCCCACCCCACCCCACCCCGGAACACACAAATAATCCTCTCCTCACCTCTATAATCCACTCCACAGCTTACAGAACAGGGTTAAGCATGACAGCAAGAGCCGCTGATCTCTACTGAGTCTCCTCCCACACCCGGCACCACAGAAGTGCTTCTAGCTGGATTCACCTCCCTCTCAGCCCTCCCCATCCAGATTTGGCCTTTCTCATCTCCACTGCCACACCACTATTGTCTCTGGCCTGGAATTCTTTCCATTTTCCAAGCCCCCACCCCACTCCATTGGAAGGACTCCCCCCTCTCTCAGTCTGTACCAGGCTGGTGACCTTTGGAACCAATAGCTCAGTATATGTCTGTTAGTGCTTTAGGGCTCATGGCTCTGCCAGTGTGTGTGTGTTACTGGAGGGTGCAGCCTGCGTGTCTAGTATATAGAGAATCCCTGTGTGGTATTGAGGTGGTGCTAAGAGCGGAGCCCTGCCTTAGCAGGTTCCAGGTCCTAGGTTCTACCCTCAGCAACGAAGAAAGAAAATAGCAGAGTAGGCATGGTGGCTCACACCTGAGATCCAGAGATTGCAGAGAAAGGTGGGGTCAGGCGC
Source organism: Mus musculus (assembly GCF_000001635.26). NCBI lineage: Eukaryota > Metazoa > Chordata > Mammalia > Rodentia > Muridae > Mus > Mus musculus. Next base: position 103,168,513 of record NC_000081.6, read on the forward strand.
ATCAAGAACTCAAGGTCATCCTCAGCTAGTAGTGAGTTTGAATCGGGCTTGCTGTGTATGAGACATTGTGTCCAAAAAAAAAGCAAAGTAGCAGAGCAGATCTGGGAGGCTGGGAGGCTTAACTGCCATCTATGCTGGCTGTGGCGCCCAGCCTTCCCGGAGGGGGAACACTTCCTCCTAGGCTGACACCTCTTCACCTGTCAGTGGGGACACCAGGCACACTTCACAGGCCACAAGGACCTTCTGCTCCTTGCCCAGGGAGCCTCTCCCAACACTCAATACGTCCCTGTCACTGGGGCCCATCCTCTCTGGTCACATCTCTTGGGCAGAGTGGCCTTGAGAACTGCCCCACCCTCACCCCCTTGCAGCCAGGATGAAGCCCCAGGCACCCTGGGCACTAGGCGGAACCGGATGCAAACCCACCCCAGCCCTCGCCCAGAAGAGAGGACGCGGGAGCGTCCTGTCCCGCAGCACTAGCTCGCTTGCATATATTTGCATGCGATTTGCATGAGATCAACTTCACGTTCAAAGCCTGCCCCTCGGCCCGTGCGGGCGGGCCATCCCGCACATCCTCCTGGGTGCGGCCAGGGTCCCCGCGCCCCCGCGCCGACCGTGCCGCGCAGCCGCGCGCCTCGCGGAGGATCCCAGCCCATTGAGGCCGCTGATTGATGGCGCTGCCCTCCGCGTGAACCCGCCTTTAATACCGAGGAAGTTATGAAACCGCCATACATCAGCGCCCGCCGCCCCGCCCGGCCGCCGCCCCGCCCGCCGGCTCCTCTTCAAAACCTCATTTGGGCTCCGGCCGCGGGGCTCACGGGGAGGGGGTGTGGGACCCCGCGAGCCCCCCACGGCTGCATCTCCGGACCCATTTAGAACTGCTGACATTTTATCTGTGTTCCATACATCACTCCGTCCCCAGCAGCCACCTCTCAGAGAGCGGCGGGGGGCTGGTCCGGGTCCTGGGCTGAAGATGCCAGAAAGCCGGATGAAGGTGGGGAACCGCCGTTGCCCGCATGCCCCTTCTCAACGTGAGAGCTTGTGTAGGTGGGGTGTACCCTGTGCAAGTCCCTGTTGCCTTTTCTTGAAGTGGTTAGGTTTTGTTGCCCATCCTCCTACTGAAGAGTATGGTGGTGGTCGTTTAACCTCTTCTGTGGACCTCTTCCAATATTTAATGCGCCTCCCTTCTCGGAAGTCCTTCTGAATATCTAACCATTGTGCCTCATGCTGCATTTTCTTCTTGTTTGTCCTTGGAAGAGAGCCACGTCACCTCTCACATGCTTTAAATCCTTTGTTACAATGTCAGAGCAATCCAAGTACAGCCACCTGCCCACATTCTTGAGTTTTACAAACATGATAGAAGGCAGACGGCTGCCTATTACCCTAGAAAAGAAAAAATGGAGACCCAAACTAGACAGGAAACGAGGCCAGGGCCCAGGGCCTCTAGGCAGTGAGCAGGGACAGACAACGATGTCTGGACTAACAGACAGCGGGCAGAGAAGGAAGAAAGGGGGATGGGAAAGAAGCGGGCAGACAAAGGGAGAAACACACAAAGCACTGGACAGACAAAAGGACTGTGGCTGGGGACAGGCAGACAGCCGAGAGGCAGAGACAGCTGCACGTCCGCCGGCGGGCATGTGAGCGAGCCCTCCCGCCTGCCCATGTCACTCAAGGCTCTGCAGGAATGTGGCCGGGTCCCTGGGGGTACTGCGGCGCTAGTTTACGTCTCTCTCATTATCCTGCGGGTCTTTGCCTCCGAGCTCACCGCGCCTGCCCTCCGGTCTCCCCTGTCTGTGACCCGGCCCAGTCTCCGCACCTCATGGCCTGCCCTTCGCCCTGGCTCGGGGAAACAGACATCTCTGCGAGCGTAGGGATCTCCCCGGACTCCGCCAGTGCAGGAGGGCGCAAGGCACGTCTGGGGCTGGAAAAGGCCAAGGGCTGCCCCTCTCAACGACTAGGAGGCACGGGTGTGGCTCATTGAGCCCCAGAGGGTGGGTGTGGTCGAGCATCATTTGCATCTCATTTGCATGTCCGAGTTCTCATCCCCCCTCTCCCCCCCCCCCCCCGGTTCTGCAGTCTACCCCCAAACCCCACCTTGCCTTGAACTTCAGCTGGGCCCAAGTAGCCCAGGAGAGGTGAGGAAGGGCAGGGCGGGCCGTGAGAAAGACACCCAATGGATCCTGTAGGAGTCACTACACTGCGCAGATTAAAGCCACCCCTCCTCGGAGCTTCAAGGCAGGTCCTCTATGACCCTGGCGCTCTCTCTGTCTCTGTCTGTCTGTCTGTCTGTCTGTCTCTCTCTCTCTCTCTCTCGCTCTCTCACACACACACACACACACACACACACACACTTTAGCCCAACCGCAGCTAACTTCTTCCATGAAGCTTTCTCTACACAAACCTCAAGAGCTAGCCTCTCCATGACATCTAAAACCGTCGTTGTCTGACCTGTCACCAGAGGACAACACGACACAGGGTTTGCACAGCTTATAGACCAACCCATGGTGGTCTCTCCAGTAGGACTGTCTTCTCCACACGCCCACTATGAACCAAGTAAACTCTAGCGAATCCCTCAAAACCCAACCAATAGTCACCTTTCTTGGGAAGCCCTCCCTGACGTTCCTCCCTAACACCACTACCCCCAGCACCAGGCAGAGGCCGCACATCCTGTTCAACCTTCCCGGAACACACTTAGAGATGAGACTCAGATGTTCTTAGCATTCCAAGTACCAAGCAGGGGTGCACCCCAGAGGAGGTCAGGAAGGAATGCGAGGGACGCCTTCTTGTTTCCTAAATGGTCCCTTTGCACAAGGAAGCATAGAAGGGCAGGCCAGGTGGAAGAAAGGAACGAGAAACTAGGGCTATGAGTGTGGGCCAGGAAGGCAAGGAAGAGCAGCAGAACCCAAAGCAAGGAGAAAAAAGGCGGGGCCGAACTGGAGGGCGGGGCCCTGGGGGCTGGGTCAGCTGAGCTGGGAATCAGGGAAGAGTGAGCCTTGACCCCCGCTGGAGCAAATCCAGCTGGGCCTAGTCACTCCTGCTCTTGTTTTCCGGCTTGGTTTGGTTTGGTTTTGGCTTTGTTTGTTTGATGGGGCCTCCCAGTGTGGCCTCAGCTGTCCTGGAACTTGAAGTGATCCTCCAGCCTCAGCTCTTAAGGCTAGAATTACAGGTGTGAGCCACTGCACACACCTAGCCAGTTTTTCTGCCGGGGAGAAATGGATGCATCTCCCTTCTGCCCTCTTCCCGACATTGGGAAAAAGAAGGGGAGGCAGAGGTTTGTCACCTCACTGGGACTAGGGTGCTGCAGTCCGGTTGTGAGGCTGTGTAGCCCCCGGGCACAAACAGGCCTGCCCACCCCTCTGTGGGAGGTTGCGGGCTCTATCTGGCCATCTGAGCCTCCAAGGCACACGGAATGACTGACTACGGAATCTGCTTCCTTCCTCTAACCCTGACAGAAGGCTCAGGCGCTTGTAGCACCAGCGTGTCCATTGTTGTCCGAGGCGCAAAGATGCGTAGTGCAGGTAAATGGACTGCCACTTCCCCTCTGCTTCATAGGTGGGACATAGGTGGGAGCCAGTGGGTCACAGAGTGCTCTCCTTAACCCCACAGAGACAGAGCCTGGCTCCAGAGGAACAAGCTGCTTTCCTGCATTCTGCCTCCTTCATTTCGCCAAACCTTGTAACTCATGGGCTCATCCTTCCTGGTGCATAGCTTACATCTTTTCCTGATACTCTATTTTCGAGGCTCCGCAATGACAGAGCAGAGCCAGAACTCTAGTGCTCTGGGGGATGATGGTGGGCAAGAGAAGAATAGCTTTCAGTCTTGGATGGAGGAATGGGAGTGGGAAGAGATGAGGAGAGGAGGAAGACGAGTACCCAGCTGAGGACAAAGGAGGAGCATCAGGAGGACTGTGAGGAGGAGACAGCATCCACCAACTCCTTTCTTCCCCAGTTGCAGTTGAAATAGAAGGTAGACAACTGGAAGGACTAGCTAGCTGAGACAAGGGAAGGATTCTGAGATAGTAAGATGAAGTCAAAGTCTGCATGAGTCTAACAGCGTCCGGAGTGGTACAGGCCCCTCGGTGGCAGCTACCGGAGCAGGAGCTGAGGTAACCCAAGGTGCAAAGAAACTAGCTCTGCGTGCCAGCTTCGCAGGGATTCTCGAAGCACCAGACACCAGAAGGAAAAAGGCTGGTCCCAGAGCCCCCTTGTGGCTGCTCAGGGCAGGATCAGAGGCGCCATACGCACCCAGCCTGGTTATGAGGCCTGGGCAGCTGCAAGGAGATGACTGAGCTCTGAGGTCAGGCTAGGCAGAACAAGGCTTAATGCCTTGGATTTCCATAGCCACCGGCTTTTGGCATGTCTCCTCTTGGGCTTCAGTTTCCTTATCCATCCAAAGAGATCAGATTTGATTTTGGATGGTTCCCTCACACGTGTGACTCCAGCCCTGAGGGAGAGAGACTGAAGCCAAAGGAGTAGGCTGCAATCCTCCTGTCTTACAAGTGTTGGGATTACAAGCTGAAAGTATCATATCTGGCACACTGTACAGTTCTAAGAGTTCAGCATGTCCAAGTCCCACTTCAAAGTCCCACTTGGTACTGTCCTTTAGTCCCAGCACTTCGGAGGCAGAGGCAGATGGGTCTCTGTGAGTTAAGGCCATCATGGTCTAGGACAGCCACAACTACACAGAAAATGTTCATCTTAAAAAACAAACAAACAAACAAACAAGGCTTCAGCATGTGGTAAGGGTGAGGCTCAGGCATACAATGGGTTCTATTCCTCTGAATCTCTCCCCTGCTGAGATCTTTGGGAGAGGGATCCCAGTAACCCTTAGAAAGAATCATAGACAGACTGTGAAGACTCAAGGCCTTCTACTGTGCCTTCAAGGCAGGGTAATCTGCAAGCTTTGGCTTAGCACCCTGTGGGTGTGCTGGTGATCAGTCAGGCTGGCCTGAGGCCACAAGCAGACAGCAGGAGATCAGTGAACCATCAAGAGCTAGTATCCCTCGTGTCATCGCATGCTTGGGCTCTGTAATGCTTCGTCTTGGACACAGCTAAGGCTAGGTGAAACAGAGGCCAGAGGCTGAAGTAAGAGCCACTCAGACATGTTCTGTCTCCCGCACTACCGAATGCACAGGCTAGCCCCACAATCAGGGCTCCCCACACATGTAGCTCTCCAGAGACTCCATTGGTCCTAAAGAGATGGCTGAGTAGATGAAGAACAGCACTTACAAGTCCTAGACCAGGATAAAGGGCAAGGGCAGGGAGCCTGTAACACTGGTGAGGCCCTGAGGAGACCTCAAGCTTTGCATCATTTCTAGCACTTGTGATAAAGGCCAAGGATCCTGACAGGGTGGGAAAATGTGGGCCAAGAAGGAACCTGGTGAGGGCTTTACCCCAGAGACCATTTCTCCCCTGGAGCCATACTCTTTAGGACTACTCTCCTGGACTATTTGGAAGTCAGTCCAGATATCTAACCTAGAGGGTTTCACTGTGAGGATTATTTTAGCCTTTTACCCCATTTTAAGCCAGAGAAACTATGTTGGAACTCTGAAGAGGAAAGAGAAGTAAGCACAAGAGAGTGAAAGAGACAGGGCAATATCAGACTGAGCTGGGACAGTCACAGGACACCCCTCTGCCGGATGAATTGGGATAGGGGCTGCTTTGGAAGAGAGACTTGAGAGAGACCACAGGGAGGATTTCCCAGAAAAGGGCTCATGATGACATTTTCGGGGGGACGGGGGACCATTAGCTAATTGAAAGCTGAGCATGACAGTGTGACAGAAAAGGAAGAGAAGAGATGATCACACGGCAGAGAAGAGAGAAGTCCGTAGATGGGACAGGATCTCCGGTGGAAATGGTTAGGGATGGCCCCTAAATGTCCTGAGGTGACCTAGCCTGAGAACACCCACACTGGTTCCCTATATGAACTGACTGACAAGTCTACCCATGCTGGGGATGAGGAGGGGGCTTTGCTACCTCAGCCTTAAGGGCAGTCAGAGGCCTCTGCATTCCTGAACTACCCCTCAGAACTCAGGAATTGGGATCTTAACGCCCTCCCACACACCCAATTATAAGTCATCCCAAGGATACTCACATGGCCTGTGCTGATGCAGGAAGGGAAACAAGGCCAGGCCCCCACCAAGCTGGACTCCACCTGCCAGGGAGGGAACATGAACTGTCCTGACTCCAGAGACCCTGGTCCTGCCCCCAGTTCTGTTTGTGGAAGCCCCTGTCCAGGTCCCCTTTCAGTCCACAGAACCAGAGGCTCCTCCAGTCTGAGCCCAGCCCAGCATCTGCCACAGGAAGAGCTCCCAGATACTGTGGAGTGGAATGTCCCCAGGATCTGGAACAGGCCTGGGTCCCAGTTCTCTCTCAGTTTGGGCTGGCCAGCTCCACTGAGGCAGGAGCAGGCAACAGTGCCTAGCTGCTGCATGCAGAGGTGGGCTAGGGAACTCATCCCCTTCCCAGCCTGGATGTGACCGATCCTCTCTAGGAGCTGCCTGCTCAGCCTGGCAGCCCTGAAGCTCTCTTGCAGGAAGCTGATGCTGGCATCATTCTGGTCAGTATGCTCAGGAGGCCTGAGCATTGCTGCAGGGCAGCCAGTGTCATTCAAAGGCACACTTACAAGCTGGTCCAGACAGGCTAAAAGCAAGTGGCCTAGAGCTCATCTGGAAAGCCGAGAGATGAGAGGAGATGCTCAGGCTAAGAGGACAGAGAACACGTGCACAGCAGAAAGTGTGGAAGAAGCAAAAGGAGAAACCAAGACGGAAGAAGATGGAAGGAGGACAACCTGCTTCCAATGACCTCTCTGTCTAGCCTCGCCTAGGAGCCTGCCTTTCTAGAACACCAGGGACCACCAAGAGCATCGAAAAGGCCAGGAATCCAGTGTGTGTGTGTCTGTGTGTGTGTGTGTGTGTGTGTGTGTGTGTGTGTGCGCGCGCGCGCGCGCGCGTGTGTGCGCGCAAGTCTGTCTGTCTGTCTGACTGACTGACTGACTGTGGGTTGCCTGCCTGTAACTCTGCACACTAACATGCAAGTCTGTCTGTCTGTCTGTCTGTCTGACTGACTGACTGACTGACTGTGGGTTGCCTGCCTGTAACTCTGCACACTATCTGCATACCTTATGGGGACCAGAAAAAGGCATCAGATCCCCTGTAACTGGAATTACTGATGATTGTGAGTAGCCACATGGTGCTGAGAATCGAACCTGGGTCCTCTAGGAATCCAGGTTTTGTTTCTGAATCTACATCACTGTGCTTGTGACTTTGGTAAAGGCAGACTTTGGAGCAAGTTGGAGCCAGACAGCCGGGCTGAGAGGCTTGGCCCTATCCCTGTTCCTGCCCCTATCCCTTCTGCTTATTGATTGAAGCTTCCATTCCCTCCGCTGCAACGTATTCACAGGAATTGGCTAGAGATTCAGGGCAATAGCGAATGAGAAGTGATTGACATTTGATGAGCATTCTAGAGTCTACCTGGGTAGGTTGTCAAGTGGCTGGCACCATTGTGTGGTTGGAACTTGGTACTCAGCTAGGGCAGCTAGGGTTGCTGGCTGGCTGTGTGATTTCAGGGCAGACCCTTGACCCTCCTGAGCCTCGATGTCTTGTGTGTGGAGGGCAAGTGGTCAAAATGCCCTCCCTGTGGGGCTCTTGAGGGATCGAATAATTAAATGGTGTGATATGTGTGGCAATCATCTTGGTACAAGTGTCAGCTATAATAATGAAAGGAATAATAGTGGCTCTTAGCTTGAAGACAGAGCTCAGCACAGTGCTTGAATAGTACACGTACGAATTCCTGGGTTCTACCCTAAATTCTATCACAGGCATAATGGTACACGTGAGGCATAATGGTACACGTGGGTCCACTTGGGATGTGGAAGCAAGAGACATGGAAGCAGAGGACCAGAAATTCAAGGTCATCTTCAGATACATGGTGGATTTTGTCCAATCTGGATGATGATGATGATGATGAAGAGAGAATGAGAGAGAGAGAGAGAGAGAGAGAGATTTGTCTTTCTTTCTTTTCCAAAACAGTGTGTCTCACTATGTAATCCTGGAACTCACTATGTAGACCAGGCTGGCCCTGAACTCACAAGAATCCACCTATCTCTGTCCCCTTGCTGCTGAGATTAAAGGTGTGAAACACGACACCTAGCAAGGTTTACATTTTTATTACCAGAGGTCCTGCCCTGCTCCCAACACTGGAGTCAAGGGAAGAAAGTGCTTAGCCTTCATGTAGTCGGTTCACCTGAACCATAAGAGAGAGGTCAAGGCAGAGGCAGGAGAGTTACCAGTGAGAGGACAGCAGGACCTTCAGCAGGCACCCTGGGGTAGATTCTCAGGCTGCTTCATACCGACAGATGCACCGACCTCACTAGTAACGGCAGCAGGGATGTATACACAAACTGCTGCAAGCCTGGATTAGCCGTTTGACCTCCCCCAGCTTCAGCTATCTCATCTCAAGATTAAGGCACTGGACCATCAGACAATCTGAGTCCCCTCTGACCATAATAAAATGATGACTTGGCGTTTGGGTGCATTCTAAGACACGTGACCTCTGTGCATTTCACCTGGAAACTACCTCACTCTCGTACACAGAGGTTCAGAGGTAAGGGCATTGACCTTGCGGTTCGCACGCCTTGGTCTCCCTTTGCTTTCCTCAGCTCTAACCACCCAATGCGGAGCCGAGCTGGCACACCACTTCTGGGTGCTACAGGCCGGGCATCTGCTTCCCCCTGCTGGTCAAGTGTGGCGTGGCAGCCTCTCCTGCAGGAGCTAGGTTTGAGAGCCCGGCCTGTTGGCAGGTAGGCTGTCCAGCTTCACCTGGTCCTTAGGCTCGTCCCATCCAATTGCTCCCCTCCCCCGCCCCGCCCTCCGGGATCCCAGGAAAGGCTGTGATAAGAATGAGACGGATTCTCCACTGGCCCTGATCCCTCTACAGAAAAGGAATTTCGAACGCAGTGGTATTTAGAAATGAATAAACAATTGAGCGAGGCCATGTCCTGCGTGCTTTAAGATCTGATAAATGTGGTTGCAGTAGTTCTCATTTCACAAGGAAGGGGACCAAAGCAAAGCCACACAGCCAGCAAGCTCAAACAGGGACCTTATGCCTGGGAACAAGCAAAGAGGCTGGGAGACAGACACGTGATGAACATCTACAGACAGTACTGGGCTGCAGGACCACGGGCTGGGGGAGGAAAGGGAGGCGGGTTCCCCTTTGACCCCAGGGCCCCAAAGATGCTATCAGCCAGACCCTGCGGAAAATCCTTCCCGGATCCCTGTGCATTCCAGCCTCAGTCCGCTAGTTTTACAGCTTCCCGCAGCCAGGACGCTGTTTATGGCTGCCCCATTCTCCAGCCGTTGTCTCCAGGCCCCAAAGGCATCTGGCCTGGACAGGAGGCTGGGGGTTGGGGGGGATTGCTCCCCGCCCAGCCCTCCTTTGAACCCTGCTGGGCGCCGGAAGGAAGGGGCTGGGCTTGGGGCCTGCAGGCTGCACACTGAGCTGGAGGGGCAAGACCCCCCAGGCAGGGCCACCTAGCACCACCTATGTGCCCCTGTTTGCTCCCGCTGTGTGACCTTGGGCTCGTGATTTAACCTTCCTCAGTTTTAGTTCGTTCTTTAGAGAATGGAAATCATAGCTCCTCACGGTTCTTTTGGGAATGTGACATGTCAGGTACAAACTTCCTGCTTCAAATTATAGTTGATATGATTAGCTTTATAGAGCCTGTAAATAAAGCAGAGAACAGGAGATTCCCTCCATGTCCAGCAGGCCTACAAACTCTGCCCCAAAGCTAGTTAGTTCCCTGAGGTGGACCTCCAGCGCCCCTCTGAATCCTTCGCCCGCCCTCGCGTGCGTGTTGCCCTCTGCTGGCAGTGTGAAGAACTTCACTCTCAGCCACGGAATGTCCGGGAACCAGGGCTAGAAGGGGGCTCCTCTCCATGTTCCCAAGGTCCTCTAGAATCTGCAAAGGAGTCATAGACATTCAGGCTAACGAGGTTTGAAAATCTTGGACACGTAGGGCGGAGCCCTTGTAGAAGTGTTGCAGAGTCACGAAGTAGTTTGTTAGCTCAGCAGAGGGAGCAATAGAAAAAACCGACATGGGCTTTTCCTGATATGCCCACAGCCTGACAAACAACCGGGAGAGGGACAACAGAGCTACAGGAAGGACTGTAACACCATTGGAGACCTGGGGACAGGGCTGCCAGAGATGTGAAGCAAGCCCTAAACCCACCCACACCCCACTCTCACATCCACAGTAGGTTAGGGATGGGAGGAAATATCAAATGTGCCTACTAGCAAGGGCAGGACTCCTTGCAACAATGACCACCCTGAGTCTCTTAGGTACCACTCAGTGTCTGCTGAAGACAGTAACTCCAAGCCAGGCATGAGTGCCAGAGCAGACAACCAGGCCACTCTGCAAGCCAGGGCAAGGACGCACAGGCAGGAAGCACTTCTTCACATGTGGGACACTGGGCTGTAGCCCCAGGCCCTGAACCTGACAGCCCCTCTTTATTCCTGCTTTCCATGTGCCAGCTCAGACAAGGCACTGGGTGATTCCAGCAGAGAGGGTGTCAAGTAAGCTCAAGGGACTTTGGGTTGTAGACCTTTCTTGAAAGCCAAGGTCCAAATATCCTTCTGCAGCATGGAGCTGTGCCCCTCAGCACCATCCCCACCCTTCCCGAGGTCTGCCCTGTCCTCTCCACTCCATTTCCCACCAACTGCCCGACCATCTCCTCCCACACCACCACTCCAGCTGCCAAGAATTCCAAACAAAGGGCCAGGATCCAGACCCTGTTTATGTCATGGCAAGCTCTGTCCAGCCAGAAGCTGCCCACCTCTGACCCCCAGCCCTACCCCCAGGGCTCTGCTAGAACATACATTGAGCAGGGATGGGTGGACAGGCCCTTCTTGTCTGAGGTTGAAGGAAAACTGTTTCTCCGTTCTTAGCTTGAGCCCCAAACAGGTGAGCCTGGGGTGGGAAGCTTCTTTTCCAGATGACTTAAGAGCAAGTGGGTTAAGAGTGTTCTGCTTCCGGGTGTGCTTCTTGTGTTCTAGCTGCTCCCTCTTTAACCCATCACCCACCACCATCTCCCCTCTGGCCCCCCCACCAGCCTGTCTGGACAGCCTCCCTTCCTCACAAATAAACACGGTGCAGGGAACAGAGCCTGAGACCCCCAAGTGCAGCTGCCCTGGGTAGGCTGTAAACCAAATAGGTCTACTGTAAATACAAAGCAGGAACCTCTATAAACAGAAAGGGAGAGTGGCTCCAGCTGAGGGACTCTCAGGACAACACAGCAGAGGAAGGGTGCTCTGAGGCACCTAGTCCAGGGAAAGGAAGGACCAAAAGTGCAGGACAGGAGTGAGATAGCACAGTGACAGTATCCAGGACTCCACCTCACCAGCTCTCCATCACAACACACACCCCCAACCCCATGGAGCAGGGACAGAGTGCCAGGAAGTACCAAGGAATTGATGATCAAGAGCTGGGTCCATTGCTAATGTCCGGACAGAGGTCCTGGGAGCAGAGGGGTCTAGCAGGAAGTCCCCAGGCATCTATTCTGGAGGGGCAGGTTCCCAACTCCAAGGCAAAAAGCCAGTCTGTCTCCAGTACATCCTCCACCCCACCCCTACCCCGACTTCAGTCCATCCCATGTGACCTATTCTCCTTTGTTTTCTACCTCCTCCATTTCCACGTTTCCAACACGCTGAATTTTTAAAATTATTTTATTATTACTTTATATGTATGAGTGTTTGCCTGTATGTATGTCTGGGTAGCACATGTGCACCTGGTGCTCTCAGAAGCCAGAAGAGGGCATTGGACTCCCTGACACTAGAGTTACAGAAATGGAGCTACAGACCCTTGTGAGTCTCTTTGTGCTGGGAATTGAACCTGAAGCCTATAGACAATAGCAAATGTTCCTAATCACTGAGCCATCTCTCCATCCCCTCAACACATTGAATTAAGGGCCAAACTTGGAGCTAATACAATCACTCATTTCATATTTCAATGACCAGTAGGGACTGCAGCTGTAGAGACATCTGGCATATGTTGCTGTCTCCCCAGCCCATCTCTATACCCAGTTTCACTTCCTTTCACCTGTGTATATGGTCCTACCCCCACATGACCTCAGACAACCAAGAGAGAGGGCAAAGGGATTCAGGCAGACCCTGTTCTAGTGTCCACATCAATGCCTAGGTGTGAGGGTGAAGGGGAGAGAGAGATGGGACACCATGAATCTCCCCAAATTTCCTAAGACTGGAGAAGGTATACAGGCTGGCAGACCTTACAACCATGACCTGATTCTCCATTGCCCCCACCCCCAACTAATTGCTATTCATAGGACACAGCTGGGTGATTAATGGCCTGATTAATAATTACTCAGGCTAATAAAATAATTAATTAATTTGGCAAGCCATTATTTATCTGGCTGTCCTCAACCTGAAACTCAGAAACTAGGAGTTAGGGAATCTCCCTCCAGGCTCTTTCAAAAATATAATCTTTAACAGAGTGGGTGGAGATGTCTCTCTCCATCCCAAGACCCTTCCCAAGTGGGAGAGGAAAGGACTGGGGTTTCTGAGGATACAGACAGAACTTAGAGATGAACCCATAGCAACCTCAAACCCATGGAGGGGCTGACTCGAGGCTGGGGACTTTTAAGAAAGGCTGGAATGTTGCATCTGAGCACCCAGGTTTAGGGAATTTTTTTTTGTTTGCATTCTCTCCAGCAACTTGATTGATGACACCATTCTCAACAAACGATCTTTATCTCTCCTCTTGTCTCCCAAATTTATGATTTTGCCCCCAAGCCCCAGCTTAGGTGAGTGAGGAGTAGGTTAGACCCAAGAAGTACCGGGGAGTCCTCAGTACTCTCCAGGGAGTAAGTGCCCTCCATCTGTATCTAGGCTCTGCAGCTCCCTCCCTTAGATTTGGGTTCCCAGTAAAACCAAAGAAACAGGGGGACAGCTGATCTCTTGAGAGTCCAGAGTCTACTCCAGGAGTGGTTTGTCCCATTGTCTTATAGGCAGGTAGAGGTCAGTCTAGGCCTAGGGGCACACGTGAGTCCTTGTGTGCTTCAGTGGGAGAGATTAGGTGGGCTCCCAGCAACACTAAGTGTGCTTAAGAACTCCATCTTGTTCTAGATGGAAGCATGGAAAACAGGATAATAATTAGATCACGCCTAGGATAAAAGCCTCCACAAGAGAGATGCTTCTAAAGTTCACGTAGCCTAGGGTGGTGGTGTGTGCCCATAATTCCAGCGCTAAGGAGTTGGAGGCAGGAGTATCAAATAAAGGCCAGACTCTGTTATAGGCAAGCTGGACTCTCTATGGGAAGGAAAAACTCAGTTTGGACATTTGAAGTGTACGTTAAGGATTGAGCAGGAACCTGCTAGTGAAGATTGCAAGCCATTGCCAAGGCTGTTGAGGAGCAGGACAAGTGTGGACATGGGCAAAGCCAAGGTGGCCGGAGGAGCGTCCTTTCCTGTGAGTACTTTGGAGATAGGGAGAGGCCCATACTGATTTGTGTGTTCAGAAGACAGTTCTGGCAAATGGGGAAGAGCACTGGTACTTTGGAGCTTGGCTAGGAGACCCTGGGAACAGGCTGGACTCCGGGCCTCCACAGTGGACATGAAAGATCCCTCTGAGGTCTGGGGATTCCCACTCTGCTGGTCTTGAGTCGCTGCAGAACTGCGTGGGATCGTTGTTCTTAAATCTTCCCACACCTCTGAAGGATGGAGAGGAGCCAGGCCTGCCTTAGGGTCGGATAGCGTCTATGGGGTCCACCGGCGGCCTGCAGTGGAGGCAGCGCCGCTGCCAGCAGAGGGAGCGCGCGAGACGTGCCGGAGCAGGGCCTCGCTCTCGCGGGCGCCCCCTGCCGGACACCTGAGCCTCTCCCCCCCACCTTACCTCCCCCCCACACACACACACCCGGTGTCAACCGCGGGGACGGGTCTTGGGGGACTTAAACTCCCTACTGTGTGCTTCCAAATTGCGACCACCCAGGGCGACTTGGGCACTGGAAAGAGCGAGGCGAGGCAGGTCCTGCAGACAGTCTCGCCCCGGAACCCACCGGGCCAGCCTGGAGCGGGGGTGGGGCGCGGGGCCACCCGGGCGTCCCAGTGGGCGGCCACGATGTGAGCACCTGGTCCGACCCGCCGCCGCTTCCGGGGGTGAAGGGCGACTCATTCCACCTGAGCTTCCTTCCATTGCCTCCCCCTCCCACCCACCCCGCCCCGCCCCGCCCCCCCCCCCCTCGCCGCAGCATTTTTCACACCTCCTCTCCCTACCAGTTTCTAGTTATGAGGGGGTTTCAGGTTACAGTCCTCATTTTCAGTCCTTCTCCCTGAGCATCCAGGTTTGACTACTTTGGGGAAGTCCTTCTTGGTGTCTAACCACCATCCCTCTTACTGCATCTACAGCCAAATCTGCCAAGTTACAGCCTCACTGGAGAAAGTGAGTGCCTTAATTTTCTTCCCACTCTTGCTTACAATTCCGTTCCCCTATACAAAAAACTGTCCCCGCCACTCTATCTTGCATTCCGTTCGCCTTTTGTCATCCAGGCCATCCAACGCTGCTTCTGATGGTCTCCCTCCACCCCCATTCTAATTTCCTATCTCTCCGCCTCGCTAGCTGTGCCATACCCAATCCCCAAGAGCTGGACTGGTGGAGAGCCTCAGTTTCCCTGGGAGGGCGCTTAGTATGTGGCTCCCTCCCCGCCCTCCTACTAAGCGTGATTTGGGGTGTGGGGATGGGGGATGGAGGTCGTAAGCTGCTTGCGGAGAGGTGCTCGGTGGGAAGCCTGAGCCGAGTCTTAAGAGTCCCGCATCCCGCCCGCACCAGCGTGGGGCGCACGAGTTCCCATTCTTAGCTCAAGGAAGACCCCGTGTGGCCGTTGTAGGTGGCGCAGAAGAGGGAGAGCGCCCAGGCGCCGGACCGGATTCCGGGGTTCTAGCCTAGGGTAGGGACTTATTCCTCAGCAGTGCCTTGGAATCCTTCAGCCTGTTCACACACACTCAAAAACACAGCAACCTGGACTTGTAGAATGGTTTCGCCAAACCACAAGGAAAAGTAACGTACTAACAGCAGCAAGTGTGATTGTGGTTAGACTTCTGGAAGGACTTCAGATAGGGAAGCAGGGAGACGGATATTAATGAAGGAATGGAGGAGGGCAAATGGTTTGGTCCTGGGAAGAGAGGATTCTGAGGCTGGGGTGAGTGTGGTATCGTCACAGCGAGCCTCACATGCCTGTTCATTAAGGAACTACGCTCAGCTGACAGGTGGGTAGGGAAATTTCTCCATGCCAGGGGGCCTGCTCTTTGCCTGTGCCTTATGCAGGATGAGTGTGTGGGAGCCCAGGAAATGGTCACCCAGCAAGCGGGACTGGGACCATGCACAGCCCACCCTAAGTCTTTTGAAGCAGGAATTGTGACAGCGCCGCGCTCGCTCCCCAACCAAGGCGCCATGTCATTTGCACACATTTGCATATCCAGCTGTGCTCGGCTGCCTTTGGCTGCATGCCTTCATTTGGCAGTGGGTGGGCTGCACGCAGGGCGAGTGAGACCCATGGAGCGGGCCACCTCTGTGCTTGACCGCTGTCGCCGGCTCGCGCCACCTTCTGGGCATCTCTTTGCATCCTCCAGCCGCAGACCGAGGTCCACAACCGGGATTAGACACCACCACCTCCTAGTCTTCCAGGACCACTTAGACTCCTTCCTAGTCCAACCTTCCTGAAGGACTGGTGAAGTCTGGTATCCTGCTGAAATGCAGTGTATGTGATTGGGGTGCCCCAAAACTCTGGAAACTCCCCGAATTTCAGGCAAAGATTATGATGTATGCTCTGGTTAAGAACATCCTTCGACTTCTGCCAGCAGCTCCATGTAGCTTGATCTCTTACATCTGGGCCAGGCTTGTGCCCACTGGCCTTCTGTCAGAGGACTGCAGCCTCTGGACTGCCCTCACTCCGCTCATGAGCTGTTGCCTTCCTACCCTGACTGCCTTCCTGCCCTCTTGTCTCCCAGACAGAGTTGGTGGTATAGGCCTGTAATCCCAAATGTTCAGGAGTTGAAACAAAAGGATCACAAATTCAAGATAACCCCGGGCAATGTAGGAAGACCCTAAAAAAATTAATTAAAAAAAAAAATTGGCCGGGCAGCGGTGACACATGCCTTTAATCCCAGCACTTGGGAGGCAGAGGCAGGTGGATTTCTGAGTTTAAGGACATCCTGGTCTACAGAGTGAGTTCCAGGACAGCCAGGGCTACACAGAGAAACCCTGTCTTGAAAACACACACATACACAAAAACCAAACAAACAAACAAAAAAAACAAAGTAAAAAATGTATGTGTGTGTGTGTGTGTCACACATACACACGTATATCAGATGTTAGCTGACACCTGTAATCCTAGCACTCTGGATGCTGAGGCAGGAAGATTATCTTGAGTTTCAGGTCAGTCTGGGCTACATAGTAAATTCCAGGTCAGCCAGAGCTTCATATCAGGATCCGGTCACAGTAATAAGTATCATTATTAATAATAAAGCTGATCTTTAAAGGCTGGGGATGTAGTTCAATGGTAAAGCACCTGCCTACAGTATGAAAGGCCCTGGGTTCTCTCACAGAACACACACACCCGGAGATAAAAGAAAAAAGAGCTTCCACTGTCCTCTCAGGCCCCCTGGCACCAATATCTGCAGAGGCATTTGGTCTCTTGCACTCCCTAGATTGTGAGGTCTCTCAAGACAGGGATCATGTCTGTTCTTGGTGGTGTCCTACTTTGAGCTAGAGTCTGGTGCTCCAGGGTCAGAAAAACTAGACGGCGATTTAACAAGTGAAGCCTGCCGGGCGGTGGTGGCACACGCCTTAAATCCCAGCACTTGGGAGGCAGAGACAGGCAGATTTCTGAGTTCGAGGCCAGCCTGGTCTACAAAGTGAGTTCCAGGACAGCCAAGACTATACAGAGAAACCCTGTCTCGAAAAAACAAACAAACAAACAAAAAAAAAAAAAACAAGTGAAGCTCGATCCTCTCAGGGACCCACAGACACTCCAAAGTCATCCAGGCAATCTCAAGGACAACCGTGAAAAACCGCATAGGAGGCCTGTCTCCACGCAGCTCTCCAAGCCACCCCAGCTCACCCGGTGCACGAGAATCCAAAGGTGGGAAACCTGGGGCATGGGAATGCAGGCTGCAGGGACAGCTTCAGACCGGGCCAAGGGGTCGTGGTTCATCCTGAAGAAAGCATTCTCTTCTTGAAGCTGAACCTGAGCTACAAAACTGGAGAGATCCTAGTAGATAGACCCCACTCGGTGAGGGAATCAAAGGCTTACTACTTGTATGAAAGGGCAGATTTCCCCCGCTTTGGGTGAGTGAAAGGGGAGTCGCTTGCCCCTTGCCCATAGTAGGACACGTCCCTGGCAACCCTGGCATTGGACGAATGTTCAGTCTGAGCTGACCTGGATGCGATTTCCACGGTGGCTGCCAGAGGGCAGCATGAACCTCCAAATCACCTCAGGCAGCCTGATTCTGATTCTCCAGACTGAACCCCATCCCTGGCTTGGCCCAGCTGCTGTCTGTCTTCTCACAGTGGTCACAGGCCCTAAATCGGTGGCCAAGGACTGAGATGAGTCCTTGGTCTCATGGGAAAGGAGCTCCTCCCGGAGTCCTGCTGGAAACACGCCTGCTTCTGGTACAGAGGACCCAGACGCCTAGCACGGGCCAGTTTCCTCTGAGTTATAGGCAGAAGTGCTGGGGAAGAGCCAAAAGGTGATGGTCAAAGGATGAAAACGGTCCAGGTAGGCAGGAGTAATAGAAGTGATGGGTATGTTAATTCAATTATTTCACACTATAAACATACTGCTTCAGCCGGGCGTGGTGGCGCATGCCTTTAATCCCAGCACTGAGTTCGAGGCCAGCCTGGTCTACAAAGTGAGTTCCAGGACAGCCAGGACTACACAGAGAAACCCTGTCTCAAAAAACAAAACAAAACAAAACAAAACAAAAACAAAAAAACAAACAAACAAAAAAAAACAACATACTGCTTCAAAGCTCATAAATTAGTACAAGTATAATTTGCAAATATTTTTTAAATTAGTGAGTTAATGTGTATTTGTGAGCACGCATCCACACCATGTCACAACGGATGTGTAGAGATCAGCTTTGTGGAGTCAAGTTTTCTCCTTCCACCTCTATGTGGGCTCCAGGGTTCAGGCCTTGTGCTTCGAACACCTTAACACATGGAGTCATCTCATCAGCCTTTTTTAAAATTTTTTAATGTTTCATAAACCTAAGGAACTTTTTAAAACCCAGGTGTAGTGCCATATGCCTTTAGTCCCATGACTTAGGAGGTGGAGGTAGAGGCAGAGGCGGAGGCAGGCAGATCTCTGTGAGTTCAAGGCCAGCCTGGTTTACATAGTGAGTTCCAGGCCACCAGAGCTACATAGTGAGACTATCATGAAAAAAAAAAAAAAGTTTTTTTAAAGTATGAGTGTTTGTCTGTGCTGATGTCTGTGCATCATGTGTGTCCTGGTCCCGGGGAAACTGATACAGAGGGTTGGCTTAACTGCTGCCGTACAGCCTGTGCAACAACAGAACCAACAAACTTGTATTTCTGTGGTGCTGGGCGTACACATATCCAGCTTGTACTCTTCCACACTTAATGACCCTGTCCATAGCCTAGGGTGTTCAGGGTCCGTGCTGTGGACCAAACCCATTGCACTTGGGCAACTGAGCCATAATCCTCAATTTCCTCTTTCCCCCATACTTTTTAGTTCTCCCAGGCCTCTCTCAGAACTGAGAGCTGGAGGTAGGGATGTTAGCTTAGGGACTAAGTTGCATGCTTGGAGAAGAGGTAGGAGAGGGAGCAACTGTCCCTTCTCCATAATGACTTCTTCCTCTTAGCTCGGAGAAACTCCTCCTAAGCAGAAACCCAAGCACCGTTTGCTCATTTTCATAAATGATCTGCGGATTATGCGCTGCCTTGAATTTTCCAGGCAACTGCTTTCCACCCATGCCCATTAAATGGCTCAACTTAGACCTAGTGGAATTTAATGTAGTCAAAATGAGTACAAACGTATTCAAATGGATCCTTCCCTCCAGTTCACCCACATCCAGATGCACCATTTCTTTGTGAGGGACCCAGAGACAGTCAGTAAAAATCTCATCAAGTGTCACTTGGCCCTCCAGCAGAGACTGGGCATCTTTACCTGTGGCCTCTGAACTGCCAAGTCCTTGCTCTTCCTGTCATCCCCTTTTTAGGATGCCTAAAGGTTGCGGAGATTGAGGCACCCCAACCCCACCCCCCACCCCCGAGTAAAAATTAAAGCCACTAAAGATGCACAGGGGCACCTAAAATTATCCACCTATTCTTCAGGTTTCCAGGGAGGTCATGGAATTGAGAGGGAAGCCTACCCTTTCTCAGATCATGGGAGGGCGGATGCTGAATTGATTCATTGCCCCGAGAGAGCTCTTGGGAAGCAAAGCTCTAGCCTGCTGTTTATGGGGAGTGATGGCACTTGCCGCCTGGAGCCACAGAAGCATGCGCCTTCCTTGGGCTTCCTCAGTCCTTGAATCTGCTTGGCACACAGGGCACATCTGATCTCACCAAGTTCTCACCTCTGCCTTTCCGCCACCATTTCATTCATGTGCTGATTTCCACAGGGACACTTGTCTGCTTCTCTCTTTCCCACCTCCTCCTCAAGCTTGTATCTTGGTCCCCAAACTACACTGACCCAACTCTTTAATCCATGCCCCAGACTCACTCTTCCAGTGAAGTAAAGGACAGGGGTAGGGTGAGTATAGGGACATAATTCACTTGGTAGAGCACTTGCTTTTGCCTAGCTTGCACAAGGCCCTAGATATGGTGGCACATACCTAGAATCCCAGCACTTGGGAGGTAGAAGCAGAAAGATCAGACATTCAAGCTCACTCCTGGATAAACAGTGAGTTTGAGACAACCTTGGGCATCAGGTTTCCAGCGGCCTACATGCTCCCCAGACTGATGAATGGAAAGTTTTTACAGATATGATGAAAGGAACAAATATTTCAGACAGAAGCTAGGTGTGGTGGTGCCCCCCTGTAATAACATTCAGGATGCTAAGGCCAAAGAATAAGAGTTCAAGGCCACCCTTGAGATTCTGCCTCAAAAAGGTGTTTTTCACACAAAGAATCCAATGGTTTTATATCAGCAACTTCCAGTCTTACAGAAACCCCTGCCCTGAGATGATACAAACACCCCAAAGGTTATAAAAATTCTCCAATGTTGCCATTAATGGGCTGGGGAAATACTTCTGTGGATAAAAGCACCTGCTTTTCTTGCAGACGACCCAGGTTCACTTCCTATCATCACCCACACGGTAGATCACAGTCATATATGTGTGGTATACATGCAGACAAAACACATTGTCTGAATGAGACAGTGAGGCAGAAGCTAGAGCAAGGCAGTAGACAGGACACAGGATAGCCACAGGCCCCTAGGAGCTGAGCACCCCTGGCTCCCACCATGGACGGAAACACACAAGGAAGCTGAAAATTATGAGGGAAGCCAGGCTGCCTCAGGAGGGGCTGCAGGTGTGGATACAGCTGGAGGAAACCCACCCTACTCCCCGACAGCAATGGCAAGGACTCCTGCTCACCTGCTCCCTTGCCTCCTTGCAGATGTGGCAAAATTTCACAAGCTGTAGCAACTGTGGCCAATGCTGTATCTCCCTACACCCTTCCTTCTCCAAAGGCAGCAGTGACAGGAGGGGGTGGAGGAGGGTGCACTCACAGCCCCCATTTAAAATTATCAGCATTTCTCCCTCCCTGGCTCACAACCAAATTATCAGACAAGCTGCTGCTGAGGGAGCTGGAGGCTACCAGTCTGGAAGTGGGCCGGAGGCTTGCTTCTCCCAGTCTGGAAGTGGGCACCACATTTTATATAGACTTGCACCTGCTTCTAGAGGCTGCATGGGGTAGAACGAGCTTATAAAGAGAGTCCTGGATCATTGCAAGAAAGATGATAATTTGGTAGGTTGAAATGAAATAACCAAATTAAGGTTGCTTATGGAATTGGGAAGGGTAAAAAAATCGGAAATTGGGAAAAAAGACATAAGAACCAGACAAATGCACACAATACACTGGGCAAATACCATGAAAAGTGGGTGGTACGGCTTGAGTGGAGAGAGCCTGCACCTGGAAACCAAGATGTTACAGCTGCTGAAGGGAGGGTACAGAGGCAACATGGAGATCAGGGAGGAGACTAGAGTCGCAGACTAGACAGTGCTTTCACATGACACTAAATAGTGGGCTCAGGGTTTGTAAAGAGCCACACAGTGACTATATTGCCAGACGCCCACATTCCAACTGACCCGGCCTTCACCTTGTCACTGCCTCTCTCCCCACCCCACCCCACCCCACCCCCCTTTCAGGTAAATAGGGTCTTACTTCATAGCCTGGCCTACAGTGATCTAACTCCCCCTGTCTCCCAAGTGCTGGAGTTCAAGCATGACACCATGCCCAGTGAGGTCTCCTTTAAAAAAACCAAACACAAAAAAGCATACATAAGGAAGTCAACTTTGTGGAGTTGGTTTTTTCCTGATCTCTTCCAGGGACTGGACTTGGGTTGCAACTTTGCAGTTTACCCACCGAGCTCTTGTGTTCCTCTCTCCAAGTACACAAACAGGTCTACTCCAGGCCTGGACAGCAGCTGCTGTCATGGCCGCCTGTTGTCAGGGTCAGCTCTCATCATGGTGGACACCTGGCTCCAGCTTCTATTTCCTCTCAAAGAGCAAAGAGCCTGGAGTTGCTGACTCCAACCGAGCCGTTCAGAGCTACGTGCTCAATGAGCCAGCAGATCACAGACCCCCACAGTGACCCTCCACTTGCCCCCGGCTGCCAGCAGTGCATCTATTTCACTAGCTTGGTAACCTTTAACGCAAACAAGGAAGAGGCAAAATTGCCCAGTCTGAAAACTGAAAGATTCTGAGGGGAAGCTATATCAGCAAAGAGCTCATCTGAACCAGGGCCAGGCAGACTCCTTTCATCACAGATGGGAGACACAAACCAAGATAGTTGTCTAGGGCTGGGAGAGTGGGGTCAAACCCCCTGTAATTCTGGAGTTAGTCCTGATTCTTGATGGGCCTAAGGCAGACAGACTAGAACAGGAAGGGGAAAAGCAGACCCAGACCTCAGAGGTAGGAAATAAATAATGTCCAGAAAGGCCTATCTCTGAAGTGGACCAAATGGCTCTCCTGTCCCATGTTTATGGGGTCATGGGCCATTAAGCCAGCCAACCTACAGATGTCTTCATAAGACTTTTACGAGATTAGACTGCAGAGACCCTATAATTCAGCAGCCAGGAAGGAAAACAAGAGGGAGGAACTGCAGACAAGCTGGTGGAAACCAGGACTCGGCTCCAGGGTCTATCTTCAGGTGTTACTCTGCATGCTCCTGACCGACCACACCAGGCTCAGGGCCACATTACCTCACTCTCCCCTCCTGATTCAATTTCCTACTGCCACGCCACCCCATTTCTGGCCCACAGGTAAGGCACAGGCTTCTTTGGTATTTGTGAAACAAGTCAAAGATGATACAGTCACAGGGTAACCACACTGGGCTTTGTAAGCCTCACACTTTGCTTGATGCTTTATTGGTGAAGAGCACCCGATGCTCCTTTATTTTCTGAACCATCTATCAAGAGCTGGAAGAGCAGGGAAACCAAGAAGGCAAATAAACCGACTCAGCTCAGGGACACAGTAGGCACCAGTGCTGGCTTATTCCCCAGGGTTGGCGCCACCCTGTGGTTGTTTGTAGAAAGTCGGAACCAACAATCCCCAAAGAAGGTAAACAGCAGCCGGTTCTCTCTTCTTTTCCTTCAGAAATGCTCCAGAAATGGGATGGATGGATGGCTGGGGTCAGCTCAGGGAGTGAGTGCTGCTTAGCATGCACAAGGTTTGATGCTCAGCACTCGAAGAAATAGAAAATGCCAGAAATGTATGACTACTGGTTAACACTGCAGGACCCAAATTTAAAAGGTTTATAGACCCAGCTCTTCAAACTACCACTCAAGATCCATATTTGAAAAGCAATCGTTTATTAGAACCAATACAAGAGTATGAAAAGAGGGAAAAGAGGAAAAAGAGGGTGGAAGGGGGAGAGGATGATGTCTGAATTGGATGTCAGTTGTAGAATGACATAATGTCTGTTTTTTTTTTTTCTCAAAACACTTACACTTAAAATGCAAACATACGTGTAGATAGATAGATAGACCACTTATCCTTTAAAGAAATCAAAAGCAGACAAGTTTGGCTGAAACAGAACCAAGAAACACAACCAAAACCCCCCCACAAACCAAAAAAGTCCACAGAGAATTCACTGTCTCACTTCCATTTAGACCTGGCTACAAGGTGTGACCTGCTTCCTACACAAAATGGTACAGTGCTGAGAAAAACCAGGGGTCTCTGAAAGCCCTTTCCGTGAGAATGTGGGTTCATGGCCAGCAGGCAGGGGTAAGGCAACTGCTGGCTACTATTTGGCAGGACATGAGACTGTTCCTTTCCCATCCTCCAGAGAACCCTCTAGGACCCCTGTTAGGAGTAGAGTCTACCCAACAGAACTGGAGTGTGTATCTACAGGGAGCTAGGACCTTGTGCTTTTTCATGGGTACCAATAGAAGGTCAAGTAGGGGAAAAGGAAACCTATCATGAAGAATCTGGGGATGCCTTAGTCCCTATACTGAGACAGAGCAAGAAAGGCTCTTGAACCCTCAGGTGGGCAAACAAGTGTCCAAGATGTCCTCAGTGGGTCAGATGGTATACACTGAAAAGAGGTGACAGATTCCACACACAGTGAACTGAAAAGAAGCCTTGAGGACCAATGCTCAATTCTGAAATGGTATACCTATTTCTAGAAAAAAACAAAATACAATGTAGCTCTTTTTGGTAGGGGAAGGGAGTGTTATGTTGCTTGAGCCGTCTGGCTTCTATGAGAGGGCAGAGGCATCGGAGCATGAAGAGTTCAGTGGACGACCTGTCCTAGGTCAGCCTGGAAAATGGAAGCAACAATATCAATCCACACTACCAAGACAATCAGCACAAGTCATCCATGAGAATAGGACCTTAACTCCTGCCTGCAGAGAAAGACATGAAGTAGCACTCCTGCCTCAAGATTCCCTAACCCAAGGCTCTTGAATTTCTAAGTCTCTTTGTGATGCAAGACACAGAGCCCACAAGTGCCTTCCCTCACAGCATCCCAAGTTAGACTGGATGATCAAGACTCCAACATTCACAAAACACTGTCAACATCTGAACTAGCAGCATTGATGAGGGGTTAAGGGATTGGGGACAGAAACTCACCAAGGTCACTAAGTACTTCCAAACTTGGAAGTAGCTCAGTGAGGGCTAAAAAAACTTCGACTGAAGGTATCCTCCACAGGCAATCCTAAAGGAGTTGATCAGCTCTGATCTGTAATGCCTCACAACACCCCATGAGGTAGGTCAGTATTATCACCCCATTTGACAGATGGGGAACTGAGGCATTGAAAGGAAAGACTTGCCCAAGGTCAGCCATTAAGACCAAGTAGGGAGGCTAGCACAGAAGTATGCACTAGAAAATCTCACTTTCAGCCATTTCACTGCAGCCAGATGAGTTCAATCAACACACTGTTGAGGGCTGCTGCTCATCTGGAGTAAACCAAGGCTGGACAAACCACCTTAGTGCCATTTTGAAAATTAAGTTGCATTTTAAACACTAAAACTCACTTAAGAAGTGAAGGGTTAGCCAGGCAGTGGTGATACACATGTTTGATCCCAGTACTTGGGAGGCAGGGGCAGGCAGATCTCTGAGTTAGAGGCCAGCCTGGTCAACAGAGCAAGTTCCAGGACATCCATGGCTACATAGAAACCCTGTCTTAAAAAAAAAAAAAAAAAAACCAAACAAACAAAAGACACTGATTCTCAGTCTTGTAGTGGGTAATCCAAGTTCCAGAAAGGAGCATGGCCTTCCTAAGTAAGATTAGCACTGAGCACCTGAAGTGCAGCAGGGCTGCAGGGCACAGTGTAGACTCCTAGGCACAATTCCCTCTACTACTGCCTGGCATTCCTCCTGTGACACCCAAAGGACAGCAACTTTTCCACTGCCTGACTCATCTCACCCAAAGGTGGTAGCATCTTTACAAACATCTTAAGGACATACTGATGGCTTCTCCTACTACCAGAGATATAACTTGTAACACAGAAAGGAAAACAAAGATATCTTCCCCATCCCTTAGAATTCCAGTGGGAAATCATTTTGTTCCTATCTTAGAACTACTGGGATCAGGCACACTGCCAGGCTGTTCAGGATCAAATCCTAGCGTTACTGCAAACAGGAAAACACTGGCTTGCATCTTCTTCCTGTTGTCATACAAGGAAACTATCTTTTTAGTTCTCAAAGAATTTCAAAGCAGGACACTGTCTTCCTCCCACAGCCTTCACAGCAGCCAGTACAGAGCTCTATACACAAGCACTCAACGGATGATACAGCAACAATGTTCACCAGGGACACTCTATGACTTTAATATATACCTGTATATCCCACTGATCTGATTAGACTGGACAAATCCATGATGAGAAAATTCAAGGTTGGTGTTTCAGCAATGTTAGCTCAGATTCAGTCTCTCTGGAAACTTCCCTAACAAACAAAACACTCTGAACTAGGAATACAGCTCAGTGGTTGAGCACTTGTCTAAAATGTACAAGGCCCTGAGTTCAATTCTCTCCTACCCACCCACACAAACAGGAATGCACACATCCCCTCATAATCCCAGTATTTAAGGCTGAGGCAGGAGTACTACAAGCACTAGGGCCAGCCTAGGCTCTTTAAAAGTGAAATTAGCAATCTGGGCTTGGACCAGCTGTTAGGGTCACAGTTGCCAACACCAAGAACATTACCAAAAAAAGATGATAAAAAGTTCATTGCATTCAATTTGGCCTAATTTCTTGGTAATAGTTTCCTATTAGATTTTCCGATTAATACTGATGGCTCTTACCTAGGCTGTGATAATTAGGTTTTGATCTATTGTGACATTAATGATCACAATCAGTTGACTTTGAAATTGTCTGTAATTAATGACTCCTTCCTTGTCAGCTTTTGCCTCCAGAGCAGGATCTGCCCTTCCTTCACCACTGTGTTTTAACTCCTTCTCTCACTGACCTCAGAGACAAACAGCATTGGTGAACCACTTTTTCCCATAAAACAAGACTTTAAAACATATTTCTGACAGGAGCAATAAGAGATGATGTTAGGTGAAATGGGGGCCAAGAGGAAAGGCAAGAGAATAAACTGTCACTGAACAGGAGAGATCCCATTTTAGACAACGACCAAAGTCAAGCTTCATGCTCAAGTGGCAATGACAGAAGTAACTACAAAAAATGAGACGAGGTAGATTAAAATTCAAAATATTCAGTACAAGCAAAAAACAAACAAGAAACTTCACATTTTAACCTTCTAAAGCAGTTGATTTCTGAGAATTCTGATTTCTATAGTCAATTATCCAAGTAGAGCTAAGATCTTTATCTTGTGCTCTCAAAAGTCAGAATGAGAACCTGAAAACCAGACTGTTTCTTATCTGGGAGGGGCGTCATGCACAATGAGGAGCCAGAACACATTATTCCTGTGGAAGGTTTTGATATAAGAGACACAGGAGCTGCTTGCTCCCCAAAGGCAGACACTCAGATATTAGCTGACTTCTAAGCTTTTCTCTAACAAAGTCTGTCATTAGATGGTATGTTTTAGGCTTTAAAGCCAGACTAATGTTGATTTCTCCAAAAGGGTGAGAAATTGAACAGTGTGAGCAACTTGCTAAAATGCCCATTAAGAAGAAATATACAAACAGACCCATAACACCACCACATACAATGAGATCTTCAGACAATACAAAGTCATGAATACTTTGGCAGTCTAAACAAGATGGTTCTTATGCTCACGTATCTGCACTCTTGGTAATGACCACATTTCTAGCTTTATTTTCTGCAATATTCCACATGGCCAGTTAACTCAGTTCATCCAAGACAACAGGTCTTTCCCACAGATAAACCAGTTAATGGCACCCTCCTATTGCAGATCCTCCCCCTCCTCCCGTGAGAACCCAGTGCTTTGCTTCATGTATTCTCCACCAGCACTCAACCACTGAGCTAACTGCCCACTAAAGGCTCATGCTTCTGTATACCTGTTGCTGCCCCAGACCAGTAATTTATATACATGTGCAATATTCATTATACAAAACTATAATGATCAACTCATCCCATACCACTATCAAAGTTCTCTAGCAAAGGAGTTTAAACTTTGTATCCTGAGCCAAAATGTTTGTTGAATGAAAACAATATTGATGTATGCTAAAGTGGTAGAAATGTGAACAGCACAGTGTATAATGTTGATGGATCACCCAGTTCACCTCTGCTTTCGTGTAAAGCTAGCAAAACTTGAGCATTAAAGGGTGAAGCCGGCAAGAAACAGCCAGGATTAAACAGAAAAGGGGGGCGGGGCGGGGGAGAAAAAAAAGAAAAAAATTCAACATTAAAAAGATGTTTTGAAGGGTGGGAGGTGGCACCCACTCTTCCAGAGGACCAGGATTTGATTCTCAATACTCACATAGCAGCTCACTCCTATCCCAGAGGATATAAGACCCTCTTCTGGTCTCCTAGGGAACCAGGCATGCATATGGTGCACAGATATACATGCAGGCAGAAATCCCATATACACAATAACTTAATTAAAAAAAAAAAGATTTTGAGCCAGGTATAGTGGCACAAAACTGATACAAACAGATCCTAAGTTCAAGGCCAATCTTTTCTTTTTTTCCTTTCGCAACAGAATCTATACTGGTCTGGCTGGCCTAGAACTCACTATATAGACCAGACTGGCCTCTAATTAAGATTGGTCTACTTCTGCCTCCTAGATGCTGTAATTAAAGGTGTATTACACTATACCTGGCTAACATAGGTAATTTTGAAGGTCCAGTCTCTACAAAAGAAGGAGCCAGATATGGTGACAAACACTTACAATCCTAGAGACTGGGAGATAGAGGCAAGAGATCAAGAATTCAGCTTGGCAGGGCTGGAGAGATGGCACAGCAGTTAAGAGCATTGACTGCTCTTCTAAAGGCCCCCAGTTCAATTCCCAGAAACCACATGGTGGCTCACAACCATCTGTAATGAGATTCAATGCCCTCTTCTGGTATGTCTGAAGACTGCTACAGATGAAAAAAAAAATTCTTTTCAACTTGTCTATACAGCAAGTTGAGGCTAGCCTGGTATCAGAGACTAAGTCTTTAGAACAACAATAAAATGGTGTATGGCGGGGAAGGGGCAGAAAAAGACATCAGTTCAGTGGCACAGCACTTGCCTGGCATGTCTAAGCTCAAGTCCCAGTACCACAAAATTAGTTTTGAAAGAGGATTAACACAGGAGAATATAGTCAAGTGTTTAGGAGTATTTCACCTTTGGTTGTGAACTCTTTAGAGGGAAGATAGCTCTAGGAAACACTTCTGTCCAAGGCTGCAATTCTCCAGCAGAAACAAGCTACTTGGCACAACACATGCTGGAGGCACAGATGGGTGTCTGGCTTCTTTACACTGAGTGTTGAAGATAATACTAGAATCCCGGTTCCCTATTTCTATATATAACCAGGAAAAGTACTAAGAAGAAAACAAGGATGTTTTGGTAATAGTTAACAGAAAACCAATACTCCATGAACTTTTAAGAGAAAAAAATTACAAAGAGCATTAAAACCAGCAGGACACTTTTTCCCTTCATTTTTTGCATTACAAGGCATTAACTCTCAGACTGTATCCTCGGTCCTTTTATTTTTTATCTTGAGTCAGGGTCTCACTAAGTTCCCAAACAGGCCTTGAACATACAGTACCCCTGTATCAGTCTGGGACTGTGTACTTTTTTGTCACCAGGCCAGACTTCTTAGGACTAATCTCATTATTATGGTTTATATTATATAGGACTAAATATCATTGTTATGGTTGCCCAAAGGCTAAGATTTTGCTTTAAAAAATATGGTCACTGCAATGTACATGCCCACTACTCCTGACTACTCAGTGGGTGGTCCTTTCCTCTAGTTGCCAGTCAAGATCCTCAGGAGCTCTGGCTACTTCTGTGCTATTTTCATCTGCCCTAATTACTACTAGCCTTGGTTGCCTGAAGGACAGATCTGCTCTCTAACCATCCTTCATTTCATCAAGTTAAGTACAGACATCGGTCACTTATCCAGCATTTGATATTGCCTCTAACATCTTCAGACAACTACGGACTACAGAGAGAAAAAGCTCACCCATGTGAGGTATGGGTTAGGTGCTATTCTCCCACCACATTACCATTCACAAGTTGTTCCTGGCTGACTTAAGTAAGGCAAAGCTTCACTGTCTGTCTACCATGTCACTGCAGTACAAGCTGCCTTCTCAACGGTGCAGTATAATTGTTGGCATAATTTATTCAAGAACACAGAACTCAAGTAGCAGCTGAGCAGGAAAGCAGTGTTAACAAATGCTGTGAATGGGTCTAGGGTTTGCATATTATCTGGCTCATCTGTGGACTGAAGCACTCCATCCATTCCTCTCATTACTATCAACAACCCGGTGGCTAGATGCTCTGGCCCAGACAGCTTTGCTTTAAAAAAATCAAACGCAACAACAAAAGCAGCTCAGTAGCTGACGAAGTCTGGAATTAAGGCTACTTCAGCGTTTATTCTTTTTCCTCAGCGTTGGAGCTGGGACAAGACTGCTCAGCTCCAAACTCTGTTATTTCCTTACTTTTAGTCCTGATTCTCCAGCTTCCTCAACTATACAAGAAGAAAGAAATGAAGAGAAGATGGGCATTTTTCAGGGGACAAAAAGTAGAATAGGAGCAGAAATAATAGCAAAGCAAGAGTAAACCAAAAAGGAAGTAGTTTGTTGTGAGAGAAGGTTGTGTCAAAAAGTTAATATCAAGACCTGTCGGTTTCTGAGGCCATAATCTTCTATGTTTTTAAAATAAGCTACAACTAAAAATCCTCAGACTCAAGTGGAGAGGACAGGAACATTAATCCTCTGAGGACTTGGTGGCAAATCCACAAGCCATGAGGCAGTAAATTAAAGAGCATCACTGCTGCAAGGACGTAAAAGCCAGTGACACTGTGGCTAGTGGCTCCTCTCCAAAAATTCCCAACTTAAAATAATGGCACGGAAGGGAATGGCATGGATCTGCTGATGCCTCTTTGGTACAGGAATGCTTTGGGAGGCCATAAAAATTGGCAGGGTTAGAGGGTGCCCAGCACCTTGGCACAAGCAAGCACCAGGCAATCACTCACACCTACATAAATACAGTCTAAATATGAGGGATAAAGGAAAGAATACACACACACCACGTGATAACTGTATCCAGCCCCATCCTATTATCTTCCTGCACTACAGCTTACAGACTCCACAGTTAATCTTGTCATTTAATAACAAATTGATACCACTTTACAGAAGCAGAATCAGGGATTGAAAGTAACAAGGCCAAGAAAGTGTGAGGGCTAAACAGAGCGCCTTGACAGATTTAAATGTGAAGTTTCAAGCCCTAAGAGAACTGAATTGTTATGGGAGGGTATGTGAGGATAGTCAGGAGCGGCCCAAGACCACACCAGGGACCCTGTATTCTCCTGGCAGAGCTAAATGAGATCGGAAAAGACACAACAGGTAGGTTGCCCTTAATAGTTTTCTAAATAGATGGACAATATCCTTTCTATGCCAGTATGTCAAAACAAAGGCCAGCTGGTCATCAATATAATCTAATAACAATCAAGAAACTGAAGTCATCGTCATAATAAAATCTCCCAAAGCAACCAACCCCAAAGATCATGACTCTAAGGTGATTAAAAAGTTACAGGGGAACAGAAGGAAAAGATCAGGGTGAAAGAGAACACTATGGGAACCACACAGCATGTGAATGACGTAATGCCTGACGTTCACAGAGCTACACTTAGGAATCAGATCATCAGTTATATTACAGGAGAACCAATACCAGCATCTCCCCCGTGGAGCACAGTGATGAGCGCAGTGGTTTATGGATGCGTTTAGGATGGAAAGGGGTGGGAGGAGAGAGAGGAGGCAGGAAAGTAAAGGTATTATATACAAAGAGAAACGACAGAGACTGCCTCCTCCTTTAGCTCTTCGCGCTTTCTTTTTCTTTGTTTTCCGCATCCTCTGGATATGCGTGCCACGTCAGTCTCTCTTCATAAAATGCTATCACAATCTGTGGACACTTCACGTTAGCTTCTTTTGCAAGAACCAGGTCAGCTTCATCTGTGTCTTTCCTGGAAAGAAAGGGTGTAAGACTTAGGAGACATGAAACTGAGGCAATCTGTCAGTGTCACTGTCTGAGGTTAGCTGGTTCGATCTCAAAGTAGAAAGGGTCTTTACAGGGCTGGAGGTGTAACTCAGTGGTACATCTTCTCTATTTGATCATCAGTATCAAAAAATAAACAAGAAAGAAAGAGCTGAAGAGATGGCTGTTCTTACAGAGGAAGAAAGAAAGAGCTGAAGAGATGGCTGTTCTTACAGAGGACCCGGGCTCAGTTTCCAGCACCTACATGGTACCACACAAACTGCCTGTAATGTTAGTTCCAGGGGATCCAATGCCTCTGCAAGCACTGCATACACATGGTGCACATTTATATATTCAGGCAGAACACATATATGCAGCATTTAATGACATAAGAAATAAATCTTAAAAGAAAATGGGAAGGGAGAAAAGAAAAGGAAATAGGGGGAGGAAAAAGCCAGTCCTAGGGAGATGGGGATAGGAATTTAATATTCTGGACTCCTTATTGAGTTCAAGGACAGCCTGAGCTACATGAGACCCTGTCAGGAAAGGACAGCAGAAGGATGAGCGTATTCCACTTTCTTCTATAAGTCACTATCTCTGATAAAGTAATTTATGCTTTATTTAGCATTAAGTTTGATGCCTTTTGTGGAAATTAATTTCTCTATCATTCGGTGACCCTGACCCTCAGTGATGGAAGCTTTACTTAGCTCTTATCCCGTAGTCATAGACTCATGATCTTACATAAATGATTTAGTTCTATACAAATAGATATTTAGGTAGTAGTAATACAATTTTTCTACCCCAAATTTTTTTACCCAAATATGGTTATTATAACACAATACCAAAGCTTGAGAATGTCACAAATTCATTCCAAACCATAAATTCCCACTTAATACTGACACTGGAGTTGGTTAAGGATTAAATTTAGGAATTCTCAATTTTACACTCTTTCTTCGTAGCAAAAATACAACTGTAAAGTGAAGCACAATTCCTCTCACCATTTCATTAAGAACATTAAGTCACCGCAGGAATCTGTTGCTCCGATGATCTTTTCTGGTTCCAGTCCTCTCTCAAAGCCCCGAGCGATATCATTGCTTTGCTATAAATAGGACAGGAGAGATTAGAGCTTGTAGAAATCAAGGAAAAACCAAACCAAACCAAACCTGTTTTTCAGAACAACAAATCATCGCCTTTGTTAGTATCACCTGGTATCATTTGTCTTCAGTTCAGAAAAATCCTTACAACTCAAGAAATATAATACCGACCTAGGTCAATCAGAGACAGCAATGTTAAGAGATACTTTTGCAATAAGATGTAGTCATCTTTTCTGGTATTCCTTGCAAATGATTAAGAAGGGACCCCCACGCCGGGCATGGTGGTGCACGCTTTTACTCCCAGTACTCGGAAGGCAGAGGCAGGTGGATTTCTGAGTTCGAGGCCAGCCTGATCTACAAAGTGAGTTCCAGGACAGCCAGGGCTATACAGAGAAACCCTGTCTCGAAAAACCAAAAAAAAAAAAAAAAAAAAAAAAAAGGAAGGGACCCCCACAAGTCTTTAGCACCCCAGGAGTCTCAAGAGAATCACCTGGGCACTCCATCCCTCTAATCCACTCAATCTCATCAGCACTACAGACACCACACAAGCTCATTTTCACTCTCTCAAACTTCAGATATGCTTTCTCAACTATATGCTTTTAGACTTCTAATTTATCTTAACAGTGACCAACAGTTTTAATATTTCACAATCATCTATACTGTAAAGCAGGTAAGAAGAATGCAAGACCCATAGTCTAAAAAGGGCAAATTTCAAAGATCACAAACACTAGTTCGCATATAACTTGAGAGAGGTCTGCTCAGACAGGCTATTAACATTAACTGGGATTGATCTGAGACTGCAAACAACTGAATGGATAACTCAGGAGAATGGATGATCCAGGTGTAATGCAGGGGTCAAAACAAAAAGTCTAATTTTATACATATCACAATTTTTCTAAAATTTACAAGAGATAATGCAAGCTCATTCATCAGCAACACAAAGAAAACTTAAGATTTACCATAAGAACCAAATCCCAACCCTCTCTGATCATCTTACTTGCCTTCGAGATACAAAAGCAGGCCAGTGAGATGGCTCAGTGAGCAAAAAGGCTTGCAGACAAGCCCAACAACCTGAGTTTGATCCCTGCAACTCACATGGTGTGTGGAGAGTATGTATCAATGCCCACATATTCCCTGATCCGCAGCCCCCAAACAAGGAGCAAACACAAAACAAACAAACAAATTATTTTGAAATAGATAAACAAAAGTTTGCACGTTCCTGGTGGTTCCCAAAGATACCAGAACCCACAACAGGAAGAAAATCTTAGCCATGGGTTAATGGGAAGACACTGGCTCTTTAAGACACAACCTCTTTGGGGAATTTAAAGAGAATTGGTTCCCAGATGCAAACACAGCTGCTCACAGCTGGAATGCTGACACAGGGACTAAGTCATACATCATCTCTGGCAGCTGGAAACAGTCTGCTTACATCGGGAGGGAAATGGAAAAAGAATGTTCAAGCTGCTGAAAGGAGCCGAGGCAAGAAAAACACTAAAATCATCACAGGCAGTAATCTTAAATCAGGCATAAAACCAACTAAGAAATTTCTTCTTAGTCTAAAAAAAGTGGTCTAAAAAAAGGCAATCTTCCCATACCTTGAAAACACACGACTACTATCATGACAGCTGTCTACCTGACAGCTGCCAGTATTGCTGAGAATGCTATCAAGGGCTCCAGACAAACATTATGACGTAAAGGATGTCTGGAGGTTGTTTTCAAGGTCAGCAGCTCCAGAACCTAGACATGAAGCTCTCTGAAGTGGCCAAAGACTCAAAGCCAGATTACCACCTTTAAAAGAACAAAGCCCCTAAGTTGAAGAAATGTGTATTATCTCTCACAAATATATAGTTAAAAGTCTTTTGTTGTAGCTGGGCAATGGTGGCGCATGCCTTTAATCCCAGCACTTGGGAGGCAGAGGCAGACAGATTTCTGAGTTCAAGGCCAGCCTGGTCTACAGAGTGAGCGCCAGGGCTATACAGAGAAACCTTGTCTCAAACAACAACAACAACAACAACAACAAGTCTTTGGTTGTGTTACTTGCTACTTTAACTAGAAATGAACCAAATGACAAAAGCCAGAATACAAATGGCTAATAAAAACATAACAAAAGGTGACTACCACCAAGCCTAAAGTTCCAACTTCAATTCCCAGGACCAACCTGGTAGAAGAAGGCAACTGACTTGTCCAAGTTGTTCTTTACCCTCCATACATGTACAGCTGCAAAAATGCTCACACACACATACAAAATAATAAAATATATAAATAAAATTATAGAAGGGTGAGGGGAGATTGGGAGACAGAGACAGAGTTTGAGACCAGCATAGTCTACATAGTGAGTTTCTAGCCAGCCCAGGATCATGCATGTTTGAGGCCCTATCTCAAACAAACATACAAACAAACCCTAAAACAAAAAACAAAAAAATTCCTTATCAGTACAGTTTATCATAATCAGAACATGGCATAGGTTACAGCCCACAGAAGGCAGATACAAGAGGATCTCTATGAATTAGAGATCAGCCAGGTCTATATAGCAAGCTCCAGGACAGCCATGACTATACAGAGAGACCTTGTCTTAAATAAACAAACAAACAAAAGTTGTAAAAATAAAATTAACAGGAGAAAGAAGTCAGAAACAGCCCCCATAGAGTCCAAGAATTACATATAACCTTTATAAAACCCCATTGCCTCAGTTTACCCACAGAAACTCTCATTTAACTAATGTAAGGCTCATCTTGGGTACTAAGTTTTCACTTTTTAAAGACCTGCTGGGTGATTCTGAGGTATAGTCACAACTGAGAGTAACAGTGTAGAAAAGTGGGCATCTAAGCATAGCAGAGGTAAAGAGGGAATCAGAGCCGGGTGCTCTATGGGCTTGTGCTTATATTATATTACATTGTAAGTACACAGGCTTTATAACCCTGAAATAAATGGGAAGAGGGAACGCTACAGCAAAGATGCAAAAGAAAAAACGGGGCAATATGTTGTTTATGTTTTTACCTTCAATCTAAAAATCAGGTAAAAGCAACAAATCAAACCAAACTTCATAATTAAGTTTCCAAATTAAACAATAAACACACAAAAGATGAAAATTATTTTCTTCTTTGGGGTATATAGCTAGAATAAAAATTAGTGGAAATAGTCAGGTATGGTGCTATTTAGGTACATGCCTAAAACCCACCAATCAGGAGCCTAAGGCAGAAGTGGAAGCTCCAAGCTAGCCAGAAATATATTGTGAGTTCAGAGTCAGACAAGTTATAAAGCATGACCTTTGCCTCTAAACAACAGAGAGTCTGGGATTCTCAGTTCGGTTGGCAGAATTCTCATCTAATATGCAGCAAGTTCTGAGTCCAATCCCTAGCACAGCATAAAACAATACCACAGGCCGACCATCTCAGTACTTGGGAGGTTAAGGTAGGAGCACTAGTTCAAAGTAATCCTCAGCCATACTCAAAATGTGAGGCCAGACTTAAGACACTTGGGGCACTGTCTCAAATATCAACAACAGAAACAATAACAAACAAAAAACTAAGAAAAAAAATAAATGCTATGGATGGGAAGACAGACTGATCCCTGAGGCCCATTAGCCAGCCAATGTGTATCAATGAACACAAGAAAGACATCTGGCCGGGCGGTGGTGGCACACGCCTTTAATCCCAGCACTCGGGAAGCAGAGGCAGGTGGATTTCTGAGTTCGAGGCCAGCCTGGTCTACAAAGTGAGTTCCAGGACAGCCAGGGCTACACAGAAAAACCCTGTCTCAAAAAAACCAAACCAAAACAAACAAACAAAAAGAAAGACATCTGACTTTGATCTCTAGTCTGCACATACATATGAATGTGTACATATGCATACATGCACATACACATACTAACAAATATGTAAACTAAACACATAATATCACACAAAAAATAAGATATAGGATGAAAAATAATGTTATTGGAACAAAAGACAACATAGAGTAAAACAGTAAACATTTCAGTGTTTTTCTTTTTTTTTTTTA
Source organism: Mus musculus (assembly GCF_000001635.26). Classification (NCBI taxonomy): domain Eukaryota; kingdom Metazoa; phylum Chordata; class Mammalia; order Rodentia; family Muridae; genus Mus; species Mus musculus. Next base: position 103,204,896 of record NC_000081.6, read on the forward strand.
GTGTTAGTTATTATTAGTGTGTTCAGGTGGGCAGGTGAATGTAGAGGTCAAAGAAAGGAGTCAGTTTTATCCTACAATATGAGGGGTAGGATTTGAACTCAGGTTTTCAGGCTTGGCAACAGGTACTTTTACTCCTGAGCCAACTCCTTAGCAACTTTTCTCTCTTTAAAAAGAAGAAAATTAGAAGTGTCTTCGTCTTGGCTCAGTGGCTAAGAGAGATTGCTGCTCTTCTAGAGGTCCTAATTTTGGTTCCCAGCACTCACTTTAGGGAGCTTACAACTACTTGTAACTCTACCTGCAGGGAATCCTACATCTTCTGGCTTCCTTGGGTACCCACACACCAGACACTCACTCATATACATTTCTATTCATGGGAGAGACAAAATAGATTCCATTTCATATGAATTTTCACACTTTAAATACAATTACCACTACTAGTTCTCACTCAGCCAGAAGGGGTCACTGTAGCTAATCAACACACTTCCCTGCAAGCTTTTGTTTAACAATATACCTTAAGGTCCATCCTTAGAAGAGAAAACCTAAACCCCGTTTGCACAGCAGGAGCAAGAGGACAGTGACAGGAGCAGGAAGCTCACCTCTCTCTTTTTTTTAGATTTAATATCATCAGCGCTGTTGGAGAAACTGGATTTCCTCTTGTTTCCTTCTGATTTCTCCCTGGGCTTATTGTTTTCACCCTCCTTCATCTTCTTATACTTTTTCATAAACTCAGAAATTAGTTCAGGACAATCCAAGTTCTTCTCAGGTTCCCAAGTATTGTGCTCCCTGGACAAAAATAAAGACAAAAGGAAAGAATGAGGGATAGGATAATGCCCTGTTTTCACCCACTTCCCATCTCGGCAGAACTGGCGAGTGTTTGCAAACTACATCCTTAGCTTAGCTGTTTTCATTGCGAAGGGTTGTTGTAAGGAGGACATGTGAGGGAAGGACAGGAAATCTATACTTAGGGTATAGTTCAATGGTAAGGCGCTAGCATATGCAGTGCCATAGGCTTGAGCTGCAGCTCTGCAGAGAAAAAGAAATCCAACAAATTTAATCTTCAATATTCACAGAAGAGACGTGGGAAAAAGTATGTTCATAAAAGTCATGTAAAGAACTATTATAGCAGCAGTATTTTTTTCAGGACTGAGGATCAAACCCTAAACCAGGATTTTATATCTGCTCCACCACAGAGAGTACAGCCCTATAGCAACATTTTAGTAGCCAAACCCTAAAACAAACCTGAACAGTCACCAACTGATGAATGGATGAACAAAAATATGATGCAACTGTATAATGGAATAGTATTAAGCAACAAAAAGAAACAAAATACATTGAGAAAAATCTCAAAAACAGTATACTGAGTTTGTAAGAAAACATACGCTTTCTTTCTGTTTCCGTTTCTCTGACATACCCTGGCAAGATATATTTTAGATTAAACTGAAGAAATGTTCTGTAATGGACACACAGTAACAAGCCAGACCAATCTCAGCGTTCAAAGCTAGTCTGGTCTACAGAATAGTTTCCAGAACAGCCAGAGCTACAAGGAGAGAAACCTTGTCTCAAAAATACAAGACAATGCTGGGCATGGTGGCGCACACCTTTAATTCCAGCACTTGGGAGGCAGAGGCAGGCAGATTTCTGAGTTCGAGGCCAGCCTGGTCTACAAAGTGAGTTCCAGGACAGCCAGGGCTATACAGAGAAACCCTGTCTCGAAAAACCAAACTAAACCAAACAAAACAGAACAAAACAAAACGAAAAACAAGACAAGCTGGGTAGGTAGTGCACGCCTTTAATCCCAGCACTTGAGAGGCAGAGGCAGGTGGATTTCTGAGTTCAAGGCCAGCTTGGTCTACAGACCCTGTCTCGAAAAAACAAAACAAACAACAACAAATAAGACAAAACCCTTGTCTCAAAGAACAAAACAAGAAACATCACATTGTACAATTTCAATGGATATGGGTGGCTCTTTTACTATTTTTTATTTTTTTGAGAGTGAGTGCGGTCCTAAACCTCATTCTGTGGACTGAACCCAAACTCAAGATACCTGCCTGCCTCTGCTTACCAAATGCTGGGGTTAAAAGCCAGTGTTGGGACTAAAGGCATGTGCCACCACTGCCTAGAGTAGTTGACTCTTAAGGCACATAAATTATAGTTTAATAAACCCATTTAAAACTACCAATTTGGGGGTTGGAGAGATGATTCAGTAGTTAAGAGTGCTTGTTATTCTTGCAGAGGACCTGAACATGGGTAATTCCAATTCCAGTGAATCTAATGCCCTCTGGCCTCCACAGGTACCTGCAAAGTATTCATACTACCCGCCCTCCCCAGACACAGACAAACACTCACACAATTAGCAGGTGGTGGTAGTCACCTTTAATCCCAACAAGGGAGAGGCCAGCCTGATCTACAGATCAAGTTCCATGGCAGCCAGGATCACAAAGAGAAACTGCCTTTTTTTTTTTGGTTTTTCAAGACAGGGTCTCTGTGTAGCCCTGGCTGTCCTGGAACTCACTCTGTAGACCAGAATGGCCTTGAACTCAGAAATCCACCGGCTTCTGACTCCCAAGTCAGAATACTGGGATTAAAGGCATGTGCCACCACTGCCCAACTGCCGTTTTTTGTTTTGTTTTGTTTTGTTTTGTTTTGTTTGGTTTTTCAAGACAGGGTTTCCTCTGTGTAGCCCTGGCTGTCCTGGCACTCACTTTGTAGACCAGGCTGTCCTTGAACTCAGAAATCCACCTGCCTCTGCCTCCCTAGTGCTGGGATTAAAGGGCGCCACCACGCCCGGCTCCAACTGCCTTTTTAAAAACAAAACAAAAACACCCCCAAACAAAACAAGCCCCCCCCCCAATTGAATCTTTAAAAAAAACAAAACAAACCCAGTCTAGAAGTTGGGTATATAGCTCAGTGGTAAAGGTGCTTGTCCAGTTGTAAGCAAGGCTCCATGGCATTAATCCCTAGCATATCTTCTCTCCATGAAAAAAGGCCGCCTATTTTTATTTTATTTTTACTCAGGATCTGTGGCTGGCCTGGAACTTTGCTAGGTAGATCAAGATGACCTCTAACAGAGAATCAATGGTCTCTACTTCTCAGAGTGCTGAAATTAATGGTACATGCCACAATACTCAGCTTCTCTTTGAGTTTAAAGACAGTCTTACTATGTAGCTCAGGCTGGTCTTGAACTCTCTGAAATTCTTTTGTTTCAGCCTTCCAAATACCTAGAGTACAGAATGAACCAACATGTAAGCCTCTGAGGGTTTTTTTTTTTTTTTGGTTTTTTTGAGACAGGGTTTCTCTGTGTAGCCCTGGCTGTCCTGGAACTCACTCTGTAGACCAGGCTGGCCTCGAACTCAGAAATCCGCCTGCCTCTGCCTCCTAAGTGCTGGAATTAAAGGCATGCGCCACCACGCCCGGCTGCCTCTGAGTTTTTATATTCTCAAAGTTGACCTCCAAATTTTCTATTTGTGGGCTGGAGAGATGGCTCACCGGTTAAGAGTACTGACTGCTCTTCCAGAGGTCCTGAGTTCAATTCCCAGCAACCACAAGGTGGCTCATAACCATCTGTAATGGGATCCGATGCCCTCTTCTGGTGTGTCTAAAGACAGCAACAGTGTACTCACATGTATAAAATAAATAAATCTTTAAAAAATTTTTTCTATTTGTAGCACAGGTTTTAGAAAACTAAAACTACAAAGATCTAATGGAGCTCTGAGTCCAGACTTAAGACACATGGGACACTGTCTCAAATATCAACAACAGAAACAATAACAAACAAAAAAACTAAGAAAAAATAAATGCTATGGATGGGAAGACAGACTGATCCCTGAGGCCCATTAGCCAGCAAGCCAATGTGTATCAATGAACACAAGAAAGACATCTGGCAGGGCAGTGGTGGTGCACACCTGGGAGGCAGAGGTAGGCAGCTTTTTGAGTTCAAGGTCAGCCTGGTCTACAAAGTGAGTTCCAGGACAGCCAGGGGTACACAGAGAAACCCTATCTTGAAAAACAAAACAAAACACAAAAGATCTAATGGAAATATACCAAATGTACCTGCACAGAAAAAACTGTACTACCATCCCTTTCCCTACTGAGAGGCAAAGCTCTGTTAGAGCGCAGGCACTGGGTTTTTCGTGTTTGTTTGTGTCTATCACACCTGTAACCTGTAATGAACCACAAAAGCAAAATATAAAGTCAATAAGCGATGAAAACAGCATCTATCATCTGCAGTTAGTTTGAGGGAGAGTTGTTGACATTAAATCTAGCTAGGGTCTTATAGCCCAGCAGTGCTGGCCTATAAGAGTTCCAGAGGGAGACCAAGACTTTACTGTCACTGTGTGACATTTTGGATCAAGAGTCTGTAGAGGCCGGGTGTGGTGGCACACACCTTTAATCCCAGCACTTGGGAGGCAGAGGCAGGCGGATTTCTGAGTTCAAGGCCAGCCTGGTCTACAAAGTGAGTTCCAGGACAGCCAGGGCTACACAGAGAAACCCTGTCTTGAAAAAAAAAAAAAAGAAAGAAATCTGTAGACGTGAACCTTTTGCTAGTCAGTCTTCTGGGGCTATTTCCTCAAGGTCATCACATAGAAGCTGTAGCAGGGGTTCTAGGCTGCACATCAAGCTGTCAGAACTTGGTAATATTTAAGTGTCCTATGCTGTACTGGTTTTTTGAGACATGACATCTCTCATGAAGAGCATTTGATGCCTAGTTCCAAGGGACAGGAATAAAGACCTCAGAAACGCCATCTATTGAAGGTGCAGCCTCAGTTGCAGTGGCAACCCCGGAACACTGAAGATGCAGTGACAATGGCAGGTGTGGAGTAGAGATGACCTGAACCTAGGAGACAAGCACTGTGTGTGGCTAATGGCAGCTCCAGAAAAGGAGGACTGCTCAAGTTCAGTGAGGAGCAAGTCCAAGTTGTCAGTCTTGGAACTACACAGCTGGACTTTGCTTTTGTTTAATTAAGTAGAGCAAGTTTTGCTTTTGTTTTTAAGATTTATTTAGGGGGCTGGAGAGGTGGTTCAGTGGCTAAGAGCACTGGCTGCTCTTCCAGAGGTCTTGAGTTCAATTCCCAGCAACCACATGGTGGCTCACAACCATCTATAGGGGAATTTGATGCCCTCTTCAGGCAGGCGGATGTATATGCAACAGAGCACTCATACATGAAATAAATAAAATTAAAAAAAAAAAAGATTTATTTATTATTATATGTAAGTACACTGTAGCTGTCTTCAGACACACCAGAAGAGGGCGTCAGATCTCATTATGGATGGTTGTGAGCCACCATGTGGTTGCTGGGATTTAAACTTAGGACCTTCAGGAGAGCAGTCAGTGCTCTTAACTGCTGAGCCATCTCTCCAGCCAGTAGGGCCAGTTTTTATGTGGTGTGTTGGGAACTGGTTCTAAAGCTTTGTCTTCTTTCTTTCTTTCTTTCTTTCTTTCTTTCTTTCAGATTTATTTATTATATATATGAGTGCACTGTAACTGTGTTCAGACACATCAGAAGAGGGCATCGGATCCCATTACAGATGGTTGTGAGCCCCCATGTGGTTGCTGAGAATTGAACTCAGGACCTTCGGAAGAGCAGGCAGTGCTCTTAATTGCTGTGCCACCTCTCCAGTCCCTAAAGCTTTGTCTTATTTCAGCTCCCAAAGAGCCACGCTTCTAAACCTAAGGGTCCCTGGTCCTATCTGGCTTCAAAGAATTGCTGTGCAGCCATTGTCTGGGCCGGGAGACAGGGTGGGACTTCTAGATTGCAAAGGTAAGAGACCTGGGAGGTACGTGTGGGGGTGGGGGTGGGGGTGGAGAGATAGGTAGAAGTATCAGATTTAAGAGATGCAGGAGAGAAACCATCCAGCAATGCAGGTGGAAAGGGAATGCACCTTCTGGGGAGCTCCCCCAGGATGTATTGGGGTAGCAGAGATGAAATATAGTTTAGAAGGTGTTAAGCCAGGAACACTGCAGGGAAATGTATGCTGGCTACAGAGAGGATTAGAAATGCCCAGTCATTGAGCTAGTCAAGGCCAATCAAAATTAAGCCAGGGTGTGTGTGTGTGTGTGTGTGTGTGTGTTTCACTCAAGAATCCAGAGGGCTCTGGCAGGTGGGACCCACTGGGAGCATAAAGCAATGATTTAACTAATGCACCACTACAGTGGTGGCTCAGAATCACAACACTTGGGCTGGAGAGATGGCTCAGCAGTTAAGAGCACTGACTGCTCTTCTAGAGGTCCTGAGTTCAATTCCCAGCAACCACATGGTGGCTCACAACCATTTTGTAATGGGATATGATGCCCTCTTTTGGTGTTTGTAGACCTCAACAGTGTACTTACACATACATAAAATAAATAAATCTTTGAAAAAAAATAAAGGTTAAAGAAGTTCAAGGTTATCATCTTAAGCTACAGGATAAATTCTAGTTCAGCTTGGGCTATGGAAATTAAAAATAAAAATATTAATCTGGTTCAACAGATGCTAAGTATCCTGTAATGCATGAATCAACTTACCTAAAATGCTCAAGGTTCCATATGAGCAATGTTAAATCATGAAATAACATTTCAGAGGTCCTGAAGGGCCTTAACGTAAAGGCACCATCAATACACTGATTCTTTGAAAATTGAGTTTCATCCCTTGTTTCTGTTGCATTTTGTTTCTATGTTTGCTTTCTGTGGTACTGAGAATAAAACCCAAACCCTCACATACGCTGGGCAAACAACCACTCTACTTCTGAACTATATATTTCCTGAGCAAGCCCTGAAAACCTGAGTTCAGTCTCTAGAACTCACATAAAAAGCTGGATGCACTGGTGTTCCTACTATAAGATGGGAGGAGACCAGCTAGTCTCAGATATGCTGTACACAACCAAACCAAGAGACCCTGACTCATACAAGAAAGTGACCTGTCCTTCACAAGTTAAAAGTTACTAACAAAGAAGAAGATGTTTACATTGAAATGTTAGTTATAAACTTGCCATAGTAGTATATACCTTTAATCTCAGCCCCGACCTGGAACTCAGGAGATCTATCTGCCTCTGAGAGCTGAGATTAAAAGTTTAGCTTCTTTTTGCATGTGAGTTTGGGTATATACAAATTAGAGGTCAGAGACCACCTCAGCTGTTGGTTCCTGCCTTCCACTTTGTTTGAATAGGGTCCCTTATTCACTGCTATGTATGACTGGCTAGTTGTCCCTCAGGGCCCCAGGGATTCTCTTCTCTGTCTCCCATCTCAGCGTATCACTACAGGGAGACATGACTTTACCTGGGTTCTGGTGATCTAAATTCAGATGCTCACACTTGCAATGGTCAGAGGTCTACCCACACTCACTGAGACCCTGGAGTTTTGTTCTCTTTTCTTCTTCTGGTATACGTTAGGACCAAACCAAGACCCTAAGTAAGCTGGGGGAAAGCTCTCTACTACTAAGCTATACATACCAACCTCTTATCCCTATTTTATTAGAGCTTTACTAGGGAGGGAGATAAGATTATGAAATTAACCAATGGGCTGAAGAAATGGCTCGGTGTTTAAGAGCACTGTCTGCTCTCCCAGAGAACTGTGGTCTGATTTCCAGCATTCACACGGCAGCTTACAACTATCTGTAACTCCTCTTCTAGCTGATCTGATGCCTGGACTGTGGGTACCAGACAACATACACACAGTGCATGCAAGCCAAACAGTTATACACATAAAATCAGAAAAAAAATTTAGCTCTGTATAGTGGTGCATGCCTTTAATCCCAACACTTGGCAGGCTGATCTCCTGAGTTCAAAGTCAGCCTGGTCCACTGAGGGAGTTCCAGGACAGCCAAGGCTACACAGAAAAACCCTGTCTCAAAAAACATAAAAAATAAACAAACAAAACAACAACAACAACAAAAAATGTTAAGTCATAATAATAAAAGAAATTAATCAATGTCTTCACCTGTATCTTACGGGGTGGAACAAGAATCTGGTCCCAGGATATCTGGCTCCCAAGACTGTGTTCCCAACCAATTCCTTAAAGTACCCCTCAAAATAAGAACAATAAAATATCAGCTCCACAATAGGGAGACTATGTGGTCTGCTGCCTCTCTTGATTCTCATGAAAGTATGTAACTGGGAAAAAGACAGACTGTGGCTCATGGGCAAGTAAATCAAAGTTTTCTACCTCTACAGAGTTCTAAAGACTGAAAAAGAAAGCACTTACTCAGAAAAGCCTTTCCACTTCAACAGATATTCCACTTGCCCCTTAACCATGCGCCTGTCCAACACCTTTTCCACCACATATTCCTCCTCATCCTCTGAAGAAGAGCTGTCGGCTGTCCTCTTGGTCTTCTTTCCCATGTCGTGTGCCTGTTGATCCACCTGAAGGAGTATGGCCACCAGGTTCCTGAAAGGGGGAAAGATGAAATGGTTCAATCTACCTGAGGGTTAAAACGTCACTTCTTGATGGAACAGAGGATACAACACCAGTGAGTCACTTACCCTTCTTTTTGATCTACAATTATAAGACAAGGTTACAAATTTAACTTTAAAATGGGTCAATCCACATTTCTCTAACAACAACTTCTCTTCAGCTGAAGAGATCAAAATTTTTAAGTAGAATAATTATTTAACTCTTTAATTTTATATTCCCAAAGAGAAAATAACATGGGCGTTATTCCTGACCATTTCTGTATCTACTTCTGAGCCAGGAACTCAAAGAGAAATGTGGGAAACTTTCAATTAAAGGAACCAAAATCTTTTTCCTCGATGGGCGTGGTAGCACACACCTTTCATCCCAGCACTTGGGAGGAAGATGCAGGCAGATTTCTGAGTTCAAGGTCAGCCTGGTCTACAAAGTGAGTTCTAGGACAGCCAGGGCTATACAGAGAAACCCTGTCTCAAAAACAAAAACAAAACAAAACAAAAACTTTTTCCTCTGAGGTAAATAGAGGTCTTTATAAAAAGAGGGAGGGGGAAGAAGACCCTTCCCCTACAATGCACCTGACTGTAACTTTTCTATACTCTGAACATTCAATTAATCTCTCAGGAGTATGCGCGCGCACGCGCGCACACACACACACACACACACACACACACACACACAGACAGACAGACAGACAGACAGACTGACTGAGACTGACTCTGCTTGGGCCATCTCTCACCACATATCCATTGAATTGGTACATTTCCCTTACTTAAACAATTTGAGCCTGTCCCCTCAGAGTATCTATCAGCTCACAAAAGCAAGGCTGACAGCTCAAACACACTAAGTCTCCTTTTTAGCAATCTCATTTGGGGGCTAGAAGGGAAGAAGGACAGAGAAAAAAAAATTCAGAAATTAGTCACTGGACTAGTCTGTAATTCCCAGGCAGGGCTCAACTAACCTAAATAGTTCAGGAGGTGCCCTGTCTCTTAACTGAAGTTGACTTTGGGCCAAAGGACGAGGAGAGAAAAGAAGTCTGGCTCCAGACTCTGCATCAACACTAAGCCTCCTCAGAACACAGAGGACTTATTCATCAGCCCCAGGCCCCAAGAAAGCCACACCAAGGCAGCACAAATGGAAACTGAGTTAAGCTCAGAAATATGTACGTCAGGAGTGCTAACAGAGAACCTAGTTTTAAAAATTCCCACACTATTGTTACCATAATAATTTTAAAATAATTCTTCCTTAGCAATGTTAAATGGTACCCACAGTCTGGATTCCTGAGCTGACTCCATTGTTATTTTGCTATAATCTCTAAAGATATTTTTCAGAACATTCCCATCTTGGCCAGAAAGCTAATCTCAGGAATAAAGAGGGAAACTACTTTTAAAATTATGTCCAAGTCAAAGAAGCAGAGGTTGTATTTAACAATTTAATTATAATTATTAATTTTAGGAAATCATTATAGAAATATAGTGTTAAAAATCCTACCTACAAAACTTATTAGTAAATAGGTATGCCCACCTCAAAAACTGCTTGTATTAATTTCTGACCTATGATAACTTTGAGAAAGAAGGCATGGGGGAATTTAGGTAAGGGGTTTTGAAATAATCTTTTCATGAATTTAGAAGACTCTTAGACATCAAAAAAATATGTAAGGTTTATTTAAAATAAACATAGCCTCGGACCTCACCACAGACAGGAAATGCCATATTCCAGGGAGAGTACCCCACCCCCACCCCCACTCACCTTGGAATTTCCGGGAGCTGAGCACTTTAGGTCAGAGCGCTGGGTTAAAACCAGCCCCATGTTGGAAGCATGCAGTTAAGCATTGTGGCTATGGCCTTCCCTGCCTCACCAGGAAAAAAAAAAAAAAACAACAAGGATTTACATATGTGTTCTTCAGTTTGAGGAAGAGAATTTTTTTTTCTTTATACCTTCATGCTGAAGAGAAGCCCTCAAAGTAGATCAATAGGGGTTTCCTCCCTTACCTACCGGATCGCCCCAGTTCGTTCTTTCCCTCTGGGCTAACAGGAGGGGCCTCCCCTCCCAGGTCTGGGGCTTGGCGGGCTGGCAGATCCCCCGCCCCCACCCAGCTGCCTGGGCGCCACTGCGCAGCTGTCCCAGTTCGTTGCCATGACAACTGGCAGCCGTACTAGACTAAGGGGGAGAGGCAAATGAAAAAGTTGAAAGGCTTAACTTTCCTTTTCACTGCAGACTGGGTGGAGAAGTTGGAAGGTATCTCCGTTGGCCCCGAGGCTAAGGCTTTCAGAGCTCAGGGGAGTTAGTTCTTTGTTTTAAAGTCCAAATTTTAGGCTTATTTCTCTAAAAGCACTGTGAATTAATCAATAGCATTTTAGGACCACCAACAGGATTGCAGCTCACGGGGAGAAGGGAAGAAGCAAGAGTAGGTACTTCCTACAACAGATCAGGACAAACCACCCTTAATCTAGAAGCACTCTGGACAAAGGCTTTTCCCTACCATCTGTCGCTGTACAGTTAATTAAAATTGCTTGAGGGGGAAAAGTAACAGGAAAGGGAGAGGGGAAGAATTTTAATGATACTATGTAACTCTCTTGTTTGAAAGAACTACAACAGAACTAGAACCCAAGGACTTTAAACAATAACCAGGAATCAAGCTTTGTAATTTTGGGAGCTGGTTATGGAAACCAAGGCATTATACAGTGTTTTATAATAATCTTTTTTTAAAAAAGGAGCCGGGATATGTTAGATAGAGACAGGTATGGTGAAGTGGGAAGGGGTGCCTCTGTGAATCCATGCTAAGGCATCCTTTCCCTCTGAGGTACCAGTCATATGATGAATATAGTGTGGAACAGAGTTTATTTAAGCATGGGAAGTGGAGTTGGGAAAGGAGTAAAGACGGAGAAGGGGGAGGGGAGGGAGGGAGGACAGGCCTACCAGGAACAGGTGGAGAGAGAAGGGGAGAAAAGGGGCAGGGAGAGAAGGGGCAGAGTAAGGAGAGTAAGAGCAAGATAGAGAGGAGGGAGCAAACAGCCCCTTTTATAGTAAGCCAGACATACCTGGCTGTTGGGGCGGAGCCCAGAAGGAATGGTAACAATACAGACTACTGAGCTACATCCCCACACCACAAAAAAACCAAAAACCAAAACAAACCCCTTTCAACTGAATTTACAGGTGGGAAAAATTAGGTGCTTAGTTTAAAAAGGGGGAAGGGCAAGTTGGCCACGGCCATTACAGTTAATTTTAAGTATTTATTAGTTATCCTTGTAATGCTATAAAACAGACTTTTAGACTTTTAGTAATTAATATCCCGATATATTATTCATGTAACTCTTCATATTAATAATCCCTAATACCCAATAAAGAGATGGTATTATAATAATACCATAACAAGAAGAAAGCAGAAACCATTAACAGGAAACAGGTCAGGGATTCAAGGTCATGCATAACTGCAGTGCCAGTTCAGAACCATCCTATGTTACAAGAGATCTAGTTTCAGAAGGAAAGGAAAAAAAATAAATCAGGCATATATACAATGTCTTTTCACTTGGCTCTGATAAGCATATTTGCTTCACATATGGGATTTTAAACATTTTGTGGTATCAGACATGCTAAAGCTTCTTCAATGGGAGAGTAAGAAAAAGAGACAATCAAAAAGAACTCCGGGCACTAGAGAAATAAGTAACTCAGTGATTATGAACGCTTACTGCTCTTGCAGAGGACCAGGGTTCCTGCACCCAGAGTGGCTCACAACCACTTATAACTCTAATCCCATGGGATCTGACACCCTCTTAAGGGTAACAGGCATGTATGTGGTACACAAACATACATGCAAGCAAACACTCATACATAAAATAAATTTTAAAAACTTTTTAAAAAGGAAAAAATAAAGAACTACAAGTCAGCATACCACAGAGATACTGCACATCAACATTTACGGCAATGCTATCTACAACAACTAAAATATAGAACAAACCTAGGTGCCCAGCAACAGAGGGATGTATAAAGAAAATGCATACATATACTAGGAAATATTTTTCAGACATAAAGAATAAAGTTACATCAGTTGCAGGAAAACAAATGTATCTGGAGATAATCATATCCAAAGAAGCCAGTCTCAAAGATAAATACAGTATGTTCTCTCAGTGGTAGCTCCTACTTTATAGAGATACACAAAAATCACGTATGTACAACTAAAGCTGTATAGAGAAGAGGAACTACAAAGAGGGGTGATAAATGGAAGGACAGGAGTGGATGGGGTGGTGAAGTATGTTCAACATATAATACATATCTATATAAAAACTTTTCAAAAGAAAAGAAGCCTGGAGGGCATGGTGGTACATGACTTTACTTCCAGTACACAGGAGAGGCAGGTGGATATCTACATTTAAAGCCAATGGGGGTGGGAAAGAGGTGGTAAATTTGGCTATCATGAGAGTCTTTATGGTACTAATGATTGAACCTAGCACATCTAACACTGCTGGGCAAGTGCTCTACCAATGTACAATCTCTCTAGTTCATTTCCCTATTTTTATTCAGAAAAATGGTCTCATCAAGTTAATCCAAGAAGTCCTTGAACTTAAAATCTCCTGCCTCAAACTCCTAAATAGTAAGTTGGCTTGCACCCATCCAGCAATGCTTGTTACTATGAGCAAAAAAAAAAACAAAAAAAATTATTGTTAGAAAATTTCTCACCATTGCATACACTAGCAAGATTTTGCTGAAAGGACCCTGATATAGCTGTCTCTTGTGAGATTACGCCGGGACCTAGCAAACACATAAGTGGATGCTCATAATCAGTTATTGGATGGATCACAGGGTCCCCAATGGAGGAGCTAGAGAAAATACCCAAGGAGCTAAAGAGATCTGCAACCCTATAGGTGGAACAACATTATGAACTAACCAGTACTCCAGAGCTCTTGACTCTAGCTGCATAAGTATCAAAAGATGGCCTAGTCGACCATCACTGGAAAGAGAGGCCCATTGGACTTGCAAACTTTATATGCCCCAGTACAGGGGAACACCAGGGCCAAAAAGTGGGAGTGGGTGGGTAGGGGAGTGGGGGGAGGGTATGGGGGACTTTTGGGATAGCATTGGAAATGTAAATGAGGAAAATACCTAATTAAAAAAAAAAGAAAATTTCTCAAAGTTCAGACACTTATGGTCTTTTGCTCCTTCCCTCTTTAAAGGACAGCTTCTCTCTGTTTCCCCAATTGTCTTGTAACTCACTAATATTTTCTCTCTCTCTCTCCCCCCCCCGCCTCCCTCCCTCCCTGAGACAGGGTTTTTATGTGTACTTCTGGAACTCTCTATGTGGACCAGGCCTCCGCCTCTAATGTGGCTTCCCGAGTGCTGGGATTAAACATGTGTACCACCTTCCTGGGGAACTAACAATTTAAATCAGACTGGTCTTGAACTCATAGATCTATATCTGTTTGTCTCTGCATCCTAAGTGATGGGATTAGAGGTATGTAGCACTATGTCCAGCACTATCACAACTTTTCAAATTAAAAAAAGTGTGCATATATACACTATACATTATATAGTGCATACTATATATACTATGCATATTATACATGCTATATACAGTATATATACTATATATATACCACAGTATACTATATAATATATTCTTTAATATATAGTATAGTATATGCTACATAGTATATACTATAATATATATTATACTATGTACCATATTATATGTACTATATAATATATAGTATATGCATGGCATATGTATAGTGTGTGTGTGTATATACACACTAAACATATATGTATACATAGTACACATAGTAGAAGGAAGAGTATCTGCCAGTTCCCAAAGTGTGTCTTTTGTACACACAGTGTACAGTGTTTGGATGCCTGCATGCCATAGTGTGCATATGGAGAGCAAAAGACACACTTTGGGAACTGGCAGATACTCTTCCTTCTACTATGTGAGTTACAGACATTGAACACAGATCAGGCTTGACAGCAAGCACCTTTACTTACCAAGCCATTTCCCCAGTCAATGTAGCAGTGTTCTGCTACCAACACTCAGAAGGTAAAAAGAGAATTGTCACAAGTTGGAGGCCATCTGAGCTACAATAAGACTAACATAAAAACAAAATGAGGTCTGGAGACATGGCTCACTTGGTAGAGCTTGCTGCTCTTCCAGAGGACTCTCAGCATCCATGTTAAGTGGCTGACAACTATTTGTAATTTCATCTTAAGGGGATCTGATGTCTTCTTCTGGTTTCTATGTGCACCCCCATGTGTACTGCATATGTGCATGCACAGGCACGCACATGCACACAAATACACACCAAAAAACAAAACTAAACCAAAATCCCAAGACTGTTTTTGTTTTTCTTTTTTTGTTTGTTTGTTTTTTCAAGACAGGGTTTCTCTGTATAGCCCTGGCTGTCCTGGAACTCACTTTGTAGACCAGGCTGTCCTGGAACTCAGAAATCCGCCTGCCTCTGCCTCTGCCTCTGCCTCCGAGTGCTGGGATCAAAGGCGTGTGCCACCCCGGCAAGACTGTTTTTTGAGACAGGTTCTGAATAGCTCTGGCTGTCCTGGAACTCACTTGTAGACCAGGCTAGCCTCAAACTCAAGAGATCCACCTGCCTCTGCTTCCCCAGTGCTGGGATTAGAGGTGTATATCACTATGCCTGGCCTCATCTTTTCTTTAATTAAAGAATATGAAAATATAACCAGAGAAAATCAAATATGGTCAAAGTAGTAATTTGCCAGGTACAATTGCTCTTGAGCAAATAACCTTTATATTAAACCTCAGCATTACTGAAATGAACAAATAGCTGGGAGCAGCGGCAAAGGCCTATAATCCCAGCACTTGAAAAGGTAGAGAGGTAGGGGCAGGTAGATTCACTGTTAATAGCCAACCTGGTTTACACAGTGAATTTCAGGCCAGCCAGATCTACATAGCAAGATCTTGTTTCAAACAAAACAAAACAAACAAACAAACAAACAAGCAAGGACTACATAGATAGCTCAGCACTGAAGAACACTGGCTGCTCTTCCAGAGTACCAGGATTGATCCCTAGCACCCATTGGTGGCTTTACAACTGTTTGTAACTCTAATCCCAGAGGATTTGACAACCTCTGGGTTTGACTTCTGCTAGTACAATGGACCTGGAGTACACAGACATACACACAAAATAAAAATAACTAAAAAACAGAGTAATAATCTTCATGGCCTACATACTAGGGAAATGGCTGGATTTATATTAAGAGCTATATTATGGGGAGCAATTGAGATGGCTCAGCTTGCTATGCAAGCCTGATGATGACCCAAGTTTGATCCCTGGATCCCACAAAAGTGGAAAAGAGAACATTGACACTACAAGCTTGTCTTCTGACCTCTATTCCTTGCCATGGTGTGAATACTCCACTACAGAGTATGCTCATGTGTATGTGTGCATGCACAAAACAACAAAAGTAAATTCAACAAAGGACAACATATTCTTGTTATTTACCTTTATCCTTATAAAACTCTAGGAAATAAAAAGGTTCAGATCTACTAACTGTTTATCTGTAAGAGCAGCCTGAAGGGCATGTGAACCAAGGCCCCTTTCTCTATGGGAAATGGGTTTTGTAACAGCTGACAAATCAAATTGGGCCTGATGCCAGGAGTCAGAGTCCAACCATAATATACTTTAAAGAATGGCATACAACTGTCTTATAAATCTCTTGGACGGTCACAGATCAGAAGCTGGCAAGGATGACGACATAGTTCTGATGGAATGTGTCTTATCTTAACCTTGAAGTTACAGATCTGCTCAGGAGCTGCAGTTAGAAATGAGAAATGCACTCAGACATGGGAGGGGACATAATTCTCTTTTAGACAGTGCAACCCAGTGTATTAGGGTCAAATGAAACACAAAGCCAGACGGACAATTTAAGGCTAGTCCCTGTACCAGATAAAGCATCGGGACTGGTGGATCAAGCTGAGCCTGGGAAGGAGAAGCATTCCAGTATTAGAAATGAGATACAGCCGGCAGGATGATGGAGCGATTACAGCAGAATCCTGATACTATGGCAGAAGAAAAGAGGACAAGCAACCGTATCCTTATGGAAATCTTCATGGGAAGGACTGAGGAACTTCTCAGGTTTCTAGAGAGCCTTTTCAAGCAAAACAGCTTTCAGTCTTCTCTTAAATACTAATGGAGTATATACCATAGATTGCAGCAATTAGAACCCATAGGGCTAAGAAAAGACTGGTACCAACAGACCTTCCTATAAGTGACATAAGGCAAATTCACCCTATAGGCTCCTCAGCCAGAGATGTGGACAGAAATCAGTCTTGGGAAAGCAAG
Source organism: Mus musculus (assembly GCF_000001635.26). Lineage (NCBI taxonomy): Eukaryota > Metazoa > Chordata > Mammalia > Rodentia > Muridae > Mus > Mus musculus. The sequence continues at coordinate 103,221,576 of NC_000081.6, forward strand.
AAAGAACTTTGTGGTCAGGCTGAGTCAAACCCACATTCCAAACCACTGACAAGGGATTATTTAAAGGTTGAATCTTCAAAATACAAGATATGTGTGTGTGTGTGTGTGTGTGTGTGTGTGTAGGGGGGTGTTGCAGAAAGAAGAGAAGGGATGACACACACCTTTAATTCGAACACTGGGAAGGTAGAAGCAGACCCATCACTGTGATTTCCAGAACAGCCAGAGCTACACAAAGAAAAAAAAAGGGGGGGGGGGGGGGGAGAGGACACAAAATTCTAGAGTAAAGAAATCTGCTGGTCCCTATCAATCCAGAATAATAGGTATAATGGCTAACTGTTAGCATTAAGCAATTACTGAGCCAAACTCTCCACAAAGTCCCTGCTCAGCTCTAGTCTTCTTAAAGGAGCATGGCATAGCAGGCACATTATTTTTTTCATTGCCAATTAAAGAAACAAAGCAATATGGATAACTAACTGGTGAATACTTCACTGAATTACCAAATTATTTGGTTGTAGTATCCAGATGCATAATCAATGAATTCTCTATTTTTGGATCACAATAAGAATCTGTAAGCTGGCTGGTAAGATGGCTCAGTGGGTAAGAGCACCCGACTGCTCTTCCGAAGGTCAGGAGTTCAAATCCCAGTAACCACATGGTGGCTCACAACCATCTGTAATGAGATCTGACTCCCTCTTCTGGAGTGTCTGAGGACAGCTACAGTGTACTTACATATAATAAATAAATAAATCTTTAAAAAAAAAAAAAAAAAAGAATCTGTAAGCCACAACTAATGGTGTACACCTTTTATCCCAGCGCTCAGGAGGCAGAGGCAGGTGAGTCTCTGTAAGTTTAAGACCAGTTTGGCTTACTTTGTTTTTTGTTTTTTTGTTGTTTTTTTTTTTCAGTTTTTCGAGCCAGGTTTCTCTGTATAGCCCTGGCTTTCCTGGAACTCACTTTGTAGACCAGGCTGGCCCCGAACTCAGAAATCTGCCTGCCTCTGTCTCCAAGTGCTGGGATCAAAGGCGTCCACCACCACACCCGGCTAAAGATTTATTTATTTATTTATTTATTTTTATATAAGTACACCATTGCTGTCTTCAGACACTCAAGAATAGGGCATTGGATCCCATTACAGATGGTCGTGAGCCACCATGTGGTTGCTAGGAATTGAACTCAGGACCTCTGCAAGAATAGTCGGTGTTCTTAACCTCTGAGCCATCTCTCCAGCCCCAAACCAGACTTCCAGGAAACAGCCAGGCTTGTTACACAGAGAAACCTTGTCTTGAAACAAAAAAACAAAACAAAACAAAACGGCAGCAAAAATTCTCCAGATAGCAAGCTCTAGCTAAAGAGAAGGGAAGGGAAAAACGTGCAAATCTCCCTCTTATCACACAAAATATGCCATTGATCAAAAGCTTCAGATGGCCCAAGGTTCCTCCCCTTTATATACAGTCAAGTATGTTGTCCTTCAATTTACAGTAATCTTCCTGCCTCTGCCTCCCTAGTTCTGGGATTACTGGCACATACCACTATACTCAAAGAGAAATCGAAATTTCTTCTCTAAAACCCTTGAGGGAAGACACCAGTTCAGGGTAGCTGGGCATGGTAGTGTGTGCCTATAGTCCTCCTGTACTTCTCTGGACGGGGAAGCACAAGAGCAGCATAAGCAAGAGGCTAGCTGGGCTATAGTATAAAAAAGACTAAAACTAAAACAAACTCTGCAGGTGATGGGAAGCTTCAATTGTTAGCAACAGTCCTAACTTCTAGGAGTGTTCTATACAGTCACAGCAAATAAACAGACACAAACAGTCAAACTTACAGAACCACTTTAATCTGCTCATGTTTTTTGTTCTTTATGCATATTTAAGTACCAATGATCTTAAGTATGTAACACAAACATCATAAAGACATTTTCTTGCACTGGATTTATAATTTCTAAAGTTTGGTCATGTGGCATTTTAACAAGAACATAGCACAGCTGCACACTATGGCTGACCAGGTTGTCCCAGTTTTTGTTACATGGACTGGTAATTATCACCCACTTACACCGGAAGCATATGAACACCCAAAGTAGAAGTCAAAAGCTTTTAAAATGTCCAAGTAAGAGACTGAATTAGAAAAGAGTTGAGGAGGATTAACTGTGGCCAATAACAGCACTATCATTAACAAGCCACATACAGGAAACACAAACTTTATTACTCTACAGAGTAATACAGAAAAGTGCCCTCCCTGAGGCTAGCAGTACAATTCATCCTTTAAAAACCAGACTAAACATAAGTGGATGCTCAGTCAGCTATTGGATGGATCACAGGGCCCCCAATGGAGGAGCTAGAGAAAGCAACCAAGGAGTAAAGAGATCTGCAACCCTGTAGGTGCAACAACATTATGAACTAACCAGTACCCCGGAGCTCTTGACTCTAGCTGCATATGTATCAAAAGATGGCCTAGTAAGCCATCACTGGAAAGAGAGGCCCATTGGACACGCAAACGTTCCCCAGTACAGGGGAAAGTCAGAGCCAAAAAGTGGGAATGGGTGGGTAGGGGAGTGGGGGGGGGGGGCGGGTATGGGGGACTTTTGGGATAGCATTGGAAATGTAATTGAGGAAAATACATAATAAAAAAAATTAAAAAAAAAAAACAGACTAAGCAGCTGAGGGTGGAGCCTGTAGTAAAGGGAATGGGTTTTTGTTGTTGTTATTTGTTTATTATGTATACAGCATTCTTCCTGCATGCATACCTGCAGGCCAAAAGAGGGCACCAGATCCCATTACAGATGGTTGTGAGCCACTATACGGTTGCTAGGAATTGAATCCGGGACCTCTTGAAGTGCCCTTAACCTCTGTGCCATCTCAAAGCCTGTAAAGGGAATGTTTAATGTGCAAAGTTCTAAGCTCAATTACTAGACTATCTCCCCAAAATGAAACACTAATTGTTTCCACCAACTAATAACTGCATTGAGGCTGGGTACTATGGATTCTATAAAGCCTACTGCTACAATCAACAAAAGAGCAAAGAATCTTTATTTGAGCCGGGCGTGGTGTCGCACGCCTTTGATCCCAGCACTTCCAGAGGCAGAGAGGCAGAGGCAGAGAGGCAGAGGCAGGTGGATTTCTGAGTTCGAGGCCAGCCTGGTCTACAGAGTGAGTTCCAGGACAGCCAGGACTACACAGAGAAACCCTGGCTCGAAAGCCAAAAAAAAAAAAAAAAAAAAGAAAAGAAAGAAAGAAAGAAAGAAAGAAAGAAAGAAAGAAAGAAAGAAAAAGAATCTTTATTTGATTTTTGTTTTTGAGTCAAGGCCTCATTCTGACTAGTACCTTAGATGGACAATCTTCCTGCCTGTTTCCAGAGCACTGGGATTATAGGTGTTACCCAGTTTCCCTTTCTTTTAGATTATGTCACAGACCTTGTTAAAGGCCACTCTATAATTCCATTTGGATGTTTATGCCCCCTCCCCAACTCTGACCTTTCTTTAAAATACAGAGTACTACAATGTAGCTCTGGCTGGCCCAGAAAGCAATGACAGATTCCCTGTATGTACTTCCCTAGTCTGGGGACTAAAGGGGTGTGCTAACATACCCAGTTGACCATTCTCCCAAACAAAGGAGAGTTGGAAATTAATAAAGATGGATTAAGTCAGGTGGTGGTGGAACCTGAGAGGCAAAGCAGGTGGATCTCTGTGAGTTCGAGGACAGCCAGGGCTACACAGAGAAGTCCTGTCTCAAAAACAAACAAACAAACAAACAACAACAACAAAAAAAAAAAAAAGGAGGAAAGAATGAAAGAAAGAACGAGAAGGGGCAAGCAAGCAGCACAGGAAGGCATGAGTAAGACATTGCCAAGATTGGGCATGGGTTTCTCAAGAGAAAGTGGCCCTGACTAATATTATTTTATATAAATTAATGTGGACTACAGAACTCAATTCTCAGTACTGTTTGACATGTCAGTCTGATAAATTGGTATGTCTAGCAACTGCACACAAATTCTTATATCTCAAAATGAGGCTATTAGAATGTTTGTCCCTCTCCCATTAAAATCTACTGAATTTCTCCTCTTAAATTGTCATAAAGTTTAGTTAAGGCACTGGCAGATTAACCAGTATGGCACTGGGCACATACTATATACCCAACTGTTCCACGACTTATAAGAAAGTAAAACTTGGCATCAATCTTGGGAAATGTTTTCCAGAGGGTGCTTCCTAACAACTCCACCACCTCTGGAGTGTGCTGAACTCATCTTAAGACCCCACTCTCAAGTGTATTAACCTCATCCTCACTCCTCTCAATGTAATGTGATAAAGCATGAATTTATAAACCTTGTCAACACACACATGCACACCCTGTGATTTCATCAAAAATAAATCTTAAGAAAAAAATAATAACAATATGAGTAAATTACCATGAATTTATACACACTTTAGCAGATCATCCTCATAAAATGATGAAGTTGGAGTCAGCTATGGTGGTGCACACCTTTAATCCCAGCACTCTGGAGGCAAGGCAGATAGATCTTTTTGAGTTTGGGGTCAGCCTAGCCTATATAATGAGTTCCAATTAATAGAAAAAAAAAGAGAGAGAGAGAGAAATGAAATGTTCCTCTACCTAAATAAAACTACTGGCATAAGAGACTTTTCTTTGGTTTTTCGAGACAGGGTTTCTCTGTATAGCCCTGGCTGTCCTGGAACTCACTCTGTAGACCAGGCTGGCCTCGAACTCAGAAATTTGCCTGCCTCTGACTCCCAAGTGCTGGGATCAAAGGTGTGCAGCCACCACGCCCGGCTAAAAGACTTTTCAAACATCAGCCAAAAAAACTCAGGCTTTACTCTGTCATTGTTTGCAGATTTTATACTTAGATAGCTTAGGGCTTCAGGTCATTAGCATAAACTAAGTCAGGAAATTTTGATTCACCCAATACTGTTTGGCAATGGCATTCGGGACATAAAAATTAACCTATATAACCATAATAAAAATGTTAATAATTTAACTGTTGAGATGATTTATTTAAGTCAATATACTACAATCTGACTATTGCATATTAATTACATGCTGACAAGAAAAATATTTACATGATTAAAGTAAGAAACATCTGAGACTGTAAACTTCAAGGAATAAAGAGAGCATTCTTCAACCAATGGCATAGTTCTGTGCTTTGCAATAACCTTGGAGTATTTGCAACATGAATTATATTGAAGTCATACCCTACAATTTAGATAAATAAAATCAAGCCAGTATTGAATTTTTTCCATCCCATACAAGTGTATCCTTGGTAGCTTCTGGGCCATCTATTATGATCCTGACCAATTTTGCTTTGTGGCAATTTAAAAGCTGTTAAAAAAAATACATAATGGGTGATGACAGGAGAAACAAACCCACACCAGAAGTTATTGAACCTTGCAGGTCTTTGCAAGTGTCTCTATTGACATTTAAGTGTGAGTTACTATGGCACAATATAATAAAAGTGTGCTCCACACTTCAAATATATTGATAGTTAAATGCACAGAAAGGCCATCATCAGATAAATGGCTAAGGGGATGGCGGATCTCAGACCACCCAGCTCTTCAAGTGTTTTGATGTGTTATTTAAGCCAAGTAAGATTTTTTTTTCTTTTTGTCTAGTTTCCAACCACATTCCCAATTCAAATCCTGTGCCAAAAAGATGATTAATATAGTCACTCTGTTCCTTTTCTAAAACTGTTTAGCTGGGCTCTGATATTTGTTGAGAGCCCACTAAGTACCAAACACCACATCGGCACTAAATCTACTGTCTTTAGCCTGTGGGCTGGAAACTTGAGTTTTCTCCTTCATTAAGTCGGTGTTCCATAAAGGTTTTGACAAAAACAAAAAAACAAGCAAAAAAAAAGAACAAACAAAAGAGGACCACATGGGCGTTGGAAGCTTCGTCTTCTAAAAGGTAGTGCATGTGAGGCATGCAGAAGGCTGAGAGTTCAACTTTCAATACCACAAAGCCAATCCAAAAAAGATCAGAAAGGCGGCATGTTTGCCAACCCAGTGGCACTCACAAGGCTGAATCAGAAGGACCACTGAAAGCAAGTCAAGCCTAGGCTACATAGTAAGTTCCATCAAGGCCTTAAGCTAAACATAAGTGTCTCAAAAAGAAAAGTAAAAGCTGCTTAAGAGATAATATTACAACTTTAACTAGTTCAGCTGTTAAGAGCAGTTGCTGCTCTTGCATAAGGCCTGGTTAGGTTTTCAGCACCTAGCAGCCCACAGGTGAAGACAGTTAGATTATAACAACTCAGTGTGTGGTAACTCCAGTTCCAGGGAATCTCATATCCTCTTCCGACCTCCACAGGCACCATGCAAGCATGTGACACACACACACACATATACTAGCAAAGACACCCATACACGTAAAATAACTAAATCTTATTTGAATGACATTTATTTACTTGTGTATCTGTACTTTGTGTGGGGGCACATTTGTGCCACAGCCCATGAGGTCAAAGTACAACTTGGAGAAGTTCATTTTCTCCTTCACCATGTAGGTCCTATGATGATCTTCAGACAACCAGATTGACCTATACCCAGCACCTATACCCAGTAAAGCAACTTAAAAACAGTAACAAAGGGGCTGGTGAGATGGCTCAGTGGGTAAGAGCACCTGACTGCTCTTCCGAAGGTCCAGAGTTCAAATCCCAGCAACCACATGGTGGCTCACAACCATCCGTAACAAGACCTGACTCCCTCTTCTGGTGTGTCTGAAGACAGCTACAGTGTACTTACATATAATCAATAAATAAATCTTTAAAAAAAAAAAAAAAAAAAAACAGTAACAAAGTATTACTACTACAGGTAGAGTGCTAGGACTGAAGTCCTTGTCACCATACCCAACCCAAGCACATCTCTTTAATTCTGGAATGAAGACTGCAGTAAGTAGACACAGATCCTATCTATATCAACAATCAAAGATCAAACCCAATAGCTCACTTAACCGTAAATACTAATCACTACCCTAACTACTTATTTCATAGGTCTGCTGTGGGAGAAAAAGAACAAAAACAATTTGGGCACGGGGTTTTTGTTAGACATGGAAAATAGATGAATCATTTTTAGTTTCTCTTTTTCTGATTGAAAAGGGAAAAATGTCAGGATACAGTCTCACTTTGTACCTTAGGCTGGACTCAACTTGCAGCAATCCTGCTGCCTCTGCCTCCCAGATTATAGAAGCACCAAACCAGGCTAATGTTTATTACTTTTCAAAGGTCTATAGGAGCAACTGAGGCATCGATTCTTTTGTTCCAAATTACATTTATGTGTTCTACTTTTTTTTTTTTTTTTTTGGTTTATCACTCTTACTATTTATTCTCAAGTAACTTTCAGTTTGCTTTTTCTGTTTCTGTCTTTTGAGATAGACTCTCACTATATAGCCCACGTTGTCCTTGAACTCATGTGATCCTTCTACCTCAGACTCTCACTCAGACTCTCAAATTCTTTGTTGTTGGGCGGAGGTGCTGGAAATAACTCCAAGCCAGCACTTTGCATAAGCTAACACATAAGCTTTGTGCTGCATTCCCAGTTGTCTGACCCTTGAATAACTGGTGTTGTGCAGCATTCCAAATATTTGGAGACTTCCCACATGTGTTACTAATCTCTAATCCAACTGCACTAAGGCCAGAAAACACTTTATACTATAGCAGCCTTTTGAATGAGACTTATATCCCATACCAGTTGAGAACATTTTGCTTTTGTGTAAACTATTCTACAGGTGTCAATTATGTCAGACTGGCTGGCAATGTGTGTTCTACTTTGGTACTTTATTACACACTTGTTTTTATCAATTAGTTAACTCTCCAAATGTAATCACAGAAGTTTGCTATTTTCCATGTATCTTTTCTCTTTCACGCGCTATGAGACCTCCTCCACTGTGAAGCTGAGGATCAAACTCTGGGCCTAATGAATTCTAGGCCAAAACTCTATCACTGAGCTATACTCCCAGGCCCTGAAGCTTTTATTATTAGCTGTATAGACACTTAAGATTATTATGTCCTCTTGATGAATTGATTCTTTAATTAACTAGCCTGCTGTTATTTGCCCAACATATCTCATAGGTCTGTTATGGAAAAAGAATTAAGAGAGCACTTTGGAAACAGAGGCAAAAGTTTAACAATAAAGGAAGTTAAAAAATAACTTTAATGAATTTTCTGAACTATCTGTAATTTTATCTCTGCTGTCTCCAACTACTCAAATAAACGAGGTTTACTATGTTTTATCAGATCTTTAGACATAATTTACTATTGAAAGATACTGAGCAAATTACCGGTATATCACCCTCCACAGCTCTGTACAACTGAATCTTAATGATTTAGGGATGAGAACAAGGCACACTGAGTTCAAGGATTTGCTTCAGAAACCAGAGTTAAGATTTCCCAGCTTGTTAGCTGACCTCTTTAGTACAGGGCATTTTATTCCAACATAATTATACCTGTTGGCTCAGATGCAAATTTGCTGTATTCAGAGGAATGTAGATTACAATCAGGGAGTACTTGAGTTCAACGTGCTTGCTTGGCTCCGTGGAGAAGATGGGAGTACTATTTGTTATGACTGACCTTGAAGAAATCTTTTCAAGTACATCTTGTCAATCTCATGTGTGTATAAGCTATGAAGCATAATACAACACACACTCAGAAAATCTGTAAATTAAAACTGCACATGAAGATCTTTATTCCATCTATGACCTATTTTAAGGTAGAAAAAATGTGCCAGTGCTTAATTCTGATGAAGTACTTATTACTGGAAAGGAAAGTTCAGAAAATATGGCTCCCAAATTCACTAGGAAGGGAGAAAATGGTCTGGCCAACTCACTACACTTTTTAAAAAGAGTTTATGCATATATTTAAGTACAGGTTTGTCTGTCTGTATTAATAGTCCAAGGAGCTGAAAAATCAACCAGCAATCAAGTATTTGCCTCTCAAGTTCTAGGCAAAAATGACAGGACTATAATGGTCAAATGTTAGAATAAATTTTTTATTATTGTTGTTGTTGCTATTATTATTATTATTATTATTATTATTGAGAAAGGGTCTTACTAACATAACTTTAGTTGGGCTGAAGCTGGGTATATAGACTAGGCTAAGAAATCCCACTGTCCCTGCTTCCCAACTGTAGGAATTAAAAGGCATGCAGGACCAGGCTCTGCTTGATTTGTAGTTTTAATTATTGTCGTTAAAAAAAAAAAAAGAAGAGTTCAAGGGCCAGCCTGGTCTACGAAAAAAGATCAAGGATAGCCAGGATTAACAGAGAAAGTGTCTTGAATAATAAATAAATAAATAAATAAATAAATAAGCAAGCAAGCATGCTTTGAGAATGAGTTCAAGGTCTGCCTTTCTACTTAGTGACTGACTAGTTTCAAAATTAAATTCAAGCCGGGCGTGGTGGCGCATTCCTTTAATCCCAGCACTTGGGAGGCAGAGGCAGGCGGTTTTCTGAGTTCGAGGCCAGCCTGGTCTACAAAGTGAGTTCCAGGACAGCCAGGCCTACACAGAGAAACTCTGTCTCGAAAAACCAAAAAAAAAAAAAACAGCCAAGTATGGTGACATGAACCTTTTAATTTCAGCACTTATGGATTTCTGGGAGTTGGATGGAGGCCAGCTTCATTTATATAGCAAATTCTAGAATGTCCAGAGCTACATAACAGAGTTCCTGCCTCAAAAATAAATAAAACAGGGCTGGTGAGACGGCTCAGTGGGTAAGAGCACCCGACTGCTCTTCCGAAGGTCCGGAGTTCAAATCCCAGCAACCACATGGTGGCTCACAACCATCCATAACGAGATCTGACTCCCTCTTCTGGAGTGTCTGAAGACAGCTACAATGTACTTACATATAATAAATAAATAAATAAATAAATAAATAAATAAAACCACGTTTGTGGCCTGGACAGATAGCTTAGTGACTTCTTAGAGTGGTAGCTGCAATCTAGGCAGTGGTGGTCCATGCCTTTAGTCCCAGCACTCAGAAGGCAAAAGCAGGCAGATCTCTCTAAATTTGAGGTCAGCCTAGTCTACAGAGCTGAGTTCCAGGACATGCAAGATACACAGAAAAACTGACTGGAAAAAACAATAACCAGAGAGAGAGAGAGAGACAGAGACAAAGACATACACACGGAGAGAAACAGAGACAGACACACACACACACACACACAGAGCGATTGAGCTGACTTCTGTTACAGAGGACTTAAGTGGCTAACAACCATCTGTAACTTCTTTTCCAGGGGATCTGATACCCTGTTCTGACCTCTGTGGGCGACAAATTCACATATGATATACATATATGTAGGCAAAATACTCTGACATACCAAATTAATCTAAAAAAATGTTTATAATTTTTTAGAAAAAAAGATCCGAGTTTCTGAGTCTTATATTTTTCATTTGCCTTCCATTTTTTAAAATAATCTTTTTTTTTTATTAGATGAAATTTATTTGGTTAACAGTCCCCAGGGCTCACTGAAAAGATTCATACCCTAATCCCATGAATTTGTAAATATTACCTTATGTTGTTATGAGAAGAAATTTACCCTCAATCACCCCAGCAGGCCTTAAGTACAATTATATGCATCTTTATAAAAGATAAAAGAGTTCCCAGCATGCTAAGAACAGAATGTGAAACAGCAAAGGAATCTCATGCCATAAGCCATCAGAAGCTAGAAAAGAAACACACTCTTTCCAAAGCATGTACAAGAAGTTCAAGACTAATACAAAGTTCCAGCCTCTAGAATCCTCTGCAGTGTGCTGTTATGGAAGCTACAAGAAGCTAATAAGCACAGGAAATAAACCTTTAAAGATCAATAATTGGGGGCGGTGGTGTATATATAGTACAGAGAATGTTCTTAGCATGTTCAAATCTCTGGGTTCTGCCTCCACCACCCAATAAAGAAAATAATTGTGCTTCAAATAACCCAAAGAATGTCTAAGACTTTTTCCTTGGTTTTGTTTTGGTTTGTTTGTTTGTTTTTGAGACTCTATATAGGCCAGGCAGGCCTTGAACTCACATATCTGATTGCCTGTTTTTCAAATTCCAGGACTAAAGGTGTGTGACACCATGCCCAGCCTGACTAGTTTTTGTTCTTGTTTTGAGACAGTGTCTCACCAAGTAGCCCAAATTGATCCCAAACTCACCATCCACCAGCCTATTTCCATGATTTTTAAACAGTGTTTTACTATATAGCTCTGGCTGTCCTGAAACACACTATATAGACCAGGCTGACATCAACCTCAAGAGATATGTTTCCCTTTTCTTCCTGAGTGCTGGGAGTAAAGGTATATGCCTCTATGCCTAACTTAAAGGGTTTTTTTTGAGACAAGGTCTCACTATGTTGACCAGGTTGGCTTCCCTGGCTCCAAATTCAAAGATCCATCTGCTTCTTCCTCACAAGTGTAGTGTGCCCTATTGTATAAAACCCTTCATCCCTTATATTAATCGGTAAATAAATTTTTAAAATGTACAAGATACAGCCAGGTGCAGTGGCACATGTCTTTAATCCTAGCACTTGGGAGGCAGAGGCAGTCGCAGTCGGATTTCTCTGAATTCCAGACCAGACAGGGTTACAAATGTAAGACATTGTCTCAAAATACAAACAAAAAAACAGGATACAATTTGTCCAAAATAAACCTGCAGACCTAAGACAAACTCTTAAGAGGGCTAATATTTACATATCTAACAAGAACTATGTAGGTTTTTCCACAAACGGGTGGAGCTCCTGAACAGACTAAACATAGGCACAGTTGTCACTGTGGGTGTTCTGCCAGCACAAGTGTAAAGTTGTCATCAGAAATGAATATGTGGCTTCAAGTGCCTTACAGAATCTAACAAACTCATAGCTTGTACTATATACATGCCAACTCTTCGCCAAATCACCTAAGTTCTTTTTAAAATTTCTTTAAATTATATGTATCTGTGTGTATGTGCACATGCAGGTACCTAAGGAAGCCAATGGTATTGGAGTTTCTAAAGCTGGAGTTATGGGTTGTTGTGAGTCATCTGACCTGGGTGCTAAAAACTGAGCTCGGATCCTTTACAAGAGCAGTAAATGCCTTTAAATGCTTAACTATCTCTTGATGATGATTGTTCAAAGTTCATGAATAACAATGTATAAACAAACTATATCAAATGGTAACTACATTGTTTTTAAACTCAATATAGCATAGCACTGGTCCAATCTGGAAGAAGGTAAATGTATATAAAAATTATCAAACAAAAATAAAAGTGCTGCTGGTGGCTCATGACTTTGATCCTAGCACTTGGGAGGCAGAGGCAGGCAGATTTCTGAGTTCGAGGACAGCCAGGACAGCCAGGACTATACAGAGAAACCCTGTCTCAAAAAAACAAAACAAAACAAAACAAAAAAAAAAGAAAAGAAAAAAGTGCTCAGCTACACAGTGGTGAGCTCTGATCCCAGCACGCAGGAGGAAGAGACAGGCCGATTTCTGAGTTTGAGGCCAGCCTTGTCTACAGAGTAAATTCCAGGACAACCAGGGATATACAGAGAAACCCTGTCTCGAAAAAAAGAAAAAAAGAAAACTTCACCCTGTGTTGGCTGGATACCAAACAAACCTTTCCCTTTTCTTTTTTTTTTTTCTTTTTTTTTTGGAGACAGGGTTTCTCTGTGTAGTCCTGGCTGTCCTGGAACTCACTCTGTAGACCAGGCTGGCCTTGAACTCAGAAATCCGCCTGCCTCTGCCTCCCAAGTGCTGGGATTAAAGGCGTGTGCCACTACGCCGGCTTCCCTTTTCTAAAGTATTGTCTCAAGTATTGCTTAGTACAATCAATCCCTAACACTTTTTTTGTTAAGTATCCCTTTCATAAACATTCACAAATCACTTCAGTTGTTTCTTCTTTCCAACTACTACTCTGCTTATTAACACCCACATACACATATAGCTTTATTCTTTTTTATTTTTTTATTTTTTTTTGAGACAGGGTTTCTCTGTGTAGTCCTGGCTGTCCTGGAACTCACTCTGTAGACTGAGTGACCTCAAACTCAGAAATCCGCCGCCGCCGCCACCACCACCACCACCCAGCTTATTCTTTTTTTAGAAAGGGTCTCTCTACATAGCCCTGGCTATCCTTGAAATCATGATGTAGACCAGGCTAGCACTGAACTCAGAGATCCTCTTGCCTCTGCAATTAAAAACCCAGTTTTAGACAAACTAAATAAAACTGTGTTATTTTTTCATTTACTAATCGCTTTAGGTTTAGTTGCAAGAATGGGCCTCTAACCTTAAACACAAAGTGCTAAACTTTGATTTGTTTTGTAGACAGGGTTTCTTTCTGTAGCCCTGGCTGTCCTGGAACTCTGTAGACCAGGCTGGCTTTGAACTCAGAAATCTGCCTGCCTCTGCCTCTGAGTGCTGGGATCAAAGGCGTGCGCCACCACGCCCGGCAGTGCTAAATGTTGAAAAGGCAAACATTGTTAGAATTTTTAAAAAAGATTTATTTATGTGTATGGATATTCTGTGCACCATGAGGGTGCTGGATGCTCTTGGATCCCCTGGGACTGGAGTTACAGTTGTGTACTGACATGTAGGTGTTGGGGATTGAACCTGAGGGATTGAGCCAGTGCTCTTAAAACACTTCACTAGCCTCCCAGAATTTTCAATGTGATAGCCTCAAAATGTCAGTGATTATTAGTAAAATGTCCCTACCACAGAGAAATACTTATCACACTTATTAACCATCACATTGGAAAAGAACATATAAGCAGGAAGTTTATTTCTTCTTCTTCTTCTTCTTCTTCTTCTTCTTCTTCTTCTTCTTCTTCTTCTTCTTCTTCTTCTTTGGGGGGGGGTGTATTTCAACATGGGATTTCTCTTGTACCTCCCTGGCTGTCCTGGAACTCACTATGTAGACCAGGCTAACCTGAAACTCAGAGATCTGCCTGCCTCTGTCTCCCAAGTGCTGGGATCAAAGGCATGTGCTAACATAGCCTAGACTAAGTTTTGTTTTCTTAGCACATTAAACCAGGAGTGCTTATTTCAGACCTTTAAAACATTAGTGGCCAGGCGTGGTGGTGTACGCCTTTAATTCCAGCACTCAGAGGCAGAGGCAGGCGGATTTCTGAGTTCAAGGCCAGCCTTGTCTACAGAGTTCCAGGACAGCCAGGGCTATACAGAGAAACCCTGTCTTGAAAAACCAAAAACAAAAAACTGACTGTAGATCTGTAAGTACCTATGAATTTGATCAATGGGAACTGTCCTATTTTCTCTCTTTTGTGTGTCTGTTGAGGGAGGGGGTGGATTTGAGCCAGACTATCATAAGAGTGTGGAATGGCCCTCAACTTGCTATGTAGCTGAGAATGGACTTGACTGGTCCTCTTCCCATTACATCCCTACTGCTGAGATTGCAGGTCAGCACCACCATGCCAGGTTTATTCCCTAGTAAGGGACTCCAGGCATGGTAGACCAGAATTCTACCAACCATACGTACAACCTTGAAATTGACCTGATTTTTAAGAAAATGAATACATTACAGATGAGAACTCTGTACTTCATATGCTTGTTTGGTGAAACATTTTACCAAACAGACAGATAGGCTCAAAGAGTCTGGTATGGTGGGGTCATACCTGTAACTTCATCCCTTGAGAGACTGAGGCAGGAGGAGGATTCTTTCAAATCAAGACCAAACTGGGCTACATAATGAGTTCAAGATAACATGGACAAGAGAGACCTTGTTTTAAAAAACAAACAAACAAAAAGACAGTATTTAAAAAAAAAAGCAAAACAAAACTATAAAGAGAGCTAGAGAGATGGCTCAGCACTTAAGGGCACTGACTCCTCTTCCAGAGGTCCTGAGTTCAATTCCCAGCAACCACATGGAGGTTCACAGGTATCTGTATCGGGTTCTGATACACCTCCTCTGGTGTGTCCAAAGACAGGGACAGTGTACTCACATATATAAAATAAATCTTAAAACAAACAAACAACTATTAAGAGACAGAATCTGGCCGGGCGTGGTGGCACACACCTTTAGTCCCAGCACTCCGGAGGCAGAGGCAAAAGTGAGTTCTAGGACAGCCAGGGCTACAGAGAAACCCTGTCTCGAAAAACCAAAAAAAAAAGAGAGAGAGAGAGACAGAATCTGAAATATTCCGAAAAAAAAAAAATGACAACACCAGGCATGGTGACACATGATTTTTAATCCCAACACCTGGAAGGCAGAGGCAGGGGTAATCTCTATGGATTTGAGGTCAGCCTAACCTGTAGAGCTAGTTGAAGGACAGCCAAGGCCCATACACAGAGAAACATTGTCCAAAAAAATAAAAAAAAAAACCCAAGAATGTCAGGATGGGCCTATATCTGCTACAAAATTAAGAACATCTAAGATAGGGCTACATACCCAGCCCCTTACTTGCCTTTTTTTAAAAAACAAGTCACATACACTGAAGATGTAATCAGTCCTATTCATTTATAAGACAGAGTAGGCCCTGCTGACCTGAAACTCACAAAGCATACAGGTTGGCCATAATCCTATGTTCACTCTCTAAGAAATGGTAAAATTTCCCTTTTTAACCTCAAGACCCAGAAACTAATCTATACCAGAGGAAAAACAGGATTAATGGTCCATTTATTAAAGAGTACTCCAAGACAAGGTGGTGGTGGTTGTGGTGGTGGGCGGTCATTTCCTCCATGCTTTGCTAACTGCTAAATGTCTGAAAATGATAAATTCTAGCATTAGCCCTTTTAGAGGAAGACTTTATTATTCATTTTTACATTTTTGGTATTGTTTTAAAACTGAAACACTGGGGGGGAAGTATGGGGGACTTTCAGAATAGCATTTGAAATGTAAATGAAGAAAATACCTAATAAAAATTTGAAAAAAAAAAAACAAAACTGAAACACTGAAAGGAAAGGAAGAAAGCAGAGACTGAGCAAGTGTGGCTCACGCCTTTAATCCCGGCACTCTCGAGAACAAGCGGCTCGCGGATCTCTGAGTTCAAGACTAGCATGGTCTACAGAATGAGGGCTACACAGAGAAACCATGTCTGGAAGGAAAAAAAAATATTCTGAACCATATCTAGGTAGATGCCGTGAGTCCACTATCACTTTAGAGCTCAGTACTGAAGTTGCACTGTTAGTGTAAATAAGCAGCTAATGGTTGTATAATATGTTTGTCCTTTTTAAAGTGCCAGTGACTATGGAAATCTCTATTCATTAGAAACATCACTAAAACCTGTCAAGCGCCAGGCGGTGGTGGTACACGCCTTTAGTCCCAGCACTTGGGAGGCAGAGGCAGGTGGATTTCTGAGTTCGAGGCCAGCCTGGTCTACAAAGTGAGTTCCAGGACAGCCAGAGCTATACTTAGAAACCCTGTCTCGAAAAACCCAAAAAAAAAAAAAAAAAACAACAACAACAAAAAAAAAAACCTGTCAAGCATGATAGCACCAACAGGTAGATCTCTTCATGTGAGGCCAGCCTGAGACATAAAACAGAAAACTAAATTGAAATCATCAGTCCGTCCGTCCCCCCCCCCCCACCCCCCGAGACAGGGTTTCTCTGTGTAGCCCTGGCTGTCCTGGAACTCACTTTGTAGACCAGGCTGGCCTCAAACTCAGAAATCCGCCTGCCTCTGCCTCCCGAGTGCTGGGATCAAAGACGTGCACCACCACCACCCGGCATCATCAGTCTTTTGTAAAAAGTATGAAACTATCTTCTTTTCTTTCTTTTCTTCGTTTTTGAGACAGGGTCTGATTATGCTTTGGCTGTCAAGTAACTCACTACATGGACCAGGAGGCTGGCCTCAAACAGATATCCATCTTCCTGCTAGGATTAAAGGCAATGACCACTAACGCCAGGCTGGAATTTTCTTATCACAATGAGGTACCTCTACCTCAAAGACTATAAATAAATCAACAGACACAGATAATAAATGGAAATTATACATTTGTCTAGATACTCTGAGAAGTGTGGGTATTATCAACACCAACAAAATTGCAGAGAAAATACAAAAATATATGGAATCAAAACAATGAATAACAACTCAAGATATGGTGGAGTCTTCTGTCCCCAACACCCTAAATACCTCCTAAATGAATCAGCTTTTTCACCCCACACCAGACATCCTCAAATGAACAGCAGAAATAGGAGCTTAGAGTATCTTGAATGTTAGGGGAGAAAAATGTTCTTCGGAGAAGAGATTCAGATAAAAGAATTGGGAACATGAATGGTGGTGACAAGTACATGATGACACAAAACAAACAAACAAAAAACCAAATGTGTCTATTTTTATTAAGGTTTTCATTATTTCATCAATGACAATTATCCCTCAAACATACAGGCCTTGGCCCCACTGTTTCCATAGAAGCAACACGTTTTGACTTTTGACATGTAACTCTCAAAAACTTTCATAGAGATAGAAATACAAATACAGTGTCCCTGGAAATGGGTGCTAGTGGTTAAGTCTATTTTTCTTGGATGCTTTTCATTGCAAGTACTTTACCTAAGTCATCTCATTCAAAATTTCAATATTCTTCTCTTAAAAGTTTTCAAAGACTAAAGGCACGTTCTCCAAAGTCTCAAGTGAAGGGAGGAACGTACCAAAAACTACAAGAAAAATGATTAACTCAAGGGCCACAAGAAAACATATGTTTTCCCTAAGGTAATATACAGAATGAATGCCTTAGTTATAGGAGTCATTTTAAGTTAAAATACTCGCCCCCACAAATGCAAGAGTAAGCTTTATTGGGGGGGGGAGGGGGGAATCCTGTCTTTCTAGTGACTCCTGGCTTGCTCTAAGAATTTAACCAGCCAACTCCCGCGCTCCCCACAGGAGTCCAGCCTCTGCCTCTTGGGGAAGGCCGGCCAATCGCGCGCTTGGGGCTCATTGGCTCGGAGAGACGCAACTCAGGCGAGAAAAACCCGCCTCCCACATTCCGATGGCCCAAGGACCGATCGGTAGGCAGCTATAGGAAAACCCAATTGGCCTATAGGCTCGCCAGTCAAATGCTTCGGCAAGGCAGCTTCACAGAACCTGCAAGGATAAAACATCCCGCCCCAGTTGTCCTATTGGCTGGCCCGACCCGTCGCGGCCCCTTCACTGTCGTCGTCCACCCCCCCCCCCACCAGTTCAGCGGTCCATTCATTTCGTACAATAACCGGTGCAATGGGAGCGGGTTCAAGATCTCGTACGGGTAGACGAGACTCTGCCACTTACCCAAGATCTAAAGTGATCACTCACGCTAAGGCCTGCACGGTTCCTCTGTGGTAAAGCGGCACCACAAGCCACCGCTACCGCCGCCTTCTGCGCAATGCCAACCGCCCGCCAAAACGGATCCTTCCCTGCGCCTGCGCAACCAATCCTGGGCTTGGACCTTTTCTCCGCCCAAAACGCCTGCGCAAAACTGGACGCTGGTCCCGCCACTACGCAGGCGCCTAGGTTCACAACCCTCTCCCGCCCGCCATTTCACGTGTTCCAGGCAGCAGGCGGAACATCGTAGTGCGCCGGCGTGAACTCGCCATTTTTATTACACATGCGCCTTATAGGGAGTGGCTGGGAAAAGTCGCGGTGAGCTACTTTGTAGCGTGCGGTCCTTTGACGAGTGAGTTTGTAATGTTCGGGTGTGGGAAAGTTATGAAAGGCATTTAAAAGACGTGAATACATTCAAATATAAGTGACTGGCTAGTTAGCCAATCAATGCGATTAAGGATAAGATCCCTTGGGGCATCAGTGACTCAAAGGGGCGGAGTCTGAATAGAACGCCCAAACGGATGCCGTTTCTTAGCAGGGCGTCTTCACGGGCCAATGGTGGGAGGGAATAATTTCAAATCTCCAATAAGACTCAAGTAAGGGCGGAGTCTACCAATACCGAGAGCGAGGAGGCGGGATAAAAGGGCGAGCAGAAGGTAGGCTGGCGGGCACGTTCGTTATCGTATTCCTTTCTGCTCTTTGACGCTGCCGAGGAAGCATCGCTGAAGGCTCTCGTAACTCTACCGTCATGTCTAAGTCCGAGGTAAGTTGGATGCGCTTTGCAGCTTCTCTTTCTTCCACACTTACTGAATATAGCGGGATGTGACGTGTTTTGCTGCTCGCACCCGTGGTTTCGGTGTTTTATCGATTAGTGCTGAGGCCTACTTTAAAAAAATGCAGGTCGCCATTTTGTCCTCATAGTCACCATGAGGCTGCGATCCGACCGCCATTAACGTCCATGCACTGTTCCTTGTGGCAAACTTCACAGACTAATGATCTGGGGAGTGTGGCCTTTTCTTCCCCTCCCCCATTCTGGTCTAACAATCGCTTGTTAAAGAGATATTAAGTCTTAATGGGGATGGACCCGACTAACCTGTGCCCTTTGTTGCGCGTGCGTATGAAGTAAAAGTAAGGACGCATGCGCTGCGTGCAACTCGAGTGAATCCCCAGCAGCACCTCCTAGCCTAGGAAGGAGCACGTGGTCTCGTGCAGTAATAAAGAACAATAAAAAAGTGTAGCATGTGTTGTTGCGGGGTGTTGAT
This sequence comes from Mus musculus, assembly GCF_000001635.26. Taxonomy (NCBI): domain Eukaryota; kingdom Metazoa; phylum Chordata; class Mammalia; order Rodentia; family Muridae; genus Mus; species Mus musculus. The sequence continues at coordinate 103,241,028 of NC_000081.6, forward strand.
TCATTTTCCCAGGTTCCAGCCCCTCCGCTAAACACTCCCTCCTCCACTTTAGTCTCCCAAGGAGCCAGAACAGCTGCGGAAGCTCTTCATCGGAGGGCTGAGCTTCGAAACAACCGACGAGAGTCTGAGGAGCCATTTTGAGCAATGGGGAACACTAACAGACTGTGTGGTAAGATTAAAAGAAACAAAAGGAAGAGCTGGCTTATTTCTTCCGATTTAATCTGCTGCTTCTTAGCTAAATTGTTTTGTGAAGTTAACTAATGGGATGGTAAAAAAAAATCTGGGGCTTTCTTCAGATCTGTAAGAAGCTTACATTTCCACCCCCCCACTCTGAAGTTTCATGTTTGCCTTGATCAGACTAGGAATGGCTTTTGATTCTGAGATCAGGCAGTGTATTGATTGAATTAACTCTAAACAGGTAATGAGAGATCCAAACACCAAGAGATCCAGGGGCTTTGGGTTTGTCACATATGCCACTGTGGAAGAAGTGGATGCTGCCATGAATGCAAGACCACACAAGGTGGATGGAAGAGTTGTGGAACCTAAGAGAGCTGTCTCAAGAGAAGTGAGTGGTTTTTCTCTTTAACCTGAGACTATGATTGGGGCAGTCCTCAATTGGGAGATCCCCCCCAAGTGGTATTAAAGGCGAGGGCCTGGAGGTGGTGGCACACGCCTTTAATCCCAGCACTCCGGAGGCAGAGGCAGGTATATTTCTGAGTTCGAGGCTAGCCTGGTCTACAGAGTGAGTTCCAGGACAGCCAGGGATATATAGAGAAACCCTGTCTCTGAAAAAAAGGGGGGGGTGGGCCACCACACCTTCCCAGTCATTTAGAAACTGCTACTACTAAATAACTGAAGTCATTTTTCCTTTTTAGGATTCTCAGCGACCAGGTGCCCACTTAACTGTGAAAAAGATCTTTGTTGGTGGTATTAAAGAAGACACTGAAGAACATCACCTACGAGATTATTTTGAGCAGTATGGGAAGATTGAAGTGATAGAAATTATGACTGACAGAGGCAGTGGGAAAAAGAGGGGCTTTGCTTTTGTTACCTTTGATGACCATGACTCTGTGGATAAGATTGTTAGTAAGTATCAGAGGACTACGTGTTCCTTAATGACTCTGGAGTCCTCTTGTGTTTTTTTTTTTTACAGTCCTGAATCTACCTTTTTCTCTTAGTTCAGAAATACCATACTGTGAATGGCCACAACTGTGAAGTAAGAAAGGCTCTGTCGAAGCAAGAGATGGCTAGTGCTTCATCCAGTCAGAGAGGTGCGTTAATTTTTGGTTAGATTGTGGGCGCCAGCATGAATTACTATGGGTTAGCCTAATGATCCAAAAATCTCTTTTAAGGTCGCAGTGGTTCTGGAAACTTTGGTGGTGGTCGTGGAGGCGGTTTTGGTGGCAATGACAATTTTGGTCGAGGAGGGAACTTCAGTGGTCGTGGTGTGTATGGTTTATTTTTGATTCCTTGTTGGTTTCAGAGCTTTTAAATATTAACTGCTACCCTGTGTTTCCAGCATTTATGGATTTTACCCGAATATAGTTCTAGTACAGAATTAGATTTTGATAAGCATTCATGTATAAAGCCTGGTTTAAAGCTTTGGTTTCTTCCAGGTGGCTTTGGTGGCAGCCGTGGTGGTGGTGGATATGGTGGCAGTGGGGATGGCTATAATGGATTTGGCAATGATGGTAAGTTTCCTAAGGAGTCTGTAAGTAATGGTTTCTGGAAACCTGTACCTTTAGAGTAGGCTAGTAGAAACTAAACTTAGTGCATGACAAAGTTCGATCAGTCCCATAAATGTGCATGCTATGAGCAGCCTTTAGCTATTATCTTGCATACATTTTTCCTGTTAAATACTTTTGTCTTATTGAGAAGACTTGTATTCTTATAGGTGGTTATGGAGGAGGCAGCCCTGGTTACTCTGGAGGAAGCAGAGGCTATGGAAGTGGTGGACAGGGTTATGGAAACCAGGGCAGTGGCTATGGCGGGAGTGGCAGCTATGACAGCTATAACAACGGAGGAGGCGGAGGCGGCTTTGGCGGTGGTAGTGGTAGGTATCCAGTGATGCAGGTACTTGGCTTGGAGCTAGATTAGACTTCTAGAGTTTATTATGCCCGTGTTGGACTTTAAAGCTCTTAAAGCATTGTGGGTGCAGTGCATGGTGCGTTACAGTAGGCCTGCTCTGCTGTGCTACCTCCTCCTGGCTTTAAGCTGGGGCCGCCTCCCCCAAAATAAGTAGGTGAATGAGTGGTTAGTGTTGTCTTCAATGTGAGATAGTTAGATCCACACTACAGTTGGATTGAATGTCTAAACTCTGTTGGGACTTCAGGCATTTAGTTGATACATCCAAGAAATGTATGTATTGACCTGGAATACATAAAGGCCTTCAATTCTAACTTGCCACTGAGAAACTTAAGTTGGGTTGATTTTACTTTAAATGCTGGATTATTAACTGAATGCCTCACTCAGAGAATGAAGCCGAAGGGTTTGGAGTTGACAGAAGGTCTATAAATATCATAATCTTTGATTCAGACCCTAAGCACTATTGGCTTGTCAGTCCTCAAAGTCATCAATAGAGGCTTTTCCTTTTCTAGGAAGCAATTTTGGAGGTGGTGGAAGCTACAATGATTTTGGCAATTACAACAATCAGTCTTCCAATTTTGGGCCGATGAAGGGAGGAAACTTTGGAGGCAGGAGCTCTGGCCCTTATGGTGGTGGAGGCCAGTACTTTGCTAAACCACGGAACCAAGGTATAGTATCTATGACAAAAGACTGATAGTTAAATCTCCCTTCAAAGGACATCAACTAAGAGGGTCATATAATCCTTATTTAGGTCATCTTAATTTAGGCCAGGGACTTTTTTTAACAGAACCATTGATACTACGTTGGCACAAAGTATTAAAACAAAACATTGTCTTAATTCTACAGGTGGCTATGGCGGTTCCAGCAGCAGCAGTAGCTATGGCAGTGGCAGGAGGTTCTAATTACATACAGCCAGGTAAGTGCCTCCTTTGTGTGTGTTTGCTAAATGTTATAATTGAACCCAGTAACCCAAATGTAGCTGAGCAGTACAACATAGTTAACATTATAATTTCAGTAAAATGGTGGATGTTAAGTTAATATGCAGTTCAGCAAAATTTGTGGGAAACAACTTGCTCTATTGGATTGTAGCCTTGAGTCTTAATGTGTTTTAGATTAACAACTTTATTCCATATTGTTCAACAGGAAACAAAGCTTAGCAGGAGAGGAGAGCCAGAGAAGTGACAGGGAAGCTACAGGTTACAACAGATTTGTGAACTCAGCCAAGCACAGTGGTGGCAGGGCCTAGCTGCTACAAAGAAGACATGTTTTAGACAATACTCATGTGTGTGGGCAAAAACTCCAGGACTGTATTTGTGACTAATTGTATAACAGGTTATTTTAGTTTCTGTTCTGTGGAAAGTGTAAAGCATTCCAACAAAAGGTTTTACTGTAGACCTTTTTCACCCATGCTGTTGATTGCTAAATGTAATAGTCTGATCATGACGCTGAATAAATGTGTCTTTTTTTTTTTTTTTTTAAATGTGCTGTGTAAAGTTAGTCTATTCTGAAGCCATCTTGGTAAACTTCCCCAACAGTGTGAAGTTAGAATTCCTTCAGGGTGGTGCCAAGTTCCATTTGGAATTTATTTATGGTTGCTTGGGTGGAGAAGCCATTGTCTTCAAAAACCTTGATGTCGTTAAACTGCCAGTTACTATTGTAACTTTTAATGAGTTTCACCATTGAAAGGGTCATCCAAGCAAGGTCACAATTTGGTTATAAAATGGTTGTTGGCACACCCTATGCAATATCAAAATTGAATAACGGTATCAGATAAAATAACAGATGGGAATGAAGCTTATGTATCCATTATCATGTGTACTCAATAAACGATTTAATTCTCTTGAATGGAATGACAACTGTATGGATTTGGGACTGGCAGAGATTTGGACTTTCCCTACCCAATGCCCCTGGTAAATGCTCATTGTTTGTTACCACAGTGCAAGTTCAAAGCTCTGCCAGCAGAGAGGCCAACTGCTGGTTAATGCCACCTATAAGTCCAGAGATTAGCATTGTTGGGGCATCTTAACTGATAATTAGTAAGAACTCTTAATTGCCCTAACCCATAGGCTGTAGTGAAGGAAAACTGCAGTTTAACTGGGTTGTGGGTGGGTGTTGCTTTTGGGGTTTTGTCTTTTTTTTTTTTAATTTTAGATGATTCTAGTTCATTGGAATTTTAAATTACAAATACAGTTAACCACGATTATGTGTAATTCTGTATTAACGGCAGTTTTCCTTCACACTACTGTCCTCAAGTGTTAATTGTATAGAAAATGAGTTCAAAACAATTACTCTCCAATTGTTACTTGTGCATAGGTTCTTAAAGAGTTTCCCATTTGATGCCCCTTTTAAGTGCCATTGTACCGGGTAGCATAGATGAATGTTTACCACAGGACTATGTATTCCAACTCATGGGTGTATATATATTGCTTGGAAGTTTTGGTGGAGGGGGGTGGGAGGAGTGGGAGGTGAGGGTGGGGGAAGCATGGATGGTAGTTCCATGATACTGGCTGAGTTTGCAATAGCAGGTGGAACCTTAACTATTAAGGGAGTTTGCAGATACCTCAGGAATCGGGACAATGCCTTTAAAGATCCAGGAGATGTTCAGCTACTAGGAACTGCTAGCAAGTATAGCGCGAATGGCTTCCAGCTCAGAATCTCTACAGCTGAGAGTAGACACTTGTGGTATGTGGAGTACAGATAAGCCAGGGGCAGGCCACGGCACCTCCATGAAAGCTAGGAGGGAGTGAAGTTTGAGTGACCATCGCAAGGAAGGAGGCAGACGAGAGTAAGGCACACCTGACTCTTAGGACTAGCAGGCAGAGCCAGAAGGAAAGGTTTATTGCTATGCTGCTAGGTAAGAACAGATTTTACTTACATCCATATAGTTGTAAAGTCCAATTTTCTGTTGGATTTCTTAATTATATTGAGCCAAAACTAGTCCAGTTAAGCTGCACTTGGTTTTTCTGGAGATGAATCGTTTAAATTTAATGCCCTATTAATCTTAAAGGAAGTGGATACATTTCTATTTGTGATGATACGTTTTGGCCCTTAAATTTTATTTAACCTTCCTTTGACCCATTTTCTTAAAAGTAATGGCTCAAAGTAATATTAGATAACATTTCCCCAAAATGGTGGGAGGGTGGGTGGGTTGCTAATGGGAGGGGGTGGGACTAGTTTAATGATGGGAATTGGCCTCATAAAAGGTTAGTTCTAAATGTTGTTTGCTTTTCTAGGAAGGAATCTGCTATGAGGCTTAACTGCTGTCATAAAATTTGTTTAAAAAATTCTGCAGAAGTTGCTGGCCAAAAGGTGAGTTTTTGTGACTACTTCGGTAAGCTGTACATAGAAACCAGGAGATGTTAGGGAGGAATCTAGATGGAGCCCACCACTGTCTATGTGAAACTGCATCACTCTCTCTCTTCTCCTTTACAGGAACATCCTTAAGACAGCAGCCTTTATTCTGGGCCACTGTACTCCACTCACTGCCATGCAGTTGGGTTTTAGCTGTACTGCTAAAAAATCATTCAATTTTGTGAATGGCTTACTTTGGTTTTTTTTTTTAAATAAACTTTTTAATTAACTCCTGTTTCTTGTCTTCCTTTGTGACTTAGCAACATTGAGTTAGAATCCACATTAAAATCTATAAACAGCCTGGTCATGGTGGCAAACACCTCCAGTCCCAACACTTGGAAACCCAAGCATCTACTTTCCTTGGAGTTAGGGGTGGGATCTGTATAGTTTTCACCTGGAGAATTTTACCTCTAGCTTGTTCTTTACTGCCTCCATCTTTAAAAGAAACTGATAGCCCAAACTTTGAGACCCAAGTGATGAAGGACACAAAGACCTTTGCCTGTTTTTTTCTTTCTTGAGGTTAGAAAGGGTTTCACAGTTTAACCTGGCTGTCCTGTCTGGAATTGAAGGTGTTCACCCAGCCTTTTTTTTTTTTCAAATATGGTCTTGCTATGTGATCTTGACTGGCCTAAAATCTCCCTGCCTGTACATATTTCAAAGTAAACGGAACGATAAGGCAGATTTTTGGTTTTTTTCAAGACTTTCTCTGTATAGCCCTGGCCTGTAACTCTTTTAGACCAGGCTGGCCTCGAACCCAGAAATCCGCCTGCCTCTGCCTCCCAGGTGCTGGAATTAAAGGTATGCGCCGCCATCACCACCTGGCTGATAAGGTATATTTTGAGTTGGGTGTGCCACACAGCATCCCAATACTTGATAGGAAGATTGGAAGATAAGGTCATTTTCCAGTATACAAGTAGGTGGCCAGCTTGGATTAATGTTGGTGAGTATTCCAGTACCCAGTTAGCTTCAAGGAGACACCTGATCTCCAGGCTCCTTCATGAATATAGTACATTTAGTCACATACTCAAAATTTATAGAGAGGTTGGATTGTGGCACAACATACCTTTCATCCCAGCACTTTGGAGACGGGCAATGGATTTTTTATGAGTTGGAAGCTAACTTACTTGGTCCATCCTGTCACAAAGGTAAGTCTAACGCCAGGCGTGGTGGGACATGCCTTTAATCCCAGCACTTGGCAGGCAGAGGCAGGTGAATTTCTGAGTTTGAGGCCAGTCTGGTCTGCAGAGTGAGTTACAGGACAACCAGGGCTACACAGAGAAACCCTGTCTCAAACTAAAAAAAAAGTACATCTAAAAAGAGTAGAATTGATAGCATCCCCCAAGCACAAGGGCTGGTTTGTGGCCTCTTGGGTTGAGACTAGGTGCAATGCAGAGCTGAATATGTGAATATGGAGCATCACTAAGGTGTAGGTGTAAAATGCTTTTAAATTTAGTGCCTATTCAAACTCATTCCAGAAGGATCTGGCCTCTCAGATGCAAAGTGAGAAACAGGAGAATATCAGGTGGATGCTCCAGAGACCTTCCATAGAGGATACAGCCAACTTTGGTAGCTCTTGGTGTTTAGGAATGGGGGGCAGAGGGAGTGGGGAGTCACCAATGAACTGAAGGCACATTGCTCATGCCCAAATTTTATATATGCTCTAAGTGAGCTTAGGATTTTTTTCCTTCAATATAAACTGATTTCTGAGATAATTTGGCTTCCTAACCCTCAAAGAAGACACAATAGAAAGCTATTTCCACACAGCTCTTTATGAACCAAAGCTTGGACAAGAGGTGGGGTTGAGGACCTGAGAAGCCAACACCTGGCCTCCAGGCAAACCTCACCAAATACTCCCAGGTGATATGGTTACATCTGCCTTTTGGTCTGGAGGACTCTGAGTCTTGTGGGATTAAGAAGTGCCTTCATCAGAAGGGAATGAGGGAGTCTCTAGCACCAGTGTCCACTCTCTAGACCAGCTCAATCTGTAGCCTCCATTTTGGTTCCACGGGGTACCAGAAAGATGGCACCATCAGCAGCCTGTTGCAGTACATATTCCTCTGGTGAGTAACTGTTGCCAGATTCATCCCGAAGATGCTGGAAAATATCATGGTACAGCTCTGCCAGCTGTTGGCGCATGACCTCCAGAGTGCGGTCAGCCTCCCCTCGGGCTCTGAGAAGCCGCTCCCTTTCACTGCTCAGCCGCTCCAGCTCTCGCTCCAGCTGCACAATGGTTTCCAGTTTTCTCTTGCGACAGTTTTGGGCTGCCACCTTGTTCTTGCCCCGTCGACGGATGTCCCGAACTAGAGCCAGCTGGCTCTCCGTTAGCGGATACTGTGCCAACAACTCATTAAAGTCATCTACCGGCAAGTTAACTATCTTGTCCGTAGGGAAAGGAATCTTCATGGCCAGGGCTCGCCGCTCGTCCCGACTCCCTGCCTCCCCACGGACAGCAGGCTTAGCCCGAACTGGACCGGAGGATGACTCTAAGGCCAAGGGTGTCTCAGTGGGTGGAAGAGTATAGTTGGGATGGGCCAAAGAATTGGGCATAAGTGAGTAAGGATACTCCACTGGGTACATGTCCGCGTACTCGCTCCTCCGCCTGCCAGCCTCCATACCCTCTAGCTCAAGAGATTCTGCATCACTGTAGTTGAGGGATAATCCTGAGTCAGATTCTGGGTCTTCTTGGGGCTTGGGTTGCCCCACTGGCAGCCCAATGTCCAGGAGAGCTAAGTGGTCTGGGAGGGGCTCATTGAGCAGGCCTGAAAGGGTAAGTGGCTTTGACACTGGTATGGCTACATTACCATAGGAGTATGGTAGTTCTGGGACATGGGGAGTAGATGCTGGGAGCTCATAAGATGGTGGGGGAAGGGAGAAGCCTGCATCTGGATGAATTGAACAGGGGCAATATGTTGGAGGTGGCAGTGGCCCAGGGTATGGGGTGGGTGCTTGAGGCTCAAAAGATGTCTCACTTGGAACATTTAGACCCTGCAAAGAAAAAAATAAAGAGGATTAAGAAGATCGACTATGTTGGGCAGTGGTGGTAAACACCTTTAATCCCAGCATCTAAAAGACAAATCCAATCTCTGCGTTCTAGGGTAGCCTGCACCATAAAGTAAACTCCAGGACTATATAGAGAAACTCTGTCTGGGAAAAGGAAAGAAAGAAACTGGGTATGGTGGCACACCTTTAATCTCAGTACCCTGGATGCAGAGGCAGCCAGATCTCGGAGTTCAAAGCCACCCTTGGTCTACAGAGTGAATTCCAGGACAGCCAGTACTACTCAAAGAAATCCTGTGTCTCCGGGTGTGGTGGCGCATGCCTTTAATCCCAGCACTCGGGAGGCAGAGGCAGGTGGATTTCTGAGTTCGAGGCCAGCCTGGTCTACAGAGTGAGTTCCAAGACAGCCAGGACTATACAGAGAAACCCTGTCTCTGGGGAAAAAAAAAGAAAGAAAGAAAGGAAGAGAGACAGAGAAAGAAAGAATGAAAGAAAGAAAGAAAGAAAGAAAGAAAGAAAGAAAGAAAGAAAGAAAGAGAAAGAAAGAAAGAAAAAGAAAGAAAGAAAGAAAGAAAGAAAGAAAGAAAGAAAGAAAGAAAGAAAGAAAGAAAGAGAGATAAAGAAAGAAATCCTGTATCGAGAGGAAGAGAGGAAGGGAGGAAGACAGGAAAAAGAAGGAAAAGGGTAGTGAAGAGGAAAAGGCTGTTTAAGCAGGAATAAAAGTCACTGTTGAAACCTCAGAAGACAACCTCACATTGAACTGGTTACAAAGTCTCCTCAAGCCAAATGGCTCCTGTTCCGTTATTTTCTTCAGGAAGACAAGGTCATTATTATCCAAGATGGACTCTCAGAACCCTTTTCTGCTGTGGCTATCTAGAGTCAAAGGGTCAAGTTCAGGACTTTGCCATTCCCTGGGTGCCCAGCAGAGGGAGCCAGTGTGTGGAGGGAGGGTCTAAGGGCAGATCCTGAGGTGGAAGCAGGCACAGAGCCCAAGCTGAGGGTTCACTCTCTGTCCAGTCCCAGGTGCAGTGAGGAGGAGAACACATATTACAAACAAGGCCCCCAACTTACTTAGTGGAGCTATCCTGCTCAAGCCTAGCTGAGGACAAAGGCACCATTGTTAGACCAACAGACACCCCTTTGTCCTACATTCAGGAGGAGAGGACCCCAGCACAGTCTATCTCCCCTTTCTGAGGCCCTTTAACTAAGGCTCTGCTACCTGGAGAAAAAGAGTTTGTTGCTAAGGACGAGGAGTGGTAATGAGGGAAGATGGACAGAGCTGGAAGAGAATCGGATCAGATGAGAAGATAAAAGGGAGGAGTAGAGCAGAGAATGGTAGAGAGAGATGTAAGCAGAGCAGCTGGACAGAAGCCTACAACCCCAGCCAGAGTCTTCCCTTCCCCCTGGTGTTCCTCATTGCCCCCCTACTCTCTGCTTCTGGCCAGGCAAGAGCCCACCCCCTACTCACCTGCAGCTCAGTAATGGACATGATCTCTTGCCAAGTCAGTTCCATCTCTCCAAGCTCCCCAACAGGCAGCTGTGATAACCTGTTCCTGTTCTGCTGAGGAGGACACGGGGGCATCCTACTGTGCCAGCTGATGGCCCCAGGTCTCCACAAGCACAAAGGATTCCTGCAACCTGTGTTGAAGAAAGAAAGGTATTAGAGTTGCTCCCACCAAGTCAGAGGTTGTCCTCGTGCAGAATTTCCAGGAGAAAGGAGCGTTGTCAGTGACTCACAGGTGCCATCAACCACCCTATGAACTGTAATGTTCTTTTCTTCAGTGGAGTACTCTCTACCTCACCTGATCTGACCATAGTCAGTCCTCTGGACACAGAGTAGGTATCCTTACTTTTTCTCAGCAAGTTGCCTTCTCTTACTCCCTAAAAATGGTATTCCTGTCCAGAGACAAAATCCAGTCTTTCTCAGGTTTGGGGATTGAAATTTCATTTTCCATTCTGGAAGAAAACATCAAGAGTCACCCTTGCCTTCTTCTTGTGTCCTCAGCGTAGGGTCTAACCCTTTCATTGTTGTTTTTTAAAACAAGGTCTCGCTATGTGTCCCTGGCTGTGTCCTAGAACTTGCTATGTAGACCAGGCTGGCTTCTAGCTCACAGAGATCCGACTGCCTCTGCCTCCCAAGTGCTGGAATTAAAGGCATGTACCACCACACCTAGTATTTCAGCCCTTTCTTCCCAAGAAGTGAGTGCTTAGAGATCCTCAAGGAGTGTGTTGTGGGAAGTGTTAGTCAGACAGCCCCTCCCCTTCTCTGAGATAGGCCCCAAGCCTGCCGGTGATAGCAACCCTTCCCTCTCCTCCCATCCTTACTTTAGGTTCCCCTGCCTGGGCCAGATAAGGGGTTTATCAGCTGCAGGCAGCAGAGGCAGAGGAGGAATGGGCTCCAGGAGACACTGGACCTTTACCCTTTATCCCAACAAGGTCATTTGGTCATGTCCCACCCAGCATAACCAGGGCTCCTCTCTCTTCCAAGGTCAACACTCAACAAAGATTTAAGCAAGCACTTGTCAAGACTTTTATGCATTTTAAAAGCATATTAGGCTGGGCTTCACAAAGACCCTGTAAAGGCAGATCCTACAGGCAGATACTGAATAGATGGCAGGTTGGAACCTGATCACATCCATTGCTGCATTCTAAGCTCCTTTGGTTCCCAAAGTGCTGACTATCCACAACCCACGCCACTACAAGCAATTTACCTTAGCAAGTTCCCATAGTGTCTCAGGCCCTTTTCTCTTCTGGGCAATATCACTTTGGGCTCTCCTTCTGTCCCTCTTTTTAATCTGGGTTCTAGCTTTCAGCTCTGCTGCAAAGCAGCAGTGTGGTGTTGGGTAAGACACCTCACTGTTCCTGGTTAGTTCTCCCAGTAGTAAAGCCAGAAGGTTAGACAAGCCAACTTGAACCCTTACAGCCTGGTCATTTGCAAACTCTTACCGTGGTTTTCATCATCTCCTCTTGGTCCATCTCTCTCCTCATCCTGCCTCCATATTCCCTGATACCATCTCTATCTGAATCTGTTTTCTTTGTGTCCAAATAGATTTCAAGTAGACTTGGCAAGGTTCTCCTGATATCTCAGGGCCAGACAGCACAGCATGTACATACATTCACATCCACACTACACATCATATAAATAAAAGAAACGCCTTACAGAAGACCAGAGGATAGGGCTGTATGACCTCAAATTGTATGACTTTATATGACCCATCACAAGGATAGCTCCTCCTGCTATTCATTATGGAGTCTCCTCTTGGACCTACCACAAAATGTATAGCCACTACCAAGTGTCCTTTTAACAACTGATCTGCCTGAGGCTCTGCCTCCACCCTCTTGCTATAAAGCCATCCCCAGAAATGGGAGTTGATATAGACAGGCCTTTGACCAACGGGTAGAATGGGTGGGGTGTTTATGTCTGTCCAGGATGCCATTTCAACACCGGAACTCCACCCTCCCCACCCAAGTTCTGGCGGAAATTGCCCAAAGGCTTAGTGAATGAAGAAGGAGTTTTTGGGTAGGCAGGGACTATACTGTTGCATCAAAGTTCTTCACCCAGTCTACCTCTCTTTGTCTCACCTGTCTTCCTGGATCTGAATCTGAGGTACTATACAAAGATCTTGCCCTAGTAGGCAAGATTCTCCAGCCTTCAAGATGTATGGCCTTGGACAAATTGCATCACAGTTTCCAGCTAAATGGAGACAGGAGTAGAGAAATTCACAACTGTAGAAGGAACAAGCTGCATCTAGTCAGCCACATTTACCTGGGGTGTATGGAAAACATGCCTGATGCCTTGGGATGTGCAGGCCCCTAAGAACAACAATGCCCTAGACATAGAGAGGAGGCCAGACTCACCTCAAGAAACACACATCTAGATGAATTTGCAGGAAAGAACATAAAGCCGGAAAGGGGAATAGCAAGTTGTCTATACTCTTCATCTAGCTACAAACCCAGGCAAAGCTAGACTTCAAGTGGTACCTAGCTATCAGCCCTTTCCTATGAAGACCTGAAAGTAAGTCTTCTTGTTCCTGAGATTAAAAAAAAAAAAAAAAAAAAAAAGAGTGTAGAGGGGGCAGGAAGAGGCTGGAGGCTGAGCAGAGGTTCATAAAGGAAACCACCAGACCATTGGCTTGTACCAGGCACAGGCCCTTTGGATCTTGGGAGCCTGCCTTTCAGAGGACCAGCAAGCTTGCAGCCAGTAGGACAGACTAGAAGCCAGACAGAAAGAATACCAGAGAGGGTAGTGAAAAGAGACAGGGAATGTGAGCTAGTTTTCCAGGGGCTCTTTAGCAACACTGCTCTTGTTTTACAGTTTAGCCTTCCTCTTCAGGTCATAAAACCACCAGATCTACTGGGGTGGTTATCCCCTTCGATCCTCCACACTGTAGATCTGGTAGAACTTGAGCCAACTGCAGAAACTTCCATTCTTCCTTTTCACTCTGGTGGTCCTACCTGCCTACTCTCCTTCCCTCCTTCCAGACCAACCCAGAGCCTTGAATATGCCATGCCAACACTCTACCACCAAGCTACATCCTTAGAATCTTCCAAAGATCTTCTCATGATTCCAAAGACTTCACAGGTTACAAAACTTTCTAGGGATACAGGATCATTTGGAGAGGTAGAAGAAGACATTTTGGCTTCCACTGCTAGCCTAAGACTTTGAACTTCTTTGACAGGGAGCTTGCTTCAGGGTACTGTATTGAGGCTTATTAGGTTACCCCACCTCTCTTGGTGTCAACACAGACAAAGGAAGGATTAGAGAGATATGAGTAAAACTTGGTGTGTAAATTAGCAGGTAAGCAACCTTGTTACAAAGATTACGGAGAATTTCTCAAAAGGGAGAGGCACGCAGAGGCAAAATAGAGAAGAAGTCAATAGAACGAAGAGGGAAGATTTGAACCACGAAGGCTTAGTCCCCTGGGAATATATATATATATATATCAACATGATGCTTGGAAACAAGGAAAAGGGAATGAATTTCTGCTCTCCAGTGACTCTATCCCTAGAACTCTGGCTCATTGGAAGCAATAAGTAGAGGCTGCAGTCCGCAGATCTGGTGGCTCTCTTTTCTCCCATAGCATCTCAACCTCCTGCTACTAGCAGCCAAGAGTTTCCATAGAAGCATCTACACTGAGATTGAATGCCCTCCTCTTTTCAGGTCCAGCTTAGGACTGTACAGGAGGAGAGGCAACGGGGAACCACTCAGCCAACCCCCCCACCTTGCTGTAACAAGGTTTTTCAGAAGTTCAGACATCCCATATTTATGGTCCCTTCGCTTCCCCCAAATCTCAGATGGTCGGGGCTACAGAATACCATGGGGAAGGGTACAAGGTGGCACCATATTACTGGAGCCTACTAGCTCCCCCAGTCAGCAGGCCAGTTGAAGGGTTCCTCCTGTTCACTCCCCTGCTCCTCCAGGGTGCTATTTAGTAAAGCATTGTGTAGCCCCCCCACCTACAACCTCCCACCCCAGCCACCCCAAGGGTCCTAGAACAGCCAGGAAGTCATCTAAAAGTATCTCCAAGTAGTATTATTACTCCTAATGTATCAGTTTCCTACACCAGGTATAGTCTAGGAAGATGTCTTAGAAACATCCAGACAGAAACTTAGGTATTCCTCCCTGTACCTCCTCCACCTGCCCAGCCTGACCTCCCCAGAGCCCACTGAGGCGTCCCTTCAGACTCGCCTTTCAGGCACCTGTGGCGGATTCCAAGCCCGGCGAGGAGAGAGATGAGGCTGCGGGTAGTGTCCCTGAGAGGCTGGGTCAGAGCTGACACCTCCTGGGCGCTGAGCGCTGCCTCTGAGTACTACTGAGGGCCGAGCCCCGCCCCCGGGCCATGGCTGGGCGCGGAGCACCGGTTGGCCCCGGTAGAAGCGGGCGCACCGGCGGTCTCTCCGAAGCCCTCGGTCGGAGTTACCAGTGCTTCCTCCAACCCTTCCCTTTCCCCGTGGCCCTCTTCTCCTCCTGCCCCTTCTGGCCAAGAGAGGAAACTTGAGCCCGGTGTGGTTTCTGCTGCACCCCGCCCCCGCCTCTCTGTGGCAGCGGGGGCACCCGGGGCTCACAGGCTTCAGACCCTCTCCAGCTGGTCCAGGACAGTTCATTCCCTGTTTGTTCGGGCTGACTTCACAGTCGATGGTCCACTCACAAGAGACTCCTAAGCTTAAATAAACATGGCCCGCAGCCTCCTCTTTCTTTCAGGTGGTGTCTCCTAAAGACCGACAGGGAAACTAAGTCATAACAAGGCAAAAGGCAGCAGGCAGTAAGAACCAGGTATCTGAGTCCAATTTGCTTAGGGCAACAACCTTCACTTCTAGAAAGCCTGGGCTCTAAGGGAACTATTTTGGGGATGAGAGGCTGCTAGCTGCTTAGAGGTATCCTTTAATGAGTTACCCCGCCAACCCCTGCCTCAGATGCTCTAGGACAAAGGATTCTTTTTTGTCCTATTTATTTATTTATTTATTTATTTGTTTGTTTATTTATTTATTTATTGCCAGTGTGTGTGGGGTGAGGGTCCTTAGGTGGGAGACTGTCCTGTTGGTTAATAATTAGTCTCCCTAAAAGGGATCTTTTTTTCTTGCAGGCCAGGCTACATATGTACATCAGATTCATCTCCTAGTACACAACAGCTCTGTATCAGACAACTGTGCTCTCCCAGAAGTCTCTCATCTGCTTTCCCTGTGCTGGAATTATAGGAGTGCTCACTGTGTCTGCTTCAGTAACTTTCAGACCAAAGGAACATGTCTTTTTGGTCTATCTAACTTCGGTTCTGATTGATACGGCTTACACCACTTTTTCTCTATTGTTTTTCTCACTGATATTCAAGTTAATTTGGAAACATTTTTAGACCAGAAGCAAAGCTGGGTATTTGACAAAAGACCTAGAACCCCTGTATTCAAGAGCTAGAGGAAAGGTGAGTTCAAGGTCAACATTGGCTACGTGGTGAGTTTGAGGCCAGCCTGATGTGCATGGGACCCTGTCTCTGAAAAACAAACTAATAAGATAGGCAGAAAAGCAGGTGAGTCCTACCCCAAGGTAGAGGTGTCATTCTGCTAACGCTTTGGATAGGATTGTGCTTTCTGTTAGAATAGTGGGACTATATTGGCCTGAAGCATGAACAACAGCTGCTGGGAGCCTTCCAACTGTTCGATCACAAAAGTGTCTTCTTTGACCACTCTAGTTCTCCCCACTATCTTCCACAACCTGGCAACATAGTCAAGCAAGTAATGACTTAGTGTGTTGATACCACAAGGAACCTCCCATCAAGCTAACATCTCTGAGATTTCCCACACTCAGCTAGACCTAAGGCTGAGTACTTCCCATTCCAACCTGATCACACACACCTGTATAGTTTATGCGGGTCAGGAGGCAATCCAATGACTTTACTGCATGCTGGATGTGGGCTTGGGGCCTAGTGTGAGACTGAATCTAGGTCACATACATGCCCTTGCATACTTATTAGGGTCCTCATAGGAGATAAGAGATAGTAACAGTCACACATGCAGTTGTTTGTATAATATCAGATTACAGATAATTCATGAACAGGGTGTATGGCATTTCAGATATATCTATATACAACATAGACAGACCTTAGCCTTTATTCATTCAAAAATATTTATTTTCTACTCCAGAAACACAAATATGACTAAGACAGTCCATGTTTTCACACCCACTCAGATCTATAGCCAGTGGACATGAAAACACATGCCTAAAAATCCAGTTCTTGGGAGGCTGAGGCAGGAAGACAGACTTTTTTTTTTTTTTTTTTTTAAGGCCAACCTGGGCTACATAGTAAATTCCAAGACAGCATGTGACATATAGTGAAACACTGTTTAAAAAAGAAAAAAGCATTCATGAAACAAAGACAAAAGAATCACTACTCCAGACCTGCCTGATCTATACAGTAAGTTCCAGGACAGCCTCACACATACATACATACATACATACATACATACATACATACATACATACATAGGAAGACCTTGCCTCAAAAACAAAACAACACAAAAAGTCTATGTGAAGCAGTGTGCAATGAAAGAAATTAATCCTACTTGGTGAAATCCAAGCAAGGCTTTCCAGTAGACTTGGGCTGTGGAGAAAAAAAAAAAGAGTATTCTAGCAAAGGTGTGGATATGCTGAAGCATAAAATACAGATGTTTCTAGAGTGGGCATGAGGTGACAAGTAGGTGATAAGCCTAAACACCCCAGGGGCTGGGGAATGTCACCTAGCAGCAAATATTTTCCTAGGTCCTAGGATCTGGGATAAGGAGTACTGTACAATTTAACAGGGGCTGGAGAGTAAGGCTTCTGAGAATCAAACTAGAGAGGGTATAGTCTCCCCTGCAGACACTACTAGAAGTATTTGAAGTCCTTTACTCCCTATTTGTTGGGATGTGGCCAGGTATAATGAGCTAAGTAAGTTGCCCATCTCCCCTGAGGCATTACAGCCCACTTCACCTCAACCCCTCCCAAGGCAGAGCTCTGTCCTGTGGTTTATGGGCTGTGCCCTGCCTCAAAGTTACCCCAGGGAGAAGGGGATTGATTCACTTTAGCCCCCTTCTGCCAGAGATCCCTGTGTCCACAGTCAATGCCCTACAACAATGCTTCTTTGGCTTGACTTACAATCTGCAGGGTGTTAGGGGAGTGCCACCTGAGTGGATTGCATAGACTTGGCCAAGTGATAATGACTAAGATTTTCCTGTCTCCACAATTCTTCAACCTCAACAAAGGTAGCAGAGACAGACTACAGATAGAACGGCGGCCACGTAGTTTTTTTTTACATTAACATTTTCCACTTTTGCTGCTCACCCAACCCCTAAATAGTTAACCTGTCACCCCAGTCCAACCCACCTCCACTACGTATGTGCACACCACCAGCAGCATCAGGTCAAGCCACAAGCATTGTTGCCAAACACCCCACTGGGTTATGCAACCAGCTTCCCGAGAAGGGTGAGCAGGGCGGGGTGGCTAGAGGTGGAACCAGGGGAGGGCCATGGGTCCCACAGGGAACTGGCTGCCTTGCTGGATTGCCTACTGGTGTGACCGCAGTGGCCCCAGAGGGCGGGGATAGTACTGGCCTTTTATCAGTGCCCCACAGCATTGCACCCGCCACCCCCTGGCTTCCTCTCTCAACAGACGGAAGGGGGAGGCAGCCACAGGGGGAATAGGGGGAGGGCCCGGTGTTATCCAAAGCAGCAGAGCAGGGCGGTTGCCCCGGATGGGGGTGGTGGTGAAGGACGCCTGGGACCCAGGAATACTCACGCTCCCCTGATGAAGTCGGGAGTGGGGGTAGTATAAAGTAAAAACTTTGCTAGATAGTGGAGTCAGATCTCCAGAGTCATCGGTTATTTTCCTTGTGTTCCAGTTTACATGTGGATAGGATTTTCCCAATTTCGAGAAGAGGTCCCTTTCCTCAAATAAGAATTCTCGGAGAACTGACTCTGAAGGGAAAGAGATGCTACACGCTAAGGCTAAAACAGCAGGAGGCTTCCCAGCGACTTGAGTCAGTTTCCCTGGACTCTAGAGTTTAAGAGTTGAGTCTTGCTGGGTGGTGGTGGCACACACCTTTAATCCCAGCACTTGGGAGGCAGAGTCTAGAGTTAGAAAATTCCAGAAACAAAACAAAACAAAAGCCTTTAGAGCTTAACTTCAACTAGACCTAGGAGAAATAGGTGTCCTAGCAGCTAATACAACAAGAATTAACTTTTCTTCTTCTTTGTTTTTTTCTTTCTTTTTCCTTCTTCCTTCCTTTCTCCCTCTTCCTTACAAAAAAAAAAAATCAAAAAACCAAAAAAAACACATTGTCTTACTTTGTAGCCTTGACATGGAACTCACTTTGTGGCCCAGGCTGGTCTTGAACTCTTAGTGCTGTTCCTGCCTCAGCTTACTCAGTGCTAGGATTGCTGGCTTCAGTTACCACGCCCAGTTGAGGACCAAATCTTGATTCCGACCCCTCCCCCTTCTTGCTTTTCTCCTAGATATGAATCTTATTACCTGTGTTTCAGTAGTGGCGTTTATTATTGGAGTTTAATTTTTAGCTCTGTGGCCCCGGGTAACATACTCTTTCTGAGCCTTACTTCCTTACCTGAAAACGATGGAAATATTATTATTAAAATATTCTTTAGCCGGGGGTGGTGGTGCACGCCTTTGATCCCAGCACTCCGGAGGCAGAGGCAGGAGGATTTATGAGTTCGAGGCCAGCCTGGTCTACAGAGTGAGTTCCAGGACAGCCAGGGCTATACAGAGAAACCCTGTCTCGAAAAAACAAAACAAAAACAAAAATATTCTTTAGTAGGTTAAAGAAATTAGTCTAAATTAAATCAGTCTAAGTCTGTGTGTAGCTCAGTAGCAGAGCTTTTGCCTAGCATGTACAAAGTTGTAGGTTTGATCAACAGTACCTCAAATTAAATAAAAATATTAATAAAATAAAATATTCATCTCTGCTTCCTGACCATAGATGCAATGTGTCTAATGGCCTCATGCTTTTGCTGTCTTGCCTCCTTAAATTAATTAAGTTAATTAATAAAAATAAACAAAATAGTTTATTGCAATCTATTAGGAAATGAATGCTTAGGTATCAGGAAGCCATAACCTTTTGGGGCATCAGGACTCCCTGTCTGGAGACCACACTGGTAAAGAAATATTTGAGATAGCTGAAGCCCGGAGGCAGCCTGATTCTGCAAGGAACCCAGATGAAGTGTTGGCAGCTAGACTTCCAGGAACTAGCCCCAGGCCATGGCTCTCCCATACCAACACAGTTGGGAGGAGTTCCTGCTAGCCACAGAGTGGGCACAGTGCCAGTCTTATGGGCTTCAGTCACCTTCTAGGAACCTCAGAACTACTACCCTACCCCACAGCTGCAATCCTCCACAAGGGGTAGAATTGCCTAGGACATCCCACCCTCAGATTGGAAGGGTGGGTGCCAAGCTCTTTACTTATTCCTTTCAGAAGCCTCCTGCATCCCAGCCTCCTACTATTGCCCCTGCGGCTTACCTAACCCAGAATGCCCTCCTTGGCTTTTCTACCAGTCTGAAATGAAAAATCTGGGTTTGAGCCTCAGCTTAACTCCCGGCAGTGTGAACCTGGACAAATTATTTAACTTCCCCAAGTTTCAGTTTCTTCTTGGTAAATGGGGAGCACTAAGCTTCCGTCAGAGGATGTGTGGGATCAGATGAAGCAATGTACAGTGTTTACTACTGAAAGTCTAGTAATGTTGGTCCCCTGATCTACTCTTCAAGGTCTATGTCAAGTCAAGCTATACTTCCATAACACATTTTCTGGCTTTTTCACATTAGGCATATATATATTCATTTGTCTTTTTGACTATAGAATGGATACAAGCCTAGGCTGAGTGTGTTCTCTCTCTCTCTCTCTCTCTTTCTCTCTCTCTCTCTCTGTGTCGCTCTCTCTGTCTTTCTCTGTCTCTCTCTCCCTCTCTCTCTTACACATACACACACACTCCACTATGTTAAATTCAGTGATTTTGATATGTAATCTTTATTTTTAAAGGTTTATTTTTATTATTTTTAGTTTTGTGTGTGTATGTGTGTGTGTGTGTGTGTGTGTGTGTGTGTTTGTGTGTAGGCCTTTGTGTGGGTGTGTTCATGTGTGTGCTAGTGCCCATAGATGCCAGAGATGTCGAATATTCCGGAGCTGGAGTTACAAAGTGGTTTCTGAGCAACTTGAAGATGATTCTGGAAATCCAATTAGGGTTTTAAGGGTTTGTTTGTTTGTTTGTTTTATTTTTTTCTGTTTTGAGACAGAGTTTCTCTGTGTAGCCCTATCTGGCCTTGAACTCAGAGATCTCCCTGCCTCTGCCTCCTGAAGGCCGGGATTAAAGGTGTGCATCACTATGTCCAGCTTTCAAACTAGGGTCTTTTGTAAGAGCAGTCTGCACACTAGCTGCTGAGTGATCTCTTCAGCTCCTATAAACTTGCCTTTAAATAGAGGTTGCGAAGCCACTAAGATGGCTTAACAGGGGAAGGCACCTGAGGAATCTTGTGTGTGTGTGTGTGTGTGTGGTCTTGAGTTTTATTATTTATTTATTTATTTATTTATTTATTTATTTATTTATTTTGGTTTTTCAAGACAGGGTTTCTCTGTGTAGCCTTGGCTGTCCTGGAACTCACTCTGTAGACCAGGCTGGCCTCGAACTCAGAAATCCACCTGCCTCTGTCTCCCAAGTTCTGGGATTAAAGGCATGTGCCACCATGCCCGGCTTGAGTTTTATTATAGCTCTGTGTTAAAGTGACAACAACTATACCTCAGAGGAAATGTAAGAAGTCATTAGTTCAGAAAGATGCTACATGCTACCTTGGGGCTAATAAGATGGTTCAGTCTGGCTGGGCAGTGGTGGCACATGCCTTTAATCCCAGCACTTGGGAGACAGAGGCAGGCGGATTTCTGAGTTCGAGGCTAGCCTGGTCTACAGAGTGAGTTCCAGGACAGCCAGGGCTACACAGACAAACCCTGTCTCAAAAAAATAAAAAAAAAAAATCTCACTCTCTCTGAAAGCACAGAAAAATAAACCTCTTCCACCCTTAGGTTGGATTGAAATGTGACAGATTTGTTTTTCTCTACTAAAAAATTAAGCTTGACTTGAATGCTTAGAAATTCAATTTTAGTCCAATTTTGGTCAATTAATTTATCTTGAAAGAATTCACTTATACTGACCTAACTTAAAAGAGCATGGCATATAAGCTATATGGTTGATTTACATGTTTCTACATAAAACTCATAGTATCTTGGACAATTCTATTGTTTAATTCTAGTAATTGGCTACTTCAGAAGGCCAACTTCAGAATAGTTAGAAAGGGTTGTTTAGTGAACAAGAAGAACTGGCTATAATTTTCATGAGTAACAGGCCTGCATCTGTTACCTTAGTAAAGATATCAGACATTCATTTATGTTGGCCAAGCAGAGAACTTTTTTCTCAAAACATCACTGGAAAAATAGATCATGGTGGTGTGGATTCTTTGAAGACAGTGACTCCCCTTTCTATGAAGACAAGGCACAATTCAGTTGATTGGGTTTCAGCTCTGGCCAAGTTAATGTAATTGCTTCTGTTTATATCCCCTTCGGCCATGTTACTGTAATTGACTGTGTTAGAGCTTGGTTGCATTTAGGCTGTAGCTATTTCACTCTAAGTGATTAGGTTGCTAGAGCTACAGATACATTGACAGAATTATGCTTTCCTGGAACCACATTAGATCATTTGCCGTTTCCACCAACAGCTGACCTAATCTAGCACCATTTGCTTTTCCAACTTCACCCACAGTGCACTGTGCTCTGGGCACATTTTCTGACAATATTGTTTTTATTGTATGTTTTCTGACTGCATTATTCTTATTGTGAACTGAAAAACTATGGCCTTTCTGTATTTCACGTCTCTTGCAATCCTTTCTGCATATGAATGCCACATTTGCCACCTTAAAAACTGTTGTCGTGACCCAGGCTGTGATGGTACACACTTTAATGCCAGCACTTGGGAAGCAGAGGCAGATAAATCTCTGTGAATTCAAGGCCAGTCTGGTCTATAGAGTAAATTCCAAGACAGCCAAAGCTACACAAAGAAACTCTGTCTCAAAAAACAAAACAAAACAAAACAAAACCAAACCAAAAACAACCTCTCCCCCAAAGGAAAAAAACCTGTTACTGTACAAATCCAGCTATTTGGGAGGCTGACTGACAGGAAGACTGAAAATTAGAAATTTGTCAGGGCAATATAGCCAGACCCCATATCAAAATAATAATAATAGCCTCTGTAAAGTAGGAAAAAATACATTTGTTTTATATGTCAAGTAAGGGTTTAGCATCCAGAAATCTAGAATACATAAACATCTCCTATAACTTTCTGGGTTTGGTGGTGCATGCATCATGAGAGACAGACTGGTGGATCTCTGTGAGTTCAAGGCCAGTCTGGTGTATAGCAAATTCAGGCCAGCCAGAACTACAAAGTGAGATCCTGTTTCAAAACAAACTTTAAAAAAGGTGTGTGAGTGTGTGTGTATGGTGTGTGTGTGTATGTGTATGTATGTATGTATGTATGTGTGTGTGTGTGTGTGTGTGTGTGAGGTGTGTATGTATGGTGTATGTGTATAGTGTGAGTGTGTCTGTGCACATATGTTTATGTATGTATGTGGTCTGTATGTGTGTCTGCACAGTTGAGTGCAAGTGTCTACAGAGGCCAGAAGTGTTGCATCCCCTGACTATCCAGGTCCTCCTCCACCCCCCAGTAAGGGTGACTACTCAGCTCACTCCAATTTTTTTTTTTTTTTAGTTTTTCAAGACAGGGTTTCTCTGTATAGCCCTGGCTGTCCTGGAACTCACTTTGTAGACCAGGCTGGCCTTGAACTCAGAAATCTGCCTGCCTCCCAAGTGCTAGGATCAAAGGCGTGCACCACCACAGCCTGGCCACTCCAATTCTTATAACTCAACAAGAAAAAGACAACTTGATGAGCTCAGGACTTGTATAGATTATTCTTCCAGAAGATATTCAAGTGGACAACAAGAATCAAGAAAAGATGTTAAAGCATTAGTCATGTGGGAAATGCAAATCAAACCACAATGAGACACCACTTTATCCGCATGAGAATTGTACAAAATACAAAAACAAACAACCTCAGTGACTAAGTGTGTGTGAAGATGTAGAAAAATTGAGAGACCTCTTACAACTTCTTTTGAGACCTTCCACCTAAGAAGATCACAAGTTCAAAAGCCAACTTGAGCTATAGAGTCAGTTCTAGGACAGCCCAGTATACTCTATTGCCACAGACTAACCCCTTTTTTGGGTCTCCTGTCTGCCCGGAACAGGTCTCTGGTTGCAAGTGGGTGAAGGAGTCGGTGAATGAACGACAAACAGATACAGGGCCTAGGCTGGGTCTGTGGCACTCTATACAAACATACATACATACATACATACATACACACACACACACACACATATACATACATACATATTGGAGCTGGAGAGATAGCTTAGTGATTAAAAGCACTTATAACTCTTGCAGAGAACCTGAGTTTAGTTTAGCCACCCACATGGCTACTCACAACTGTTGGTAATTCCATTTCCAGAGGATCCAACAACCTCTGTAGGCTCCTGAATGCACACAGTGCATAGATGTACACTAAGGCACACAAACACACACATACACATAAATGAGTATTTCAAAAACTAAACAAATAAATAGTACAAGCAATAAGCAAATAGTTTGACTGACCCTCAAAAGTGAATACAGTATCACTATCTTTATGTATATATCCAAATTTATTAAAATTGTGTTCTCAAAGAAAGTTTTTTCTTAGAGTTCTGGAAATCAAGACCAGAAACCTACACATGACGGGTAAACACTCCACCATCATACTGTTTTTCCTTGGGCACAAGCAAATATTTGTGACATGAATGTTCATAGTGGTACTATTCACAAACATTAAAAGTGTAATAACACACATGTCTACCGGCTGATGAAAAAAACTGAAACTGGGTCCTTTGCAAGAGTAGTGAGTGCTCAGCAGGGTGTGGTGGCATATATGTCTTTAATCTCAGCCCTCAGGAGGTAGAGGCAGGTGGTTTCTCAGTTCCAAGCCAGCCTGATGTACAAAGTGAGTTCCAGAGAACCCTGTCTCTAAAAAAAAAACAATAACTACAATAACAGAGTAGTAAGTGCTCTTAATCAATGAGCCATCTCTCCAATCCCTGTAGAACATTTTCTACTTAATAATTGATGTGCAAGGACACAACCCATTATGGATACTACCATAGGGCAAGTGGTTCTGGGTTGTATAAAGACCAGGCTGAGCAAACCAGTAAGTAACAGACCTCCATGGTCTCTGTTTCAGATCCTACTTCTAGATTCCTCCCTTGAGTTTTTGTCTTAGTATCTCTCAATGGTCTGTGAGCTCAGACATGTAACCCAAATAAACCCTTTCCTCCTCAGGTTACATTTGATAGATGTTTGATCACAGCAATGGAAAGCAAACTAGTACACAGTTTAAGGCCAGCCTGGGCTAGATACCCTGTCTAGAAATCAGAGGATGGTGTGGGAGGGCCAGATTGGTGAGATGGCTCAGTGGGTTAAAGGTGCTTGCCACCAAGTTTGATATCGTAGTTTGATCCTTGGGGCCCATGTGCTGAAGAGAACCGACTCTTACCATATACACTTCATACATTTGCTCTGTCGCATGCATGTATATTCACACACACACACACACACACACACACACACACACAGTGTAAAAGACGTTTTGTTTCTTTTCTTTTCTTTCTTTCTTTCTTTTTCTTTTTTTTTTCTTTTTTTTGGTTTTTCGAGACAGGGTTTCTCTGTATAGCCTTGGCTGTCCTGGAACTCACTTTGTAGACCAGGCTGGTCTCCAACTCAGAAATCCACCTGCCTTTGCCTCCCGAGTGCTGGGATTAAAGGCGTGCACCACCACGCCCAGCTTCTTTTATTTTCTTAAAGTTTTATTTATTATTATATCTAAGTACACTGTAGCTGTCTTCAGACACACCAGAAGAGGGTCAGATCTCATTAGAGATGGTTGTGAGCCACCATGTGGTTGCTGGGATTTGAACTCAGGACCTTCAGAAGAGCAGTCAGTGCTCTTAACTGCTGAGTCATCTCTCCAGCCCTGTTTATTTTCTTTACATTTATAGAGGAAGCAGTTTGATGGCTGGGGATGCTTATTGGAGGGAATAACTGATTTTCTTTGGGAATGATGAAAGCATTTTGGAAATAGATAGTAATGGTTACACAACACCACAAATATCAACAACTACTGAACTGAACTCTTTAAAATAATCACTAAATGTTTATATTAGATTTGCTTATTTGTTTATTATACATGTATGATTGTTTTGTTCTCATGTATGTCTGGGTGTCATGTGTATCCTGGAATTGTAGTCACAGACAGTTGTGAACCATCTGGGAATAGAACCCAGATTCTCTGAAAGAACAAGTACTCTTAACTGTTGAACCATCTCTCCTAAATCCAAAACTATTTAAAAACTATTTGTTTTATTTTACATGCTTGTATGTGTAGCATGTAGTGTATGTATGTAGCATGTAGGTGCTAGAAAGTGAACCCAAGGGCTGGTGAGATGGCTCAGTGGGTAACAGCACCCGACTGCTCTTCCAAAGGTCTGGAGTTCAAATCCCAGCAACACCTGGTGGCTCACAACCATCCGTAATGAGATCTGACTCCCTCTTCTGGAGTGTCTGAAGACAGCTACAGTGTACTTAGATATAATAATAAGTAAATCTTTTAGAAAATAAAAGAAGCCGGGCGTGGTGGTGCACGCCTTTAATCCCAGCACTCGGGAGGCAAAGGCAGGTGGATTTCTGAGTTGGAGGCCAGCCTGGTCTACAAAGTGTACTTACATATAACCAATAAATAAATCTTTAAAAAAAAAGAAAGAAAGAAAGAAAGAAAGAAAGAAAGAAAGAAAGAAAGAAAGTGAACCCAAGTTCTTTGTACAAGCAGTGAGTGCTCTTACCTGCGGATCCATCTCTCCCGTCCTGTAAAAATGTATTTTAAACATTTTGGTGTCCCTACACAATGAACTACAGCAACTAAGAAATGCTGGAATCAGGAGAAATAGTTTTCCCCATGGAAGAGCACTCCACCTGGTTGTCTAATACCAAATGGTCAATAACCCTGAAAACATGCATACAAGTAACATTATATAGATTGAGCAGGTTATATTAGAAACATATATGCATATAATAACAGTTAATAAAAAAGATGCTAAAATTTTTAAAGGGGCTGGGCAGTGGTGGCGCACAGTGTGGGGACTGGAGATATGGCTCAGTAGTTAAGAGCTCATATTCGCTGAGCGGTGGTGGCACATGCCTTTAATCTCAGCACTTGGCAGGCAGAGGCAGGCAGATTTCTGAGTTTGAGGCCACCCTGGTCTACAGAGTGAGTTCTAGGACAGCCAGGGCTACACAGAGAAACCCTGTCTCAAAAAAAAAATTAAAGGGAACTGGGGGGGGGGTTGTATATAGAATAGTTTGAAGACAGGAAAGGGAAAGGGAAATGATGTAATATATTACAATCTCAAAAAGAAAAGAAAAAAAGCACACACTTTTTGAAACAGCATCTCATGTAGCCCAGGCTGGCCTCAAACTCACTATGTATCACAGGATGACTGACCTTGAACTCCTGATTCTCCTGCCTCCACTTCCTGGGAGAGCTGGGATCACAGACTTGTGCCACCACACCCAGTATATTTTTTCTTAAGAGTGTTCAATTATTTGCAATAAATAACTATAGTATAGCATTTAACCATTCTCATACACACACACACACACACACACACACACACACACACACACGTGCTGAGATTAAAGACATGCGCCACCACGCCTGGCAGATTTTGTTTTTTTAATGTGGATAAACCAACCATGGCAGCTCATGCCTATAATCCCAACATTTGAACTACATAGTATGCTGACCTAAAAGCAGGGAGACTGAGGACTAAATGAGATAACATACATAAAAATATGTGAATGGGAGCTGGACGGTGATGGCACACACCTTTAATCTCAGCACTCAGGAGGCAGAGGCAGGCGGATTTCTGAGTTCGAGGCCAGCCTAGTCTACAGAGTGAGTTCCAGGACAGCCAGAGCTATACAGAGAAACCCTGCCTGGAAAAAACCAAAAAAGAAAAAAAAAAAAAAAACCAAACAACCCCCCCCACCACCAAAATCTAAACTGGGCGGTGGTGGCACATGCCTTTAATCCCAGCACTTGGAAGGCAGAGGCAGGCAGATTCTGAGTTCGAGGCCAGCCTTGTCTACAGAGTGAATTCCAGGACAGCTAGGGCTACACAGAGAAACCCTGTCTTGAAAAGATAAAACAAAAAAAACCCCAAAATCTAAAAATTATTCTTGTGACCAGACATGGTGGTATACATCTTTAATCTCAACACTCAGGAGGCAGAGGCAGAGGCAGGTGGATCTCTGTGAGTTCAAGGCTAATCTGGTTTACATAGCAAGTTCCAGGACAGTCTGTGCTAGAAAGTGAGACATTTTCTCCATGGAGGGGTGTGTGTGTGTGTGTGTGTGTGTGTGTGTGAGAGAGAGAGAGAGAGAGAGAGAGAGGGAGAGAGAGAGAAAGGGAGAGAGAGAGAGAGAGAGAGAGCAAACTTTTGGAGTCATTTCTCTTCTTTCTGTGAGTTCTGGAGGTAAACTCAGGTAACAAGGCTTGTGCCATAAGCACCTTTACTCACTGAGCCACTCTGCTGTGCCCCCTTTCTTTTTTTCTGTTTCTTTGTTCTCTTTCTTTCTTTCTTCCTTCCTTCCTTCCTTCCTCCCTCCCTCCCTCCCTCCCTCCCTCCCTCCCTCCCTCCCTCCCTCTCTCTCTCTCTCTCTCTCTCTCTCTCTTTCTTTCTTTCTTTCTTTCTTTCTTTCTTTCTTTCTTTCTTTCTTTCTTTCTTTCTTTCTTTCTTCCTGTCTTGACAAGATCCTATTTTATGGCTCTGGCTGTCTGGGAACTCAATATGTAAACCAGGCTGGTCTCGAACTCACAGAGATCCATCCATGTCTGCCTCCTAAGTGCTAGAGTTAAAGGTGTGCACCCAGCAGACAGTAATTTAAAAAAAAAAATGAGGGAAGTATGCTGTGGTGTGTGGTTGGCAGATGGCTATCATCTCACTCAGGAAGCTCCGGCAAGAGGATCAGAAGTTCAAATGCAGTCTCTATCATACAGCAAAGTCAAGGTCATCCTATGCTGCTAGAGACTCTGTGTCTCAAACAAAGAAACAAACATAAAAGCAGGGCAGGGGAATGCTCACAAAGTTTTTCAGACAGTCTTAACTCCTTATTCTTCTTCTTCGGCTTCGCAGGCAGCAGGGATTAGAGGGCTATGGTCTGGTCAAGAAAATGGTTTTAGGACAAGGTCTTCAGACCTCAGATGTATGCTGCCAACTAACAGCTTCTCTGGGTTCTATTTCTCATCTGAAAAATGGATGTAATAATCATCTACTTCAAACTTTAAAAAAAAAGTACTTTCCTTTTTGGTTGTTGGGTTTTTTCTTTTATTCTTTTCTTTTCTTTTCTTTTTTTTCTTTTTACCTTGAGAATGATTTTTTAGCATTTAAAAGAGAAATCCTCCTTGCCAGAGGTTGATGACACGTACCTGTAATCCCAGCAAGCATTAGGAAAGCTGAGGTCCACTGTTCTAAAGGGTTTCAGTTAGCCCAGACTGGTGTGAAACTTGTTACATAGCTAAAGCCGGCCTTCAGTACCTGATCTTTCTGCCTCTGCCTCCCAAGTGCTGAGATTAAAGATATGGGCACCATGTCCAGCCTTGTATTATTTTTTCCTTTGAGGCAAGATCTCATGTGCTTCAGGCTGGCCTCATATTCAGTGTGTGTCTGAGGACTAACTTGAACTTCTGACCCTCTCGTATCCACGTCCAGTGTGCTAAGATTAGAGGTATCTGGTTCCATGAGGCTAAAACACAGGGCTCTGTGAATGGTGGGCGAGCATATTACCAAGTTAAGTTAAGCTATATCGAAAACTACCCGTCTCTCTTTTGCTCAAGAAGGAGGGTCCTACTCTATTGTCCAGACTACTCTCTCTCTCTTTTTTTTTTTTTTTCAAGACAGGGTTTCTCTGTGTAGTCCTGGCTGTCCTGGAACTCACTCTGTAGACCAGGCTGGCCTCGAACTCAGAAATCTGCCTGCCTTTGCCTCCCAAGTGCTGGGATTAAAGTCGTGCGCCACCACTGCCCCGACTCAGACTACTCTTAAACTCCTGGATTCAAGTGATCTTCCTGTTTTAGCCTTTCAAATAGAATTAGAAGAGGTGCAGGACAGTCTGGCCAAATCATAACAACAACAACAACAAAATAATAATAGACTGTCATCATCATCAAACTCTATGAGATTCTTAGAAAAATGTGTCAATTGTTGGCTCACACCTGTAACCCGGGCACTCAGGAAACTGAGGTAGGAGGATTATGGGAAGTTTGAGCCTGTCTCAGCTAGAGTGAAACTTTGTCTCAAAAAAGCAACACTATGCTCCAAAAGAGGATCCTATATCCAGAAATATATGAACAGCATGAACAGACGTTAATGGCTTATTAAAAAACAAAAACAAAGTTGGATAGTGGTGGCTTTAATTCCAGCACTCGGGAGGCAAAGGCAGATAGATCTATGTGAGTTCAAGAACAGCCTGGTTTACAGAGTCAGTTCCAAGACAGCTAGAGCTAGAAAGAGATTCTGTCTCAAAAAACCCAAACCAAAACCACAACAAAAGAACTGGACATGCCGGGTGTGGTGGCGCATGCCTTTAATCCCAGCACTTGGGAGGCAGAGGCAGGCGGATCTCTGAGTTCGAGGCCAGCCTGGTCTACAGAGTGAGTTCCAGGACAGCCAGGGCTACACAGAGAAACCCTGTCTCCAAAAACCAAAAACCAAAAAACAAAACAAAACAAAGAAAAAACAAAACAAAACAAAAGACATGAAGTTGGGGTGTACAAAGGTAGATCTAGGAGGAATTGAGGAGAGGAATTGGAGGTTCTGAATGTGATCAAAGTACATTGCATGGAACTCTGAAATAATAAAAATATTAAAAACAAAAATTCAACTATAACAAACAACCCCACCAGTTATATTAAACAATAAATAATTGAATGGTTGAGCATTATGCTTAGCACATAATAAATGGGCAGAAAAATGTTATTATTATCATTAATCTGCCAAAGCAAGAACAATGCCCGCCACTGGGACAGGAGAGAGGATTCATCCTTTAACAACTATGGCTGCTCTTCCAGAGTACCCGGGTTTGATTCCCAGAACCCAAATAGCAGCTCACAATCCCATTGCAACTCCAGTTCAATGGGATCTGATATCATTTTCTGGCCTCCACAGGTACCAGGTATGTAAAGGGTGCACAGATATACTGACTTTAGGGTTTCTATTGCTGTGATGAAGCACTATGGCCAAAAAAGTAAGTTAGGGAGAAAAGAGTTTATTTGGCTTACACTTCCCTATGGCTGTTCATCATTGAAGGAAGTTAGGACAGGAACTACAGGAACTCAGGCAGGGCAGGAACCTGGAGGTAGGAACTGATGCAGAGATCACGGAGAGGTGTAGGGGGGCCAGCCCTGGTAGGGTCAGGTACTGAGGTGGGACACAGCATAAGATGGAGGTCAAAGGCTAATGATCTCTGGCCTTGTAACTCTTATTGTTCTGGGGGTCAGAAGCTGATAGCTTTCTTTCCATTCGCTCTAATCTCCAATGCCTTGATATCCTATTTCAAATTGAACCAAAGTGGGAAAACGTTGTCCATCAAAGTGCAGGTCTCCTGTACTCAACTCCCAGACAGAAAGTGGGCAGTGGGCAGCAGATTCTCTGAAGCTGAGCAACGGGGCATAGGAGCTGGCAACTGAACTCAGGTCTTCCACACGAAGAGTATGAGCTCTTTTTTTTTGTTTTTGTTTTCGAGACAGGGCTTCTCTAAATAGCCCTGGCTGTCCTGGAACTCACTTTGTAGACCAGGCTGGCCTCAAACTCAGAAATCCGCCTGTCTCTGCCTCCCAAGTGCTGGGATTAAAAACATGTGCCACCACTGCCCATCGAATATGAGCTCTTAACTACCGAGCCATATCTCCAGTCCCCACAGTTTTTTTTTTTTTTTTAAGTAAATTACATTAAAAATATTGAGGGGGGTGGTCTGGAGAGATTGCTCAGTGGTTAAGAACATTGGGTGCTTTCTCTTCCAGAGGTCCTGGGTTCAATTCCCAGCAACCACATGGTGTCTCACAACCAGCTGTAATGAGATCTGATGCCCTCTTCTGGTGTGTCTGAAGACAGCTACGGTGTACTCATATAAATGAAATAAATAAATCTTAAAAAAATATATATTTATTGGGTATGTGTGCATGCCACACGTGTATATCCTGGGATATACTTCTCGAGACCTTGGTTTGTGTAGTTAACGCTTGGCTGCCTATAGCTAACTTGGTGAACTTTCCGAGGTTGTTGAAATGACCCAAGGACACTACAGCTGTGGATATCCTAATGGTGGCGATGGGAATCTGTATTCGGGTAGGGCTTCTCAGCAAGGCTAATGTTAAGGGCTACACATAGCACCCCCTATAGCGAGTGCGAATTGGAGGCTGACAGAATCACGTGGCTTCCTCCTACCAATAGCAAAGTAACAATCGCTTCCTCCGTTCCCCATGGAAACAACACCGCCCTCAATGATCCTCCCGCCCCTTCAGTGCTGAGGTTTTGGCCTTTCATTGAAAATTCCGGGTGACAATCTAACAGCTGCCTCTTCTGGCTGGACAGTTGGCTTCCGTGAAGCGAGTGACTACGCTGACTGGTCAAGACGCGAAGGCTGGCTCATCTTCACCCAATGTTGCCTCTTTGAGGCGGGACCTAGCGAAGACTCAGGGCCAATCAGCGGTGACGTCGCTTGTGCGACTCCACGTCGGCAGCAGCTACGGGCAAGATGGAGGCGCTGATTTTGGTAGGAGCTGGAGGGCCAGTGGCTCCGTTGTGGTGTCCAGGGGGTCCGGGAGGTGGGGCTCATCAGCTGGGGCCGGGAGAGGGTTCCGGGCAGGCCTCGGGGGCCAAAGCTCCCGCTATCTGTGCAATGCAAGTGTGGCCTACAATGGGAGCTAGAGCCGCGGTATAGAGTAGGAAGCCTTGCCGGCAAGAGAGCAGGAGTCGGTGGCAAAGTTGAAGAGAACATGCAGGGTCCTTAGGAGAATTCTGATTGCGCTGGAGGGGTGTCTTTCAAGTTCTCCCCGATGGTTTTTGTTGTGGATCATACCTACTTGAGTTTCCCCAAACCCTCATATTCTAGTCCCCCAAGTTGCAATGGCAGAAGAGAGGTGTTTTGTCAGTCCCAGATCCTCCTGGTGGTGGTCAGAATTCGACTACCTTTTGGCAATTCCATGTCCTGTTCCTTTACAAAACTTGTTTTTATTTTCCTGTTAATCCTTAGTATGTAATTCTGTCATGATTGAGAGTCAGCATTCCATCCAGGTTCAGGAATACTTGGTAGAGCTAGTATAGATTTTGGAATATCTTTTTCTGACTCCTTATTCTTCTCTCCTACTCTCCCCTCCTTCAGACTTTAGGAACTCATACTGTAAGATCCATTTCAGCCTTCTTGCTTACATGAGAATTGTGATTATAGAAGTGCATTTAACTCTCTTGTCCCTTGATCCTTTCTGCTTGTTCTGCCCCCTAGAACAGGATCAGAGCATTTCTTTCAAGACACTGGCCAGCAGTTTAGAGACCCATGAGTCTGCCTACCTGTGTCTGTGTGTTAGTGTAGGAATTTAACTCCCAGCTTCTTTCCTTTAGTTGGACTCCAGGATTGTTTCTAAGAGTCTTCCTTAGCTCCTGTTTTCATTTATATTCCTTGTAAGTGTACATATCAAACTCTTGTCAGTAAAAGAAAAAAAGCTTTTTCTTCTTTCTTTCTTTAAAGGAAAAAAAGTTTTTTGAGACAGGGTCCCTCTCTACCTTTCCCTTTCCTGATGCCCTAGCTACTCATTATGTAAGCCATGTTGGCCTCAGACTCACAGAGGACCACCTACCTCTACCCTCCAAATTCGGAGACTAGAGGTATGTGCCACCACATCAACTTGTTTTAGTTTTCTCACTGAGAGTTTCATGTAGGTCTGACTGGAATCAACTTTGCCACGTAGCCAGGGCAGACATCTATACTCACCTGGCATTTATGTGGGAATTTGAACTTTGGTTTTCTTATTTGTATGACAAGCACTTTAACCACTGACCTATCTGTTCAAACCTCCTTACTTTCCTTCTTGCAAATGTCAAAGAGAATTTATTCTCATCATATGTGTTGGACAAGTTGAAGCAAAATGTTTAATGTATTGAGTAGTTCAAGTATTTACTATACCGGTCAATGAGTTTTTAAAAATCTTGTGACGATGTGGATAGAGTCTGTGAAACTAGTTTCCTTGGATGTTTTTGGTCTTCTTAATCAGGTGTGGTTGCTCACACCTGTAACCCCAGCACTCAGGCTGAGGCTATATTGTTGCTAGTTTGAGGCCAGCCTGGGTTACAAAATAAGACCTCGTCTCATAAAACCAAAATTAATGTAATTTAGTGGAACCAGCTTAAAGAGTGAGGAAAATGGTACTTGGGGAACTCCTTTCCCATTGGTTCTGTTGGGCTGGGTGTAAATGCTAAGAGCATATGGTCTAGCTATCTTTAAAAGCCCTGTGTTTGACCCCAGCACTAGGAGAGCTGAGGTTGTATGGGGAAATCTCTGTGTCATTTTCTCTCTTTCTTGCACTGTGTGGTATCTCTCAGCCTGCTTCTTCCTCATTGTTCCCCCTTGCAGCTGAGCTAACCAGCTGCATGTAGTAACAGACCCTTGCTAACTTGCCTGCATATCCCTCACCTTTACTTTTAAAACTATACTGAGCCTTTGTCACTAGCACCTTAATGTACTGGGTTTAGGGAAGCAGAGCTGTAGGAAAAGGCTCTTTCTAAGGAAGGGCAGTGCCAAAACCCCGTTCCAGTTTTGTTTCCTTGTTCTCTCAGAACAAATTTTTTTTTTTTTTTTTTTTTTGAGACAGTCTCATTATGTAGCTTGGGCTGGGTTTGAATTTGTCTTATCCCAGAGTCACCAGGTTTCTGAGGTTTCTGTAGGTTCTTGCACCTCTTCAGTTTGCAGAATTTTCCTTTCAGCCATGGGTTGTATAAAGTTTTTGTTGATGGTAAAATACCTACAGGGAGCTATGGATTGTGGCTCCCACCTTTAATCTCAGTGTTTGGTTGGCACAGGCAGGTGGATGTCTGAGAGTCTGAAGTGAGCCTGGTCTACTTAGCAAGTTCCCAGACAGTCAAAGCTATGTAGAGAGAGACCCTGTCTCAATAAACAAACAAACCAAACCTACAGGTATTAGTTTTTGTGCTGATTTTTAAAGTTCTTGACGATTAAACTGTTGTCTTTTTTTTTCCCCTATGTTCTTTCCAACTTTATTTAATGATTTTTTTTTTTTTTTTGGAAACTGGGTGTCATTATGTAGTCCTGCCTTGCTTGGATCTTGCTGTGTAGATCAGGGTGGTTTAAATGCATAAGGATTCTCCTCTGGCTCCTGAGTACTAGGATTAATGTTGTTTGTTTCTGTGCCCACCATCACCACCACCATCACCACCACCACCACCACCACCACCACCACCACCACCACCACCATCATCATTATCACATTTATCTTTTGAGACAAGGTCTCTTTACATAGTCTTTTTTTTCCCCCTGGTCTAAAGATTAATTTATTATTATATATAAGTACACTGTAACTGTCTTTGGACACACCAGAAGAGGGCATCAGATCTCATTATGGATGGTTGTGAGCCACCATGTGGTTGCTGGGATTTAAACTCAGGACCTACGGAAGAGCAGTCAGTGCTCTTAACCGCTGAGCCATCTCTCCATCCCTCTTTACATAGTCTTGGCTGTCCTCTAACTCACAGAAATCCACTTGCTTCTGCCTCACAAGTCCTGATATTAAAGGCATGTACCACCACACCTAGCCTTTTTTTTTTTTTTTTTTTTTTTTTTAGTAGATCCTGAGTACTTTTTTTTTTTAAAGATTTATTTATTATTATACATAAGTACACTGCAGCTGTCTTCAGATGTGCCAGAAGAGGGCATCAGATCTCATTATGGGTGGTTGTGAGCCACCCACCATGTGGTTGCTGGGATTTGAACTCAGGACCTTCGGAAGAGTGGTCAAGTGCTCCTATCCGCTGAGCCATCTCACCAGCCCCACACCTAGCCTTTTTTTTTTTTTTTTTTTTTTTTAAGATTTATTTTATTAATATATGTAAGTACACTGTAGCTGTCTTCAGACACTCCAGAAGAGGGAGTCAGATCTCGTTACAGATGGTTGTGAGCCACCATGTGGTTGCTGGGATTTGAACTTTGGACCTTCGGAAGAGCAGTAGGGTGCTCTTACCCACTGAGCCATCTCACCAGCCCCCACACCTAGCCTTTTAATACTATTTTTGAGAATAGGGTCTCATGTGGTCAA
Organism: Mus musculus; assembly: GCF_000001635.26. Lineage (NCBI taxonomy): Eukaryota > Metazoa > Chordata > Mammalia > Rodentia > Muridae > Mus > Mus musculus. Next base: position 103,276,492 of record NC_000081.6, read on the forward strand.
ATCTGGTCTTGAACTCTTGACCCTCTGCGTCCGTCTACCTCCTAAAGTGATGACGAGATTATAGGTGTGAACCACCATAAACCATATCCAGTGTTGTTTTGAGGTAGGGTCTTTAAATTTATTTTATTATTTTATATGTATATGTAGGTGGGTGCCTGTAGAGCTCAGAAGAGGGTATTGGATCCTCTGGAACTGGAGTTACAGGCAGTTGGTTGTTTATGAGGGTATTAGGAACTGAACTTAAGTCCTCTTCGAGAGGCAGGAGGATTTTGAGTTCGAAGCTAGCTTGAGCACATGGTAAGACCCTGTGCCAAAAAAGAAAGCAGCAAGCAAAAATTAAAGAAATCGCTAAATCTATGCTGAGCTGAAGAGCGTACTGTACCTGGATAGTACTGAAAAGCTGCTCTTAGAGAGGACATGCTACTAAGCCGCCTCCAAGTTTCCTCCTCTTGCATTTCTGTTTGCTGGTTTGGTAGAACCTCTGGGATCAAACATGTTCTGGCCTCACCTCCACAAAGCACACAACTGTACAATGTTGAGAAGAGGAAAGGGAAGATCTAGAGGGCCAAGAAATGAGTCAAAATCTACCTTGGTCTGGGCATTTCTAGGTGACAATAGATTCCTTCCTTGAGGTACTTTACAGTGGATCCTGCTTGAATTAAAGCACCAGCCTTGGGAGATGGAGAGATGGCTCAGGGGATAAGAAGAGCATTTGCTTTCTTGCAGAGGACCTGGGCTGGCTTTAACTGCAGCATCCATATGGAGTGGTTCATAACCACCTGCAGCACCGTCTTCTGACCTTGGGCCTCAGGCAAGCATGTGATGCACACACATGCAGGCAAACAGTCATAAAAATAAATACTGAGAAAAGCAGTGCAGCCTTAGTTCATAGTTGGATTTACCAAATCTTCTTCCAGTCCTTTGTCTCTCAGTTCCCATCCTGTTTTTGGTCTCAGTTCCCTCTGCTGCTCTTTTAGCTGGCTCTCCCGTTCTCAGTTGTTAGTGGAGAGCAATCTGCAGGTTGCCATTCTCCATGAATAACCTGAAATCTTAATACCTTACACTTTCCTTCAGCCTTTACTTTTTATTTCCCCCACCCTCAAAGCTGAATTACTGTAGCAGTTCAGATCCTTAAAAACTTTGTACAGAGGTATTTTTTTTTCTTCCTGTTTTCAAGTTTTAATTTCTGAGTGTGTTTCCAGTGTTTTACAGATTAGACCTCAATTCCATACATTGTCTCACTTTAATATTTTTTCCTAAAACTGACAAAATCCTGATTTCCACTTCTCATTCAAATATCAGGCCATCTAAAGTGCACCAGGATGTATATGCATCTAGAGGAGGAAGCTGCAGGACACATTGGCGACTCAAAGGTTGACATTGTTTCAGTGGCCTTTGCTTCCTGAATCATCTTAATGGGGCTTTTGTTAAATTCCTTTGGCACTAACAGTGGAGATACTTGGCCTGAGTGCCCCTTCCCCCTGCTTTGGGCAAAGGTATCAATTACATTAAGCCCCCAAAGCACTCCCATCTCGTCCCTGGCAGTCCCCTGTGCCCCTCTCCCAGCTGCGTCCTTGCTGGTGCTTGGCCCCTCCATTTCGTTAGGAGAAGCAATCTCCTCATTCCTGCACCGAGGAGATATATTTCTCAGGCAGGGCTTGAGCTGTGCCAGCACTACCCCCGGTGAGGTCCCTGGCAGCCATAAAAATTTTTATTGTGATTATGTTGGTGTCGGGGTGTCCATCTGGGTTATTGCACACCTAGTTTAATTGATTGAAGTTTAATTTATTGACACTTCAAATTAAATGATCAGAATAAACTGTGCTGTTACTCTGGCCGGCTTGTTTTAATGGTTGATTGCTGGAAGCAGACCTTGGCTTGAACTAAAACCCCAAAAGAGTAATTGACGCTGCTTCTAACTCTCCCCATGTCTTGCCCTCTAAGAAGACCTCGTTATAGATTTCCGACGTATTTATTTATATATTTTTTTCCTCTCCTTCACAGTGGTGGGAAAGGGTTGGTCCCTGGCAAGGTATAAATTATATGAAAGGTCTTGGGGAACTATCACATGGTCTGAAAGGAAGGGAGGAGGAGGAGGCCTCTACATAAAGAAAAGCAGACCCCAGAGAAGCCAGGTCCTCCCGGGGAGGCAGATTGTGAGTGCAGCTGTCCATCTATGTGAGGGAACCTCAAGGCTGGGCTCCTTCTCATCTGTGTTCTTGCTACTTGCTGTTTCTTACTCCACTGGCATGGTGTGACTGGCATTGGCAGTGTGTCGACAGAAAAACTAAAGGAAAGAGGAGCTGGAGGGGCCAGTAAAGATGGAACAGGCATCACCAGGGCTGGTGCAGCCATTTACGCTGGACTAATGAAGGAATACAGCTGATGAAGATGCCCTGGGAGGCTAAGTCCGTGTGCACTGTGAGATGCCAGTGTTGGCAAAGGCCCTCCAGGTTTCCCTCTTTTGGTGTTGGGCAGAGTGTTTCTCTCTCAGCAGACTGTTAGATTTATTCTGTCCTTACATTGCCTAGCCTTTGTCACCTTCGTGTCTTCAGGAAATCCTTTTGTCTAACTTAATTCACGTGCTGCGGAGGAAAGCTTATCTCGGTGCTGGAAATGTAGCTCAATTGGAAGAGTGCATACCTGGCGCCCCATAAATTGGGTAAGGTGGTGTACACTGTAGCCTCCGTACTCAGTAGATAGAATCAGAAAGATCAGAAATTCAAGGTTATCCTCAGCTACATGGCAACTTGTGGCCAGTCTGGAATATCTGAGGACCCCCCCCAATAAATAAACAAATAAATAGATAGATAGATAAATAAATAAATAAATAAATAAATAAATATCAGAGAGTAGAAAGTCTGCATTTTACTGGCTTTTATTTTTTTCTTCACCATCAATGTACATAACTCCACTTTTACCAAATTGCTCTGTTAACAAATTGTCCCCAACTTTTTTCTGTGTGTGTGTTGAGGGTGTTAATTATATAGCCGAGGCTAGCCTTAATTTATGATCCTCTTGTCTTATTTTCCTGCATAGGAGTTATAGGTATGTGCCACCAAACCCAGCCTCCATCTTCTCTGTTATGTAGTTAGACTGAAGAACACAGAAACTGTTCACTTTGTCTTTAGATCCTTTGTCTGGAGCAGAGGGCAGCAGGATTAGTCATGATATAAACTAGGGTGGAGGGCGAACCATAAGTGGATCTAAGCTGATGGTGGTTGTCTGTAACTCCCAGCACTTGGGAAGCAGAGACAGGATTCCTGGCCTGAGGCTAAAAGTTTGAGGCCAGGATGAAAATTGTAGTAAAATCCTGTCTTGAAAAAAAAAATGTGAAAAGAAATTTAAGGCTTGCTGGAGAGATGGCTCAGAGGTTAAGAGCACTTGGCAGTCTGTTATTCCAGAGGTCCTGAGTTCAATTCCCAGCAACCACATGGTGGCTCATAATGAGATCTGGCGCCCTCTTCTGGCTATGCAGCCAGAATGTTGTATACATAATAAATCTTAGAAAAAAAGAAAAAGAGAAAGAAAATAAGACTTTAGGGCGTTTTAAATTTAGATGTCCAGTCAGGCATGGGCACAGGCCCGTTCTAGTACTTGGGAGGCTTAGCTGGAGGGTTGCAAATTCCAGGCTTGTTTAGGCTATATACTGAGGCCCTGTCTCAAAATACACAAGGGCTGGGGATATAGTACAATGATATCATGGAAAGAAAAAGAACAAAAGGTGTCTCTAGTCCCTTTTGACTTTTTTTCCTTTGCTGAATAATATTTAAGTGCGGGCTTCTGAAGAACCCATTTAGGTGGCAGGGTACTCTGATGTAGCACTTAGGCCTGGCTGAGGAGTACATCTGACTTCAGTTTACCTGGCTGTCAGCATTACCACCTCATTTATGTGAATCCTTTTCACTGGTAATGGCTGAAGAGTTAGGAGCTGTGTGACCCCTGGGGTGGGGGAATTCTTCAGCAGCTAGGTGTCCTGAGTTTTCAGAAAATACTTAGGGAACTGGGCTATAGTTCAGGCCTTTAATCCCAGCACTTGGCAGAGGCAGGTGGATCTCTGAGTTCGAGGCCAGCCTGGTCTACAGAGGGAGTTCCAGGAAGGCCAAAGCTACAAAAAGAAACCCTGTGTGTGTGGGTTATGGGGATGTGGGGGGAGAATAAGACGAAGAGAAGGAGGGAGGGGAGCAGAGGAAGGAAGGAAGAATGAGTGAATGAATGAATGAATGAATGAATACCAGGGGGTCTGGAGAGATGACTCAGCACATAAGAAAAGCACTTATTGCTTTTATAGAGAACCCAGGTTTGGTTCCTAGCATCCACAGGAGATCATACATGTAAAATAAATTCTCTAATTCATACATGTAAAATAAATGTTTTACAATTTAAAAAAATACAATTAAAAAGGGAAAGAAAGAAAAGCAAAGACCTGGTACTCTACATTGCCTAAGAGCTTGAGGCTTGTTAACTTGTACAATTTGGTCACCAAAGCTGGAGGCCACCGAAAGCTGGAGGTTTATGGTGCTGACCCTTACTCCCCCTGCTGGCTGTGTGAGATCCTTGGCCATATTAACTTACAAAGGCCACATATTTTTATTGAAGTTGTTAACTGACTGAAGGCAGAAAATCATTCATTTCCTCTTCACATTCAAAAGACTGTTTGGCTTTTTTGAACAGGGTCTCACTATGTAGCTGTGGCTGGCCCAGATCTCACTACGTCTACCAGTGTGTCCTTAGACTGACAGAGATCAGTCTGCTTCTGCCTCCCAAGGGTTGGGACTAAAGATGTTGGCCACCAAACCGGGCTCTTCACATAATCTTATCTTCAGAGGATTGAATTTTAAACCTAGTTCAGTCTCACCTGTGTGGTGTGGGTGTTTGTTTGTTTTTTGGGGACAAAGTTCAGAAATTTTTATCAGCTTATCACAAGGGTCTGCTGTAATTTTTTTTTTTTTAAAAAAGGCCATAACCCTAGCTAATCTAGGTCCAGCCTTTCACTTCTCCTATGAGGAAGTTGAGTATCAGAGAAAGGGAGGGGAAATTTTGAGTTAATAACTTACCCAGAATTCAGAGATGCCAGCTCCTTCAACTAGCAGAAGTTTTGCCCCATGCTTGGACTCTCCATGTTTCCTATCTGTATGTCTGTATGGGGTAGGAAGATGTGTGTGTGTGCATGCATGCGTGTGCAGATATAATGAATGTGTGTGCATATGTGTGGAGGGTGGAGGCTAACCTCGGGTGCTATTTCTCCTCAGCAGCCAGCCATGTAGTTGGTTTTTGTTCATTTGTTTTGTGTTTTGTTGTTGTTATTGTTTTGAGAGAAGGTTTCTCTGTGTAGCCCTGGCTGTCCTAGAACTGGCTGTATAGACCAGGATGGCCAGAGATCCACCTACCACTCACTGCCTAGCTGAGTTGTTATTGTTGATTACCTTTTTGATTTGGCTGGCTGGCTGGCTAAAAGGGATCTTTGCTACCCTGACAGTGCATGTGATTAAATGCACAAGTACTTCCACCAGCTGAACTATCACTCCAGTTTTGGGGTTTTTTTTTTTTTTTTTTTGGTTTGTTTGTTTGTAGACAGAGGCTTGTGAACTTACGTAGCTGATGATCTTGAACTTTGAGTCTTCAAACCTCTGCCTCTTGACTGCTAGGGTTACAGACTGTGATGCCATGTCTGTTTTTAAGTAATACTAAGGATTGAACCCAGGGCCTCATGCATGCTAGGGAAATACTATAACAGAACCATAGTCTCAGTTCCTAAGAAGATTCTTCCTACTGTGACTTTCTGCCATCAGTACCTCCAGAATATGTGTTTAGTTTCCCCTCTACAACCGAAATTTGGTTTCATATAAGATAGATAATTTCTCCAGGACCCATGGGTCTTTTTAAGATAGGGTCTCATTATATAGCCCCAGCAGGCCTGGAACCCTTTATGTAGACTAGACTGGCCCTGAACTTTCAGAGAGCACCCTTTTTCTACCTCTTCAGTGCTACGATTAAGATTTGTGGAGGAGCTAGAGAAAGTATCCAAGGAGCTAAAGAGATCTGCAACCCTATCGGAGGAACAACATTATGAACTAACCAGTACTCCGGAGCTCTTGACTCTAGCTGCATATGTATCAAAAGATGGCCTAGTCGGCCATCACTGGAAAGAGAGGCCCATTGGTCAGGCAAACGTTATATGCCCCAGTACAGGGGAATGCCAGGGCCAAAAAATGGGAATGGGTGGGTAGGGGAGTTGGGGGGAGGGGGGACTTTTGGGATAGCATTGGAAATGTAATTGAAGAAAATACGTAATAAAAAAAAAAAGAAAAGAAAAAAAAAGATTTGTGCAGCCGGGTGTGGTGGCGCACGCCTTTAATCCCAGCACTCAGGAGGCAGAGGCAGGCGGATTTCTGAGTTCGAGGCCAGCCTGGTCTACAAAGTGAGTTCCAGGACAGCCAGGGCTATACAGAGAAACCCTGTCTCCAAAAAAAAAAGAAAACCAAAAAAAAAAAAAAAAAAAAAAAATGTGTGCAGCTATGCTTGCCTCATGGGTCTTACTTTCTGGGCTTCTTGTTGTTTTGGTTTTTAATGTGTCCCTATGTGTGAATGCCACTTGTGTGTGAGTGCCTGTGGAGGCCAGAAGAGGGTGTCAGATCCCCTGGAATTGAGAGTCACAGACAGTTATAAGCTGTCTGATGTGGATGCTGGGAACCAAACTCCAGACCTGCAAGAGCAGTAAGCACTCTTAACTGTTGGTCCATGTCCTCAGCCCTGTGAGTTTTTCTTTCTTTCTTTTTTTAATGTGTTTATTATTTTGTTTGTGGCACAGTCTAAAGCATATTCTGAGCACAGAATCCACCCCTGAAGCCCCTCAGCTGTGTTTCCCAAATCTAAATGCTATCCTTGTCAAAACTTAGCTAAATCTTCTTTTCATCTGAACTATGTAGGCTTCTGTAGTAAATTAGAGCTCTCAAACTCAGCATACCTTTTAATTTTAAAAAATTTTAACTCAGGGTTAGGTAACAGAATACCTGCATAGCCCTGTGGTGCTGGGAGTGGTATCTAGGAATTTCTCCTTCTAATTTTGTTTTGCTTTTGAGACAAGGTCCCACTCTATCCTAGGCTGGCCTAGAACTCACTATGTGGTCCAGATTGGCCTCTCAACTCCTGCTCATCCTTCTAAGTGCTTGGGTTACAGGTGTGTGTACTACGAAGGGCTCTCTTAGTTTTAACTCTCTAGGTTTCTTTTTTTTTTTTTAGATTTATTTATTTATTATATGTGTGTACACTGTAGCTGTCTTCAGACACTCCAGAAGAGGGCATCTGATTTTTGTTACGGATGGTTGCGAGCCACCATGTGTTTGCTGGGATTTGAACTCAGAACCTTTGGAAGAGCAGTCGGTGCTCTTAACCACTGAGCCATCTCACCAGCCATTTCATTTTATAAGCAGGATTGAAAGACCATCTTGTTACAGTTTTTAATTAATAGATCTATTGCTAAGCCCAAGAATTTTACTGTATCCCAAGAATATCTTTGTAAGTAGGGAACACAGATCTTTCCAGGAATCTCAGCCATATTGTTTTGTTTGTTTGTATGTATGTATGCATGCATGCATGCATGCATGCATGCATGTGTATATATATATATATTTTTTTTTTCGGTTCAGTTTTATTTTATATATACAAGTGTTTTGTCTTTATGCATATATGGGCACCGTGTGCATGCAGTACCTTCAGAGGCCAGAAGAGGGTGTCAGAACTCCCTGGAACTGGGAGCTGGGATCTGAACCTGAGTCCTCTGCAAGAGCAGCAAACGCTCTTAACCTCTGAGCTGTTTCTTTGGATTCTTAGGCCTTTTGGTTTTGTGACCTAAGAGACTTAAATAGTTACTTGTAGTTCTAAAATATCCTGTCTCTCTGCTCTATGTAGACACTGTTCCTCCAAGCTTTTTGATCTCATACAGTGATCTTACCCAACTATTCACTTACTATCCCATATATATTAGTTAAGCCAATAGACTTAATTCCGTAGTTTGGTTTGTATTTGTTTTGAGACAAGGTCATTTGTCCCAGCCTGTCCTAGAATTTGACAAGCTGCTGAGGATGACCGTGAACTTCTGATCCTCCTGCATGTAGGGTTACAAGCATGTGTCACTACCGTTAGCTTTCCGTGTTTTCTTTTACAAACCTGTTTGTATTAGTTTTATTTAAAATGCAAAATACATACAAATCGAGTTTGGTGGGGGTTTGTTTTGTGTGTGGATTAAGCACAAGGTCTCACACCTTAGGTGAGCACTCTGCCCAAACAGCTTAGGCCCCAAACCATTGCCTTTCTGGCACTGTTTGCTTGGGCTGTAATCCTGAGGAAGCTGTGTGTCAGGCAGGAGGTCCACAGAGGGCAGCACTGGGAAGGAATCTTCTTCCTCTAGCCTTCCCAGTATAGGCCTTGGTGCTCCAGACTTGATGTTCCCACCAGGTTTCTGGAGACTCTGATGGAGATCAGAGAGTTAGTTGCAGCAGCCTAGGTGCTTTCTGCATGACGTTTCAGCTGTCCCAAAGACAGCTTTCTAGTTTTCTTGATAATAAAAGCAGACACGAAAATCTATCCCTGCCACTCCTCCTCCCACAGCCAGTCTGCCTACCCACCACTTACAGGCACCCTTAGCATTTGAGGTGAAGTTCTGTTATACACTCAGGCTGTGGCTCTGAAAGTCAGTGCATCACAGAACTTTGTCTCGAAAGCTTTCTAGCAGCTGCCCATTTGGGGAGTGAGAGGGAAGAATAGATCTTTTCAGTCCTTTGAATATGGTCCTAAGATTGTAGGGTCTTTTTCAAGAGTCAGTATTTAATGCATCACAAGGTCAAAGCCCAGTCCCATTGTCCAGGAAGCTCATTTCTTAGCACCTGGGAGTTATTTATAACATGTCCTTTGCAAAGCTTAGAATGAAGTTACATTATTAGTAATGGCTTCTAGAGCCTTTAAACTGGCTGGTTTTCTGATATGAAGGGAATTCTCAGGCTTCCCCACTCCTGAGAGGTAAAGGCATAGGGTGGAGTGGGGCCAGCTACAACAGAAGTGAGGAGAGCTGGCTCTACTACAGCATGATGGTGATGCCTTTAAGTGGCATTCTGTCTCCTGCCGAATACCCCAGCTTTCCTTGTTGTGGGTCTTCCTTTGCAAGTTTGAAACGGTCAGGCTTTGTTCTGCCTTCCCTCTTTTTCCAGAACTCCAGTGCCTGAAAGCTGGTCTGGTCTCTCCTTTCTCCCTTAACCTGTCTTTTATCTTGCTCAGGAAGACCCAGTGTTTCTGTTTTAAGGTTTCTTTGATCATATCTTCTAGGCAACCAGTGAAAGAGTCAGGAGCAGAATCCTGGGTTGTATTCTGTTGTTAGCATGGCTGTGTAGGTGCTTAGACATTGCTGGCCACAAGAACACTGGCTCTCCCACTTGGCAGGTTGCCATTAGGGATTTTGGCTTCTGTGAGGGTGGGGGTGTGTGCTCCCATTCCTTCCAGGAATACCAGACTCTGGCTGCAACAACAGTCACCAATGCCAGATTAAGGTCCAGTTGCAACTTGTGGGCAGCTAGCCCTGTGTGGTTGCTGTGAGTGTGGATGAAGGGGCACAACCATTTCCTTCTGTTAGGATTTTTTTTTTCCCATTAAGAAAACTCGTTCCCATTGAGGGCTCCATTTTGGTACTTGAACAGCCAAGTGGCTGTAGAACAGAGCCTGCTCTGTGGGGTGATCTTTCTGTATGGAGCTAGGAGTTAGTAGAACAACTTCTGTTGGTGGCTCTTAGACTATACTTGAGAAGACTTCCCTATGCCAGACAGCACAGTTCCCCAGTTGCAGAGGAAATGCTCTTGTCCTTTATTCCAGAGAGCAGTGTGGCTAGGGTGGCAGTTTTCAGTGTGTCAGAGGAGAGGGTGGGTTGGCAATAATATCATCGTAGAACAATCTCACTACAAAATCCACTTAGATGCAAAATCCAGTTATAATAAATCATCGTGCTGAGAGATTTCTTTTTAAACTTTATTCTCAACTTTGAACAAATATTGAGAGCTCGGGATTCGCCAGGCATTGCTCTGTGCACTTGAGATGAATTAATGAACAAAATACAAAAATTGGTGAATGTCTTGGTTTGTTTCTTTTTGTTTTTTGAGACAGGACCTCATCAAAAATTACCATCATTAGGAATTCAAATCATATGCACATGAAGACACACACCTGTAATTAGGAAGTAGTAGGTGGATTAGCTTTAAGGTTATACTTGACTGTACACTGGGACTACATAGCATAGCCTACCTGATAAAAAAAGTAAGTGGGGAAAACGAAGCTTACGTTTCTTTTTGTTTGTTTGTTGTTTTTGTTTTCAAGACAGGGTTTCTCTGTATAGCCTTGGCTGTCCTGGAACTCACCCTGTAGACCAGGCTGGCCTCGAACTCAGAAACCCACCTGTCTCTGCCTCCCAAGCGCTGGGATTAAAGGCGTGCGCCACCACTGTCCGGCTCAAAGCTTACATTTCTTAGGTCATTTTCTTTCTTTTTTTTTTTTTTCTTTTGAGACAATAATTACATGTATAGCCCTGGCTGTCCTGGGACTCGCTTTGTAGCCTTGAACTCAGAGATCTGCCTGCCTCTGCCTCCCAAGTTCTGAGCCAGAACTGCTGGGCTCTTATACCATTTTCAAAAGACTGGGTTAGTGAGCTGGAGAAATAGGCCAGCAGTTAAGAGTCCTGGCTTCTGTCTAGTGGTGATGGCACATACCTTTAATCACAGTGACTTCCGGTACAAAGCCAGTCAAATCTCTGAGTTTAGGCCAGCTTGGTCTACATAGAGAGTTTCAGTACATAGAGAGTTTCAGTACAGCCACAGCTATACAGAGAAATAGAACACTGGCTTTTAAGCAGGGTCTGGTGGTATACATCTTTAATACCAGCAGTAGCAAAGCAAAAGGCAGGCAACCTTGAGTTGAGTTCAAGTTGAGTTGAGTTCAAGGACAACCTGGTCTACACAGTGAGTTCCAGGATAGCCAGAGTTTCATAGTAAGACCCTGTGTACAAAACAAAACACAACAAAACAAGAACAACCAAACAACCCAGCACTACCAACAAAATCCACTGGTTTCTCTTCTAGAAGACCCAGGTTCAAATCCTAGCATCCACGTGGCATCTTTAATTCCAGTTTTAAGGGATTCTGACACCCTCTCTGGCCTCCAAGGGCACCAGTCATGCAAGTGGTACACAAGTTTACATGTAGACAAAACAACCATACACATGGGGGGCGGGGAGTGATCACTTTGGAAGCAGTCTTGAGGGTTCAAGGCCAGCTGGGCTACATATTGAGAGCCCTTATCTAGATAGATAGATAGATAGATAGATAGATAGATAGATAGATAGATAGATAGATAGATAGATAGATAGATGAATGAATGTGAAAAAAAGAAAAGGAAAGCCTGGGTTAATACCCACTTCTCTTGAGCTAAGGTTGCTTCTTTTTTATGAAGCCCCACCTCTCCAGGAGCCTCACTTTACCTCTGTCAGGCTGCAGTCTCTGGATCCTTTGCAGTAATTCTTTCTTCTGCCTCATGTCTTTGTTAAACTTATATTTTTGAAGATGGGTGAGTTTTCTAAGACCAGGAGAGCAAAGCAGATAGATAGTCTTGCCTTGGACCAGAGGTAGTGAGAAGTAGTCTTGGTGAGACCTCAAATTCTGTGAGTGGCGGAGGCCTGCTGTGCACAATGCCAGCTGCTCTCACTTTCCTTTTTCCTTCTGAAAGTTGTGAGAATAGAGAAGAGAACACCAGGCTCAATAGCTTTTCCTAAGTCATCTGTTTGCAATTGAAGAAAGGTGTTAAAGTGTAACCATTACAGCTAAGTTGTGATGGCTTCATGAGAGCCAGTATCAGCAAGTCTGTGTCATTCTGGGGTTTTGTTCTGTTTTACAGGGACCCAGGGCTCCCTGCACACAAACATGCCCCATGGCACTGAGTACTTAGTTCCATTCTTGGTAGTGGAAGAAAACTCCCCTTGTTATTTTAGCTACCTCTCAGACTCCGGACGTCTCAAATATTTTTCTGTTTGCCACACTTAAGATTCAGGTTGATTTTTATCCTATCCGATTAAGTCGTGAGGGTTCATATATATCGAGGAAGGGTTTCATATGTGAACTTTTGGATGATGTCTGTCTTAGAACCAGTGTGTGTGAATGCACAGTCCTGCTCTGTGTGTGGATGGCTTAGAGTGGCTTGCTTTAAGCTGCTGCTTTGGGACTGCAGTGACTTCCAAGGGCATTCAACCCTCTTTCAGATGAGCAGTGCCTGTTTATTAGCATGGTCACGTTCCATGCCCACCTGTGTTCAGGACGCCAGAGAGACTGGGTGACTGAGAAAATGACCTGCAAGGCCTTAGGATCTGGAAATAAGAGCATGGTGAAGGGCTGTGAGCCTGAGACAGTCTCTCTGGGCCTTGGTTATTCTCAGGGGGGAGGTATTAGACCTAATCATGCCGCAGTAGGGGACACACAAACCCCTGTGTGACTCTGCAGCTCAGTGGAACCAGGGAAGGAAGGTATTAGGCTTGCTAGTAGTGATGCTCTCAGAACTGAAGATACGTTCATGTTTCTTCAGGAGCCCTCCCTGTACACTGTCAAGGCCATCCTGATTCTGGACAATGATGGAGACCGACTCTTCGCCAAGGTGAGATTTGCCTTTATATTAATTTAGGAGCAGGACAGAAACATTGGATACTTAAATAGCAGAATTGGCCATTCTAACTCAAATTCTTCAGGAGTGTGATGATTTTGGGAATTCTTTCACCTTACCTTGACTACTCCAGGTAATTCCAAGTTGGCAGTCTTTCTGTTCCTTAGAGTGTTTTCTGCCTTCTGTGATCACCTTCATCAGGGAAAGGAAGAGCTTTAGAACCTTAATTTCAGAGCAAAACACTATCTCAATGCTAGAGGCCTCTATGTCTGTTTTATCTATCCCTTCTGCCCCCGGCCCTATTACCTTGTCACTTGGCCTGAGTTTTTCAGGGAGTCCTCCAGTTTCTGACCTCACCAAGCTGCATGCCCCAGTGAGCTGTTGCTAACTTTGGGTGGATTGAGAAGAGAAAGGACACCCCTTTCCTCCATTCTCCCCCTCCTGTAGAAATATCTTCTGTCCCTGGAGTATTAACTCTGGGCGAGCAGAGCATAAATCAATCAGCAGGTGGAGATTAGTTAGAATTCACCAGCTGTTCCTCCCTGTAATTGGATGTAACTATGCAGGACACCTTTGGAAACAGTTATCCAGTTACTAAATGCCAGACCTGTCATAGGTCTCCAGCTGACTGCAACGGATTAGCCCCTAAAGAGCAGTCGCTTTAGCAGCCTGTATTTTCACCCCCTTGCTGGGAGTGCTTGGGAGTGGGCTCAGTAAAGTGCCGACTGCCGTGGGAGAGATGGTCTTCCAGCCAAGTGGTCCTGTGCATATCTTTAATCCTAGCCCTTGTGCACCCAGGGAGGTAGAGACAAGCAGATCTACAGAATGAGTTCCAGGACAGCCAGGACTACACAGAGAAACCCTGTCTCAAAATAAACCAAACTAAAAAGAAACCTACTGGTGTTCCTGCAGTGAGGGAGAGTCTGAGGAAGCCTCCCTGCATCCAGCGTTCCTTATTTCTCCAGCACTGTCCCAGACAAGAGTAGCTCCTGGAAAGCACGTGGTGCAAGTGTCCTTAAGAGAGCTGGGAGGCCTCTGCCCTTAGAGTTTTAGAAAATGGCTCACAGGATTGTAGGATTGATTACAGCACATTCCTTCTCCTTCCCTGTTTTTGGTTTGCTTGTTTTGGTTTTTAATTTATTTCTTTTCTGGGTGTATATGTGTGAACTTGTTAGAATAGCCAAAGGACAACTCACAGGAGTCAGCTCTCTCCCTCTGCCATGCTGGTTCCGAGGCCTGGCAGCAATCTCTCGCTGGATTGCTCTCTCTCTCTCTCTCTCTCTCTCTCTCTCCCTCCCTCCCTCCCTCCCTCCCTCCCTCCCTCCCTCCCTCCCTCCCATTTCCTGCCTCTGTAGTCCTTGCTTCTCTGGCTCAGTGTTCCTCTGTCACTGCATGCCTTGAAGGGGTCATACAAGATCCCAGAGTAGGACACTCACTAATCATTGTGGGCTCACAGCTATGATGACCCAGCCCTGTCTGTCTCCTTTCCTTCCCACTAGTACTATGACGACACCTACCCCAGTGTCAAGGAGCAAAAGGCCTTTGAGAAGAACATTTTCAACAAGACCCATCGGACGGATAGTAGGTCATTCTTCACCCTTCCTTGTGTTTCGGGGAACCACGGGAAGGGGGTGTCAGCAGGACTGCAGGAAAAAAAGATAAAATGACTCGGCCTCCTCTTTTTTTCCCCTCCTCCCCTCATACAATAAACTCTTCAGAAATGTAATAGGGAGGTGAGTGTACCTCACTCGGGAATACCGTACTAGAAGCTTGGCTGTTAGCTACCTGTCTAGTCCCTGGATTTATGAGCCTCACTTGACAAATTTAACTGCAGCTCTGCTTATTGTACCGCATCCATTAGGGCAGGTAAATGGAAGCCTGTAAAGGTGACCGCTCTGCATTGGATCGGCTGGTATCCTGCCTCATACACAGGGAGGGAAGTAGGCGCAGTGGGGGAGGGAGAGCCAGAGAATGTAGACTCCCCTGAGTTTCTAAGTCCCTTCTGCTACCCCTCAAAACAATAAATAGCTTCAGTGCGGGGAGGTCTTTACAGTTGGCCTTTCCGTGGCCCGTGCAGCGGCCCCAGGAGTTCGTGGGAAGTCCTGTCGTGCTGACTCTTCTCCCACCATTCAGTTCCTGCTTTCTTCTCCCAGGTGAAATCGCTCTGTTGGAAGGATTGACAGTGGTCTATAAAAGTAGCATCGATCTCTATTTCTATGTGATTGGCAGCTCCTATGAAAATGAGGTGAGAATCGCTGTGCGTGATACCTCTGATGCCACTTCTGAAACCCTAGTGGGCCACAGCCACTGGCTTGGGGCTTTGCAGAGCCACATTCCTCTGCTATCGGGCAAGCTCATAAAGAGGTCTGTCAGAGATCCCTGTTAGTCTTACAGAAGAAATGGCCCAGCCAAAGAATCAGTCCAGAAAGGAAGTTTTCCAGGTCTTTTTTTTTTTTTTTTTTTTTTTTTTAATAAGGGGCAGGATCTTACTGTATAACACAGGCTGTTGTCAAATCACATCTATTTTCTAGGTGCTGGAATTACAGACATGAACCACCATCATCTCCAATTAGAATATACATTTATATTTTATTAATATTCTTTCCAACACAGTGGTGGTTTAGATTTTGTTTGTTTCTTTGTTTTTGTTTTATTTTGAGACTGTGTCACACTGTAGCCCAGACTGGCCTCAAACAATGCAATCCTCCTGTCTCAGCCTCTCCAGTGCTGAGATTGTAGGTATGAGTCACTATGCCAAGTTCCCATGGTGGTTTTTGGTTTTTGTTTTGGGTGTAGGTGTGGGTTTGGGTGTAGGTGTGGGTGTGGGTGGAGGCGGGGTTAAAGACAGGGATTCTGTGTGTGGACATGGCTGTCTTGGAACTCATTCTGTAGACCAGGCTGGCCTTGAACTCTCAGAGATCTATGTGCCCCTGCCTCCTGGGTACTAGCATCAAAGATATGTGCCACCACCACCCTGCTAACCCATAGTTTGTTTTGTTTTGTTTTGTTTTTCCGAGACAGGGTTTCTCTGTGTAGCCCTGGCTGTCCTGGCACTCACTTTGTAGACCAGGATGGCCTTGAACTCAGAAATCCGCCTGCCTCTGCCTCCCAAGTGCTGGGATTAAAGGCGTGAGCCACCACACCTGGCTCTGTTTTTTAACTTTTTAAAATTATATTTTACATGTACTGGTGTTTTTGTGTGAAGGTATTGGGTCCCCAGGAACAGGATTTCCTGACAGTTGTAAGCTGCCATGTGGGTGCTGAGAATTGATCCCAGGTCCCATGGAAGAGCCAGTGCTCTTAACCTCTGAGCTACCTCTCCAGCCCCCACCCACAGTGTTTTTTAAAGGTAGATTTCTGCGGTATAATTAAGGGCGTGCATGTGTAATGTGCTTTAGTTCATGGTGAAGCCATACAGTATGAAGGGGTCACTTGATGAAGACTCATGGTATAGGTGGGTCTGTGAGTATATTCCTAACCTTCCTGTATGCAGGAGAAATGGTTTATTTCAGGTGCTAACAACTTCTGGGAGAATAGACTGGTACATAAGCCTCCAGATAATTTTCCATCACAGTTAAGACTGAGAGACCAGGTCCTGCTGAGCTCTTACTGCTGTGTGTGTGCTCTGTGAGGTGCATTGTTTAAGCTTGGCAGCATTTCTGTGGGTTGGAGGCATTACTGTCTTTGTTTTGCCAACGAGGAAACCAAACCTCAAAGAGCCATATAAAATTACTTGTATTTGGCTTTTGTCAAACTATAAAAATAGCTGTATGTGTGATTCAGCTCACTAACTCTCTCGAGGTTACACATGTAGAACAAGCTGGGTTTCAAGCCTAGTTCTGACTTGCGAGCCCAAGCTGGGCTGGGTGTGCAGCTTAGCAGTGAAGTGTTCAAATGGCAAATTTGAAGTCTCAGATTTAATCCCTAGCACTGTTTCTTTGTTTTATTTTGTTGTTTGTTGTTTTCTTCAAGACAGGGTTTCTCTGTGTAGCCTTGGCTGTCAAGAAACTCGATTTGTAGACCAGGCTGGCCTTGAACTCACAGAGATTCACTGCTTCTTCTTTCCAAGTGCTGAGATAAAAGCATGCATGACCTCACCTGGCTCTGAGTACCATTTTTAACAAGGACTTTCCAACCACCTCCCTCTGATTTCAGCTCTTAATTAGTTAAAGATCTCTCTCTTTACTAATCCATCAGGCAGCTTTTTTTTTTTTTTTTTTTTTTTTTTTCCAGTTGTTTCCATCAGGCAGTTTGGTAAAGGCGTAGGGGTAGGGGCTGAAGAGATAGGGCAGCTGTTAAGAGCATTGGCTGCTCTTCCAGAGGACCTGGGAGATTCCCAACACCTACACAGGAGCTCATGACTGTCTTTATCACTCCAATCCCAGGGATTCTGGTGCCTTCTTCTGGCCTCTTTGGGTACTGCACACATGTGGTATACACACATAGTTTTAGACAGACATGTATATACATTAAATAAAATAATTATTAAAAAGACTTAGAGGCAGAGAGGGATGGCAATGCACTCCTATTATCCCAGCACTTGGGAAGTATAGGCAGGATAATCATCAGGAATTTAGGATTGACCTCAGTTACGTAGGTGGTTCAAGACCAACGGGGGCTATGTGACAGACTACCTCAAAAAAGCAAAACACAGGTGGAACTATTGCTTAGTGTTAAGAATGCTTGCTGTTCTTTCTGAGTACTTGAGTTTGGTTGCTAGCACCCATGCTGGGCAGCTCATACTCTTTGTAACTCCTGCTCCAAGGAGATCCAGTGCTCTCTTCTGGAATCCATGGGCACTCCTGTGCGCATGCATGTAAAACACACAGAGAGAAAAGTAAATCTTTAATAAAAAGTAAATACACAGAGTGCTATAATCGTCTATAGAGGACTATACCAGCAAAGTCCTGTTTCAGTTTCTGCCTTAAAGAAGCCTCCACTTGGGGGCTGATGAGATGGCTCAGTGGTTAAGAGCGCTGACTGCTCTTCCAAAGGTCCTGAGTTCAAATCCCAGCAACCACATGTTGGCTCACAACCATTCGTAACGAAATCTGATGCTCTCTTCTGGAGTGTCTGAAGACACACTACAGTGTACTTACATATAATAAATTAATTAATTAAAAAAAAAAGAAGGGCTGGTGAGATGGCTCAGTGGGTTAGAGCACCCGACTGCTCTTCCGAAGGTGCAGAGTTCAAATCCCAGCAACCACATGGTGGCTCACAACCATCCGTAACAAGATCTGACCCCCTCTTCTGGAGTGTCTGAAGACAGCTACAGTGTACTTACATATAATAAATAAATAAATAAATAAATAAATAAATAAATCTTTAAAAAAAAAAAAAAAAGAAGCCTCTACTTGTGGAATTGCTTAGTAGAACTAACTTCTTTGAGAAGCCAGAGTCCTTCTGCTGTTGTGTTTGCCCTTCACATTATGTCTCTGGCCGTTTGTGAAAGCTTATGCTTTTTGGTGAGGAATAAAAAGTGGAAGGTCTGTTTTGGGGTAGCAGTTTTAGGGCCTTGAACCTTCCTTCTCCTTTCTCAACAGCTGATGCTTATGGCTGTTCTGAACTGCCTCTTCGATTCCCTGAGCCAGATGCTGAGGTGAGCAGCCATTCTCATTTTAAATTTGGAAGGGAAATACCTATTCCTTAGAGCCCGGGATTAGTGGGAAATCTGAGCCACACTGGGGAATTGGTTCAGTGTAAGACATAGACTTGCTGTTTGTGGATAACTAATTTGAGTGGAGGGTTAGGTGGAGAGAATGGTCTTCATGTGGAATCATTCTCTTACTGAGGGAGGAAAGAGAGTCCTTCAGGAAGAATACTCTATTCTCTGTTTCCTTTGGCTGCCCTGATGATTAGAACCAAGGGTAGGCAACTGTTCTACCACTGAGCTTCTCACCTAAACTTTTTCTTTATTTTATTTTTCTTTTAATTTAAGACAAGGTCCTAGGGGGAAAAAAAAAAGAAAGAAAGAAAGAAAGAAGGAAAGAAAGAAAGAAAGAAAGAAAGAAAGAAAGAAAGAAAGAAAGAAAGAAAGATTGATTCTGAAAACTAATGTAAAGGAACCGTAATCCTGTCACCAGAACACATCATGCTTAAGATTCAGTTGGGAGCAGAGCATATCAGATGCTCTAAAATAATCGAGAGGTTGATTATCTATAGCTTTTCAAGCCTTTTTGTGTCTTGACATCAACTTTTAACCTTAGAGTCTTTGATACACAAATAAAAATTTACCCAGGCTGTCTTAAGATTCTATTTGTAACCCAGGCAACCCTTGAACATGTAACCCCTGCTTCAGCTTCAAGAGTAGTTTGGAGTACAGACTCGGACCTCGTCTGTATGCCTGTACCTACTCTTGTCATGTCCAGTAACTCTGATGGTGTTCTGAGCCCCAGATGCTTTCCTAGGCCTGTCCGCTGGGTTTGAAGGAGGGGAAGGCCAGGGAAGTGACCCAGTGACCCAGGTGAAACTTCCCTATCTTGGAAAAGGAGGAAACACCACAATTTTCCATTGCTAGCCCTTATAGTCTTTCCCTGGACACAGAATGGGCCCACTGTGCTCTTTGCCCTCTACCTCCCCAGTAGCCCTCTGTTCCCACGCACACAAGCAAGGGAAGATATAAGATACTTTCTCTGAAAACATTCAAGGCTCTGAACTTCAGCCACAGCAGCTCCTAAAAGTGAACACATTTTAGAAATCCATGTGGAGTAGAACAGCGGGTGCTCTCAGCCCACAACCCAGCAGCCAGAGGCTCAGGTTTCCTCAGGAAGGGGGTGATTTATTTCCCAGCCAGGTGAATGAATAGACTTCATTTCGGGTAATCTAGAGAAAGAGTCATACTGACGGATGTGACAGGCCACATGCACCAACCACCGGATCTGAGGCTGGTAGATGCAGCCCCTGGCTGTTCCCAGCCCCTCCTTGGCCTTTGTTTTAGGGTTTGAACAGACCTGGGGGGAGGGGAGAGGCAGAGAGACTTCAGAAGGAGCTTGAACGCAGAGGGTTTTGCATTCCCACTCCTCCCACCTTTCCACCATCACCAACTCCAGATTATGAGCTATGAATTTTTTTCCTATCTTCTATGTCTTTTTACAAGCACCTCCACCAGCAGCAGCAGCAGCAGCATGCTGGATAAGTAGCCTAGGAGTCAGAAGTTAGCTGTTTGGGATCCCCCCCAGAATGTCAAGACTCTGGTCACTGTTCAGTGGTATAAAAGGCTCTTTTTCACCTCACTCCCTTCTACATGTGGGTGGTGGAGGCAGTTACTGGTTAGGGTTAGGATCCCTTATTTAGACAGTATCCCAGAATTCCTTTCTCACACAACCTAATTTTTCCTCTTCTTTTGGGGATTCAGGAAAAATGTAGAAAAGCGAGCTTTGCTGGAGAACATGGAGGGCCTCTTCTTGGCTGTGGATGAAATTGTAGATGGAGGGTGAGTTCTCTGCCCTGCCCGTATTTGGAGTGGGGAGGGGAGGTGGCTGCCCCTCAGCTAGTGAACCTGACTTACAGCAAATTGGTCCCTTGGAGCAAACAACCGTCTTCTTTGTGTTTGTAGGGTGATCCTAGAGAGCGACCCCCAGCAAGTGGTGCACCGGGTGGCTTTGAGGGTAAGCAGGGATGTGTATCCCATCTCTCCACGGATCCTCCCAAGCCAGGCTTGCTGGGTGGGTGTAGCTGAGGGTCAGCTTATACATAGGTCCCACCTTCTCCTGTCCTCTTCACACGAATGTATCATTCTCCCGGCTTCTACATCTCCATGTCCCAGAGAAGCAGAGGAGCTCACTTATGTTTCTAACGTGGCACCTAGCATATTATATGGTCTTTCCACAAAATGGTCACTTTAATATGTTGAATGAACAAAGAAGTAAAAGAAACCTTAATATTCATGGTTCTAAAACTGTTAAGGAACTTGAGGTTGACTTGTTGCCTCTTTGGAGGTAGATCCAGTCACCAGAGGCAGAGGAGTGTCTCACTCCGATGGAGCCCTCAGAAACCTCGTAATTGCCAGCACCTCAGCCCTCACTGAGTTAATTTCTGCTGGGAGTCTTCATGTCTGCTGGGAGATGACAGTGCAGAGAATCCACCTGTAAATTGTATGGTGCAGAATGTCTGAGCAGAGGTGTGCTACCAGTTCCCAGAACGTCCCAGCTCTGACCTCCACAGAGTGAAAGCTGCCAGTGCTGGCTAATGGGAAGTCTTCTTCCTTAACTGCCGTGGGCTCCATTTGCATAGTTTAATCTTCTCCTCTAACATATGTCTCTATGTGGCAAGAGAGAGCCCCTTCCCTCTTGCTCCCCCCTCTCTCTTCTCAGGCTGCTGTTGCAGCAGTTTATTTCTTCAAATTAACATGCAGTCGTTACCCGTCAGGCCTTGCGGGATCCATTAACTACCCCTGGCTCCCTCCACCACCACCTCCATATTGATATTCAGGGAAGGTCTTCTCCGGCTAGGGAATCAGGTCCCCCACCCCAGAGTTGAGGGAGGTGAGGATCAGATATCCTGCTGATTACTTGGAATGAAATAAATCTTTTAAGAAGTCATCCTGCCTTTAAGTGGAGGATGGATAAAATGATCCTTTGTGTTCACAGTCCCTCTGGCTCAGTCTTTGGAGTGGGCCGAGAAGGTTAGGGCATTCGCCTTTCCTTCAGTTTAAAAGAACACTTCTTCCTCTACCATGTTCCAGTCTAAGTGCTTATCTCTGTATACAGGGTGAAGACGTCCCCCTTACAGAGCAGACCGTGTCTCAGGTATGACTTCCTTCTTCCTCCTCTCCACATGGACAGACTAGCTAGCAGGAGCCCCCGACCTGCCAGGTCTGAATTGAGACCTCACACTTAGTTAGCTTCCTTGGCTCCCTCTTATTCCAGAGCACTGGGACTCATTGTACAGTGTCCTCGGCTCCCCTGTCTCCCTGACTGTGATCTGGACTGTCAGCCTTGCTCTGTACCCTTCAGACCTTCCCTGCTTGATACCTCAGTCAGTCAGTGATTTATTCCCCAGCAGAGGCTTGCCTTAAGCAGATGGTCTGTGTGCATGTGAGCACACACTTCTCTTTCTCTTATTATTCAAATGAGGGCTGAGCTGAAAATGCATATTCTGGAATATGCGGGCTTTGCAGATCCATCCTTCTACCTTGACTGCAGATAGATTGTCTGCTTGACCTGGAGGCCTACATGGAAGTGGTTCTGGTTTTGCCCAGTAGGAGCCCTCAACATCTGGATGTGTAATTCCCTCTCTATAACGTGTGTCCAGTAACCCCCAGCTTTTTTTTTTCTTTCCTCCCAGGTATATCTCTTCTCTCTTCATCCCCCCAGTGGATTTGAATTCGGGGGGAATTTCCCAAACTGACAATCCTCTAGGGCCTTAGAGAGCTTCTTCCTATTCTTCCACCCTTGGGATTTTCTATCCCCTGTTCTTCTAAGGAGAGGGAAGGCAAGTGTGGGGAAGGAGAGCCTCAGCCTGCTCACACCCTGTGGCTTGCAAGTCCCCCTCAGTGCTGCCTTTGTCTCCACAGGTGCTGCAGTCAGCCAAAGAACAGATCAAGTGGTCCCTCCTTCGGTGAAAGTGTTCTGAGCCCAGTTCCTTGCCCCTCAAAACCCACATCTGCTGTGACTTCTTATCCAGGCCCCCAACTTATGTCCTTAGGGTCATCTTGGAGAACCACAATGGATTCTTCTGTCTCTATACTTTCTGGGGTTCTTTCCCCTCCCTCTCATGAGAGTAAAGTCCCCAGCAGATTTGAGTGAGTCAGGGGAAACACCCTCTTCCTACTTACACTTGTCTCGCCCACCCCCCATTCTCTCCTTGGTTTCTTGGCCCTTTACTGTGGCTGTACTTCAGATCATCAAAGCAAGAGAAAGAATGTGCTGAGTGTTTTCTTCCCTGTGCCTTAAGGGCCCTCATCCCAGCAGCCCATATAGCCAGCAAATGGAGGACTCCTAACTTCAGCACAAGTGGGTTTGGAGTGGCAGAGGCCATACTTTCTTTGCCTCAGCTTCTCTCCTTCCTGCTGCCCTATCCTCTGCCTTAGAAGAAATGGGAACAGCTTGTAGGGAAGGGACAAGCTGCAGAGGAACAGTGATTTAAAGGCCCTTGGAGCTAGTCCCCTCAGCCTCAACTTTGATCTGGCCTTTAGCCTCAAAGCTGCTGTACCTGCACATGGTCCTGAGAACATCTCTCTAGGCCTGTACCACACCTCTCTGCCTGTAGAACCTGTGAGATCATTGCCTGTGGCCTCTGTCACCCTGGAGCAAAGCCAGACCTTGGAACCCAAACTACTTTAGTCCCTAGAAAAGTTTCTGCTCAGAACTGAGGATGGAAAGAGCCGTAATGACGTTGGCCTTGCCGTGTTCCTTCTCCTCAGCGCCACACTCACATATTTCTCTGCTTTGGTTCTACAATCTGTTGTTGAGTTCCCCCTCTCTGCATCAGTCTTCCCTGGAAATGGAGGACCTGGTGCAGTACCTTTCCTCTGAGGCTTGGATTCCCGTTCTTGGGTGTAATGTTGCTCCCTGATCCCATATCCCTGTGAAAATGACTTAGGAAAAAACGTTTCTGAGCAAGCATTCTGGCCCATGCACTGGCTGAAGTGGGCAGACTGGAGGCGGCCTCTGCAAGAAATGGAGTCAGGCGAAGTCCACCTTGTACGCTGCTGTGCGGCTTAGGAATAAAGTGAATCTCTTCCAAACTGCCTTTGTGTGATGGCTCTGTTCCTCCCTTTTTTGGCAGCTATTCCTGTTCCTCCAGCCACCACCCCCACGCCCCCGCACCCCACCTCTTATAATATTTCTTCCTTTCTACCTCAGAGACTCCCCAGCAGTCCCCCCTACCCCTAATTTACAGGGCTGTTTGCCTCCTTGGCATCTCTAGTCCCCTCGCCTGGAAATTGGCGCCAGGGGTGGGGTGGGGATGGTATTTTCTCAGTGGGAGACTCAGGGAACTGAGTTCTCCCCCACACACCCCCAAAGCCAGCTGCCTGCTCCCGCCTCAGCCATTAGTAACCCGGAGACGCGCACCTGCGTGGAGGCTCTCCTCCAGCCCCTGCTCCCTTCCCGCACCTCCCACTCCTCCGAAACGGCGCTGAGCGGGTTATTTATCGGAGCCTGCGCTGCTCCAGAAGGTCAGGACGGTGGTGTAAATAACCTCTTCTCGCCATTTCCCCATCCCTCCAGAGCCTGCTCCCCTCCCCCTTCTCTACCTTTATTCGCACAAATGAATGTGGCTGGGCTGGCGCAGAGCCTGGCCCTGCATCTTAATGGGGCGGTGAGCTCACAAGATGGATTTAGCTGGGGGTTTTATGGTTGCTGCGGCGACAGGAGAATGCTTTGGTTTTCTTTCCCCCTTCCTCTGCAGGATTTTAAGGAGGGGGCAATGCGGGGACTCCTCCTCTCCCCTGAGATTTGTAGGGTCTCTTCTATCACCTCTATCTACTGTTCTAGCATGGGTCTGCAAACCTAGGACGGACAAGGAAAAGGGGAAGGAGGGAAGCAGAATGGGAAGAGCCTCTGCAACACGGGATGAAGCCTATGTATGGTCCTCCTTTTATGGAAACCTTAGGCACAGCAGCTGTGAAGCACCTGGGCCCAGGATCCCTCTAAGCAGATAGACAGCTGAATGCTGGACCACTCCTGCCTGGGGCCCTGTACTGGAAGCTGGAGGCCTGGTGGGAGAAGAGTTATGATGCCCTCTATCTTTGCTTGTATGGTCTGTGAGAGGCAGTGCCCAGCTTTATATAGCCCAACCTGCTCCTCATGGCCTGTATATCCTTTGGCTTGGGACAGCAGAGTTAGAACGGAGTTGAGGCCTCTTCCGTGAGCAGATATATCAACAGGAGCGTAGTTCTTTCCGTTTGAGTTCTCTATGCTTGTTTCTCCAGCCTTCTGTTTCCCACCAAGACTGAAGTTTTGGTGCCCTGGCCTACCCCGTCCTCTGGTGAGCAACTTTCATTTGGGACTCTGCAAACCCATCCTTAGCACTAACTAAAACAAAAACAGCAGTGACTTGGACTGTCTGGTTTGCCTCCCCCTCCTGTTTGTGAACCTTTCCCTCTTCCCCTGGGGATTCTTAGGAGGCCCTCCTCCCTTCTTCCCCTTGGCTGGGAAAGAGACTACAGCCTGAACAGTGCCAGACACCTGCCTGCCAGATGTGGCGATTCCCCATGCTGCCCCTACCCCACTGTCTCTCTTTTCCCCACCCCACTGAGCTCAGGCAGAGGGAGCCCCCCCACAGAGTGATTTACTGCTGCAGTCTCTTCCTCAAGTGCCCCTTCAGGCTTCTCTCTCTCTCTCTCTCTCTCTCTCTCTCTCTCTCTCCCTCTCTCCCTCCCTCCCTCCCTCCCTCCCTCCCTCCCTCCCCTGGTGCCCATGCGTGCTCCCTCTTTTCCCACCATGACCAGGCAGCTTCACCCCATTCCGACTGCAGGACCCTTTGCTGGGTGAGCTCTAGCTCCCTCTTTGACCAAAGAAGGAATGGGTGGGTGAAGGGTGATGCCCCTGCTACACCCCAGGAGAGAAATGAGCTGCAGGACTGAGGCCTGCAGCAGACAGAGCTGATGCCATCCTCTATGGGGAGAACTGGAAGAGAGAGGCTAACATGACCAGAACACAAAACCAACATTCCAGGGATAGGCAGAGCCTCTAAGGAGTTTCTAGTCAGACCAGAGACCATGACTGGGGCTGTGTTGTGCATATTGCAATTTCACATCTCTCTCTGGGTCTCCAGGCCTTGTTTTTGGGTCCATGTTTTAAATAACCCCACATGTCCCCCTTTAGTCTCA
The DNA here is from genome assembly GCF_000001635.26 of Mus musculus. Classification (NCBI taxonomy): domain Eukaryota; kingdom Metazoa; phylum Chordata; class Mammalia; order Rodentia; family Muridae; genus Mus; species Mus musculus. The sequence goes on from NC_000081.6 coordinate 103,301,954, forward strand.
CCCCAAACACTCAGGGACTCCAAGCCCTTCTTTATTTGGTGTTTGGCCTTCAGTGTCCTCGCCCTATGTCTTCCTGGGTCTCCCTAGGCCCTTTCAGCTCTCCTTTAGTGGCACTTTCCTCTCAGCTCACCTCCCAGGCACCCGTCCTCTACTTCCTGGCCATAGCAGAACCCACTGGACTTATGTAGAGCCTGTTTCCTCCCATTCGTCCCCGTAACCTGACACCTAAAGGTCTCTGCTGGGTTGGAACAGGGCTCATGGTTGAACTGAGACAGAGGGGTGGCAGGACTTAGAGTGTGAGAGTCTGGACACATGGAGAGCACAAGAGAATAAGGGAAGGGGAGGAGAGGGCTAAGAAGGAAACCAAAGTAGTGAAGGCACAGAAGCAGAGGTGGAGAGAGGGAAATGAAAATGACAAGCTGGGAGAGAAATCTTACAAAGAAAGCAAGCAAGCAGGGGGGAAAAATGGAGGTGGAGACAGGAAAGACACAGCAAGAAAGGGCTGCTGGGGAGGGGCCGGGCGAGGGGCAGGCTGGCTCTCCTGGGCTGCTTTATGCTGACAGGTCATAAATCATGTGTGTGTGTGCACATGTGCACATGACACATGCATGTAGGAATCCGAGGTGCTGAAAAGGACGGTGTTCACAATATTATCCCTTTAGCAGCCTCCTTTGAGGTACCTTACACCATGTCCCAGTATTCTTGCTGCTTCAGGGACTATTTGGAAGATACTTCCACATTTCAGGAGCCCTGGCTTTTTCACTTGAAACATAAGCCCGCTGGAATGTTCAGGACCCACAGAATAATCCAAAGGTCCTATCCCCTCAGTGTACATCCCCATGGCTGCCCACCAGCTGCTCCTGTCCTTCTTCTCCTCCCACTCTTCTTGTGTCCCCCCCCCAAGACTCTGACCCCCAACTTGCCTGGGGCCTGGGTCAGAGGAGAGACAAAGACAGGATTTATCACCAGTGTAGAGAAGCAGCTAGAGACCAGGGCTGAGGGCAAGGGCTGACCTCCCTGGGATGGGAGGAGACACTGGTCCGGATGCAAGGGTCTAGAAGGCTGGGCTCTCCTGGTTCCTGCCCATAACCTCCAGTGTTCTTACTCAGTTGGCTCCCCCTTTTCCCTGAAAACAGAGAAGACACCCCTGAGGCAATTTTTGGCCTCTAAAAGAAAATTTGAGAGGTGAACAGATGAGATCCATGTTACAAGGTCATTCTCTCATGACTGGAAACCAGAGGCAACCAGGCCTTCAGCTGTTTCTGAGGCTAGGAAGATGTGGTACAGAGGGCTGCTTCCTAATATAGAGAGGGTTCTCGGGGCAAACCTGTCAGGTCACCAGCGGAATAGGGGTCTTGAAAGACAGGAGGCAAGTCCCATCTGAAGATAAAACAGCAGGACTGCTCCTACTCCTGAGAGTCAGTTTCCCCCCTGAGGTGGTACTCAAAGGACAAAGAAATCTGCCTTTGAAGCAAACACAGTTGACCTAAAATTGTCCACTGAGCAGACAGGACATGTGCTGGAAGAGAGGCCAGTATGATCCAAGGAAGTTCTGAGAAACCAGACTGTATATCTTCTGTGGATAAATCCTGAGGTTCCCCTCCAGCTGCCCTTAGAGACATCTCCAGAGCCTTGGTGCTCCTGGCATCCAGTGCCCTGGTGAGAGCTCACCTTACCTTACTGTTTCCAAGGATAGACACTAGAGTGAACTCCAGGCAAGAGCTAGGTGGGAGAGCTACTGAGCCCTCACCTCAGTCACCCCAATCCATTCCTACCCAGGACTGGTGAGGGAAAACGGGGTTTGCTTTCAGACTGCTCTACGAGGAGCAATCATTGACTCAATTTCTGATGAAATGCTAGAAGTTGGAAATTTTACTGCGAAGGGTAATGGATTGGGAGAAAACAAAAGAATGGGGGGGGGCAGGAAAAGGGAGAAGAGATCCTGTCTTTTTTCCTTATTCTCTCATCCCCCGATTGAGGAGGCAGATTTACAGCCTTGGTGTTGGGGGGAGGTGAGCATAAGGAAGACAGATCTGCAGTTTTGCCCTCTGAGTGTCTGGGTACTTAGCTTTAACTCCCCCATTAGCATCAATCCCCATCTTGCTGCCCATCCGTCTTCTGACATCAGCTCCTTCCTCTCTGTGTAGGCCAGGCTTTCTGACCCTAAGTGGCTCTTAAAGGGCCAGTCTAGACCCTTCTCTTTCCCTCCTCTCAGTGGGAGGAGGTGGGGACAGCAAGCTGGAGCCTGTGCATATGTATACTGTGGCCATCCTTGCTGAGGCCAGTGTCACCGAGGGCATGGGGAGTGGGGAGGCAGGGTGACTTTCCCAGTTCTCTGTGGACCTCCCTTATGTCACAGCCTCTATCTTTGTCTGCTAACTCTCCAAACCTTGAGCAAAGACGTTGCTGGCCAGTGGTTGAGGACTAGAGAAGGCATGTGGATCCTTAGGCAGATCCTTCTTCCCTCCCTCTTTTCCCGGAGGCCCAGGGCAAGGAGTGTTTTTAATTTTCAGCCAGCAGTGGGAGTGGACAGGTTGGGAACCGCGGCTCCTAGGAGATGCATTGGGCGCCACATTCCTAGCCTCCTTTCCCAGGGATCCAGACAAATCCCTTCTCTGTGAGGGAGACATCAAGTCCTAGAAATCTGCTTGTGTTTGCTGTCTCCAATTCATTCCTCAGCAACTGAACTTAAGAGGCACAGGAAGAGAGCACACTTCTCTCGGTCCTCTGCAGAAAGGCTGTAACCGCCCTCCAGGGTCTCCAAGAACGATGCTCACAAAGTTCTTCCCTGACCTGCCTTCCATCCTTTCTGCTGCAAAACTGCAGGCATCGGAGGGGGTTCTCAAGGGCCGTACCTTTCTAACTTTCTTACTGGTTTCTGAAGCCCACCACCCACAGCCCTGGGGCTCCCTCTGGCTCAAGATGAGAGGGAGCCGCTGGTAGGGTCCTTGGGAAAGTGGCCCCGTCCGAAATAGGAGCTCTCACTGTACCCCAGCGGCCCCTTATTTATCACCCTCCAAACCTCAAAGAAGCATAAATATTCCTAATTCCTGAAGGCCGAGCCTGAGCTCGTAAATCTAAGCTGGGGTGGGAGTGGGAGGGGGGGTTGGGAGGGGTCCCGCGCAACAAACGCGACACAGCTCCCACGGGCTGCGCGCCGCCGGCCTCCGGCCCGCCAAATTCCCCGCTGTCTCGGCCGGTCACTCGCAGAGCCGCTCCGGAAGCGGCGTGACGGGCACGCGCGGCGAGCACGCGAGTACAAGGGATGCGGGGGAGGGGCGCGCGGCCTCGTTCCCAGCCGCGCCCCACCCCCCTCGGCGCCCACCAGGCTGTAAATCAGGGCCGAGGCCGCTGGACCAATAGCATCGCGACTCGTAAATCGGCCTGTCAAGATCAGCCAATGAAACGTGGCGTTAAATCAAGTCCTGTCAGAGCTCGGCCAATGAGAGACTCTGGGCTGACCATAAATCTGTCTGCAGGAGACAGCGAAAGAGAGAGAGTGTGCTGCGAGCGGGCAGGCGGGGCCGTGGGGGAGGCGCGAATCGGGGACCCTCGGGCGGGCGCGGGCGCGGGCGCGGGCGGGTGGCGCGGGCAGGCGAGAGACTGCAGTCTGCTCGAGAGACGCCCAAATGGAGAGGGACAAAGACAGGCTTCGACAGGGCGCGGGCTCCCGCGGGTGACTGACAAAGATAGTGGTGGGTGTACAGGCATTGACTGGGTCCCATCCTAACACTCACGCCCCAAGAGAGAATACCCCAGAAAGCCTCGCTTTCCGTTTTCTTTCTTCCAGCTCAGCCTTTATTGAAATTAGGAACGGAGATGTGTGCAGAGGGTGAAGGGTGAGAAAGCAGCTTGCTTGCTAAATTTCTGTCCTTCGGTTTTGGGACTCTTGTGTCCTCTGAGTCATTCCCCAGCCCCCCAACCCTCCCGCAATTGAAGATTAGGAAGCCACTCTGATGTCTAACTGCAATCCCTATCGCTGTTCCCTCTACTCTGAGGAAGATTTTGAATTGCCTTCAAGGAATGTGAAAAAAGAACCCTTTTACAAGCCTTCAGAGAGTTGTCAACCTTCAAGATCTTGGAAGGACTGAATGGGAAGGACTTTTAGGGTTTGCCTGATCATATGACCTAGCTTCAGCAACGCAGCTGTTTTGTAGTGGTTAGTCTTTATTGCTGGTAACAGCTCTGGTTAGACTTTGCCCTCAAACCACAGTTTATCACTTACTAGCCCTTTGACTTTGAACAAATTAACCTGTTAGTATTTGTTTTCCCATTTGTAAGAAAGTATAATTGATTGTCATGGGAATTTTATGCCTACATGAAACATCTTTGCAGAATTTAGCACTACAAAGAGTGTCCCCTACTCTCAGCTTTCTACAGATCATGAAACTTGAAGCCTAGAGTGGTCCAGAGGTCTCAAGTTCATGGAAGTGTCACTCGGGTCTTTGGCCTAGCCTCAGCTGCACAGTCCCAGGTTGCACCTGGCCTGTCTGAATCCCGTCTCTGTAGCCTCAGCTTGCTATTTGTTTGTGGGCCGTGAAGAACATCTAGAAACACGGGCTCTGGATTAGCAAGATAGACTACTGGTCCTCATTGGGGTTGGGGGTGGAGGGGGTGGAGTTGAACTGTCTTTTTGTTGGTGTTGTTGTTTGTTTGTTTTTTTTTTTGAGACAGGGTTTCTCTGTGTATCCCTGGCTGTCCTGGAACTCACTCTGTAGACCAGGCTGGCCTCGAACTCTGAAATCCACCTGCCTCTGCCTCCCAAGTGCTGGGATTAAAGGCATGTGCCACCACTGCCCAGCCGGAGTGTCTTTTTATTTTGTCTTTTTATTTTCATTTCAATTCTTCAAGATTTTGTTGTTTCAAACCAGGCATTTGGGGATAGGAAGAGGCCGTATGCAGCGGGGCATCTTGTCAACCAACCCAGCTCAAACATCCCATTCTCAGTGGTCTCTTGGTGCTCACCCAGTACCCTGTCCCACCTTAGATAAAGGTAGAGGCTCTACTACTTCAGCATGATGACTCATACACAGTCCCCCCACCTCCCTTTTTTTTCTGGATCCTGAAGAAGGAAGACCAAGTATTCAAGGCCAGCATCAGCTACATAGTGATAGCCTGTTTCAAATGAAATTAAAAGAAAACCAATGGTTTCAGCAAGGATTACATGCCTGTAAATTTGCACTCTGAGGTCTGAGGCTGTAGGGCCATGAGCTCCACATGGTAAAATTATCAAAAAACAAAACATCCTTCCTCAGTCTTCATTTTCTAGTATTCAAGTATGCTGATTCAAATCCTGGGCCTCCACCCCTGGTCAGGGATCTTGCTGGCACTTACAATACTCAACCGGAAGTAAAAAAGGAAGCACAGGGAAACAGCGCCACCTGGTGGTCTTTGTGCTTTCAGGCCGTATTTACAGAATGGTGGTGCTTGAGAAGTCAGGGGTGTGCCCTGTGGGGCTTTCTTCAGCCCGTAGAGGAAAAATGGAGGAAGAGAGCCTCCAGGTACAGCGGCCACCCGCTAAGCTTGGTTCCATTTCCCCGGAGCACAGGCTCCACCTTGACTATCCCCTTGTATGGGGTGCAGTGGGCAGGATTCACTGCAAGGGTATAACCTGTAGTGTTGAATAAACCTCCTGGCCTGGATGGAGGATTTTGGCAGTAGTGGTGAGCAGTTAAGGGCTGTTTTATTAAGGAAAAAGGCACACACCTGTAATTACTCTGTGGCTCTCGTTGCAGGACGATCTTGAATTTGAGGGCAAATTGGGCTACATATGATGATGTCTCAAAGGAAAAATAAAAGGGAGAGAGAAAGCTAATTCTCTATCTGGAACCCTGTCAGTCACAGGCTACATCTATCCCTGGATAGCTGCTCTCTAAATGGCTTTGACACAGGTCACCCCAAATCTCAACTACTAAATTCCAGTTCTGACTCTGGCCTAAATCCTCCTTTCTCACGTAACCACTCCTGGACGTTAAAAGCATTCAATGCGGAGTTAGGGAAGTAGGCTTCGAAGTGCATATTATGCAAATATAGAATCTGTGTCTGTATCTCCAACATTTATGTAAAAATTGGTCAAGGCAGTGCATGACTGTAATCCTAGCATTAGGGAGGTCGTGTCAGTAGGGTCACTCGCTGGAGCTTGCTGGCCAGTCAATCTAGTCAAATTTTGGAGCCCCAGAAATACTGTTGCAAAAACTAAGATGGAAATAAACCGAGGAAGAACACACACACACACACACACACACACACACACACAAAAGCATGCACGCAAGCGCCAAGTGTGAGGGGGGGATGCAATGTCTTTATTAATAATTAACCACACTCCTTGGGTCACACAGGGTTGACACACTGATTCCTGAATGGGAAAGTGGTGTACCTCTATACCACTGAGGTTGTCTGTGAAATACCCAAGGACTGAAGGGCTCCTGTCCTGTCCTCTGCAGGCCACTCTGGTTCCGGATGTTTGGCCTGTCCTGGTGAATGGACTACTAGCTTTAAATAGCTTTAATGGAACCGGCGGAAACTCTGTGGCCCGCGTTTCAGGATGGAGCCATACGCGTGGCGAAACTGGCGGTTCATGGCTGCATAGAGCACAGGGTTGATGCAGCTGTTGAGCCAGGTGAGGTTGGCAGCCACCATGTGCACTACTCGTGGAGCACGGCCCCTGGCGTCCAGAATGTTGAGCAACAGGAAGGGGATGTAGCTGAGGGCGAAGCAGAGGAACACTGCGAAGCACATACGGGTCACCTTCCCGAACTCTGATGGGGCATCTGTGGCTCTGCGAGCTCCTGCAGTTTCCCGGGGCTTGCGATGCACTTCTGGAAGGCTTCTCTCTGCGATCTGTTGAGCTGCCTTTCTAATGCCCTGGCCCCCAGCTTCTGACGAATCACCTTCCAGGGTCTGCGTGGTCGCAGCACTGACTGGCTCAGATGAAATCCCCTCGCTGGGCCCTCTTGAGGCAACCCCGCTGTCTAGCTCCTGGAAGTGGCCAGGCATGGCTTCTTGTGTCCCAGCCACCTGATGAGAGCGGATGCTGGCCTGATGCAGCCCGTATTGGTCCAGTGCTCGAGCCGCACGCTTCACTTGCCGGTGGATGAGGCAGTAGAAGACGCCCACGCTGCTGAGCCCAAGCACAAAGTAGATGCCCATGAGGATGGTGGTGTAAGGCCGGCCTCGCATGCGGTCAAAGCTGCAGGTGCAGACAACTGGCACCAAGACAAAAACATTCCAGAGGGGGGCAAAGCTGGTCACCCCCACAACCCAGCTGCCCACCAGTGCCAGCACGATCCCCTTGGCACTGAAAACCTGGGGAAAGAGCTTAGGGTGGGCAATGAGGAGGTAGCGTCCTAGAGCAATGAGACAGAGGGTGAGGATGGAGACAGAATTGGAAGTAAAGAGGAGGAGTCCAAATATTCTACAGAAGACCGCGCCGGTACGCCAATGGAGGTGGAGGTATGTGTCCACGGAGAAAGGCTGCAGGAGCGTGCAGTAGAGTAGATCAGCCAGGGTGAGGTTGGCAATGAGCAGGTTGAAGCGGGTTCGGAGCTTGGGACGAATGGCCAAGGCCAGCAGAGTGAGCACATTGCCCACCGTGCCTGTCACAGCCACTGCCACGCCCCAGATAATTGCAAAGTATCGATAGCCCAACACAGACTCATGGTAGCAGGAGAAGTTGGCATCTGAGCTGTTCCACATGATGGAGACTGAAGGGAGAGGAGGAAAGGGAGATGGTATGAGAACTTGCTTCTCCAGTTGCTTCCTTTGAAGCAACTCCCTTGCTCTGCTCCTAGAACTCACTTTAATTCTTGGCTGGAAAGCACTTGATCTCAAAGTTCCCTGTTATCTCCTGTAGGTTCTCTCTACCTTTTCCTTTCACATTTTTGGACTTCTTTTCTAAATTCTTATCAAATGTCTCTTCTGGAAATGTGTTAATTTTGTTTCTCCAAACCTCAGGCCCCTTCAATATGTGTGGGATGCTCCCCATAAACCTGGCAGCTTCCATCCTAATTACTTCCCAGATCTTGAAGACCAGCCAAGAGCCCTGTGCTCCTTGATCCCCCTCCCTTTTCCCCCTCTTCTTTCCTTTCTCCTTCTTCCCTTCTTCCTCTCCTCCTCTCTTCCTCTCCCCCTTCTTCCTCCCTTTCCCCTTCTCTCTCCTGTGTCTTGTTATATAGCCAGGCTGGTCTTAGCTCACAAAGATTCTCAGGCCTCATACATATACCACTATTCTCCTCACCTCACATTTTCTGATTGTGACTACCTGAGAAATGAGAGGATCGAGAAAATAAGACCATGCACAACACACACACACACACACACACACACACACACACACACACACACACGGTATGCTCACCTGAGGTTCCCAGTTTTCACACTTGTCTTCAGTAAACAATATCTAGCTCACCTAAAGAGCAGGTCTTTTGAGGGGCAGTCAGGCTTCCAGCTTTTCTAGGGACAGCCAGGCTTCCAGCTGGACATATAATGCCTCCTACCATGCTAGACAGAAATAAGAAACTCCCAAGTTACCCAACCTTAGCCACTTCCTTCCCCACCTCCAGCTAGTCCTACTAATTTTACCGTGGCTGCTAAAGTCCGAGCTTCTCTGTTGAAATTCCCCTGCAACTTACTCTAGAGTTGTCTCACTCTTTCTTCTCTCCTTCCTGAAACCCAAATGTTATTTCCTTCCTTTCTCTGAGGCAGAACCTCTCTAAGGTCATTGCTGAGAACTGTCGAACAGCGAGACAGTGTCAGATCCTCTGGACTACTTCTGTTTTTTTTTTTTTTTCTCTTGAGATAGGGTCTGATTCATTATCCCAGTCTGCCATGGAACTCACAGAAATTCCCCTGCATCAGCCACTTGAGCACTGTGAGTATAAGTACAAACTACCAAATCTGACTGGGCCACTTCTCAAGCGGTCAAAAACAGACCAGGTGTTAGAAGTAATGCTCAGCGCCTCCAGAGAGCTTGGGCTTGTTTAGCAACAACAGCACTTCCTTTCTTCTCTTCAGAGACTGGAGATGGGTTACCTCAGAGGGTCCCAAATGACACTTCAGCACATATGAGAAGTGGAGTCAGATAAAAAGGGACTGGCAAGATGGCTCAGACTGAGTTGTCTTCCAGGACTTATAGAAACAAGAATCAATTCCTGCAAGCTGTTCTCTGAGTTTCATACAAGTTCTGTGGGACATATATACCTATAAACACCCACATAAATAAGTGCAATTAAAAAAAAAATTGAGGGCTGGTGAGATGGCTCAGTGGGTAAGAGCACCCGACTGCTCTTCCGAAGGTCCGGAGTTCAAATCCCAGCAACCACATGGTGGCTCACAACCATCTGTAACAAGATCTGACGCCCTCTTCTGGAGTGTCTGAAGACAGCTACAGTGTACTTACATATAATAAATAAATAAATCTTTAAAAAAAAATTGAGGGGCTGGAGATATGACTCAGCAGTTAAGAACACTGGCTGCTTTTCCAGAGGTCCTGAGTTCAACTTCCAGCAACCACATGGTGGCTCACAACCATCTGGAATGGGATCTGATGCCCTCTTCTGGTGTGTCTGAAGACAGCAACAGTGTACTCACATATATTAAATAAATAAATCTTTAAAAAAAATAAATTCAGACAGGGTCTTACTGTATATAGACTTGGCTGACCTGGAGCTCACTATAAAGACCAGGCTGGCCTCAAACTCACAGAGATCCACTGGCCTGTGCCTCCTCAGAGCTGGAATGGAAGGTAGGAACAGGGGCTGAATGTACAGGTTGATGATCACAGTTCTTTAGGCTTTTCAGACTCACATAGTGAGTTCTAGGCCAGCCTTGGTAATTTTGGTGAATGAGAATTTATCTCCAAATAAAAAGTAAATTTGGCTGAGGATGTAAGTCAGTGGTAGAGTGCTTACCCAGCATGCTCAAGGTCCTGGGTTCAATTCCCACTTCTAACTTCTCAGATTCTACTTCTCAGATATGTAAACCAAGCAAGCTGGTCCACACCTGTCATCCCAGCCCTCGGGAGATGGAAAAGATCAGGAGTTCAAGGTCATCCTCAGCTATGAAGTAATTTTGAGGCCAGCCTAGGCCATAGAAGACTCTGTTTTTAAATAAATAAATTAATCCTGGCACAGTAGTCCATGCCTTTTATCCCAGTACTTAAGAGCCAGAGGCAGGTGGATCTCTGAGTTCAAGGATAGCTTCACTCAAGGTAGTGAGTTCCAAGGTAGCCAAGGCTAAATAGAGAAACCCTGTCTCACAAAGCCAAACCAAAACCAAAATCACAGATGCTAAATTGATAGCCAGACTGTTGACTCTTGCTTACAGTCCCAGCTCTTAGGAGTCAGAAGCATTTTGAGGCCAGGCTGGGCACAAAGTGAGACTTTGTTTTAAAAACAAACAAACAAGCAAACAGACAGATGACCCCTGTTTTGTGGTTAGTTGGTGGGGCTGCTAAGCAAGAGACTGAAGGACTATAATGTACCCAGGGTTCATTCCCCAGCACCAAAAAGAAAGATAAGAAACATGGGAGGAAGGACAAGTTTAGGGAGGGGAGGGAATGATATATTCTATTTTGAAACATCAAGTTTGGGGCTTATCAGTTTCCCAGCCTCTCCAACTCATTTTTCCTAGTCCCTCTGTGCCATCCTCCCCACACCAAGACAGCCATTATTCTCCACCTATTCAATTTTTATGTTTAGTTATTTATTTTGTGTGTGTAGGTCAGGGGAGTGGGGGGACGTACATGCCACAGTGCAGATAAATAACTTGAGGGAGCTGTGTTCTAAGGATCAAGGACTAAGGTAATCGCAGCACTCAAGAGTATGGGTGCTTTGTTTGCACGTATGTCTCTGCATCATGTGCATGCCTGGTGTCCAGGGACAAAAAGTATCATGGGACTGGAATTACTTAATCACTCATTGGATGCTGGGAACTGATTTTGTATCCCCTGAAAGAGTAGCCAGTGCTCTTAACTACTTAGCTATCCCTCTAGCCCTAGTCTCCCCCTCCTCCCCTCCCCTCCTTTTTTGAGCTGCAAACTAAAAACCCCACTTGCTGGGGCCCCACTTCAGTTGATAAACCTAGGGGCCCCTATTTCACTCTCCTTCTTCTTTCAATCAGCATCCTACCTTCTCTGCTTCCACAAAACTGGGAGGTGGGGAGAGATGTGAGAAAGACAACCAATCATGGGACCATCAAAGACTGGCTTGAGTCTGAGGCTTTATTATTATTTTTTCTTGCCTATTGCCTAGTAGCGCTAGATGGCATGAGGGCACAGGGTGAAGGGATGTGTCACTCACAGTTCTTCAGACTACTCAGGCTGGATTCTGAGGTTGTAGGGGCACCCTGCAGGGCACCAAGTGCCTTAAGCCACAGGCCATCTGGGGCCTATGAGAGAGTATTGTAGCAGATCTGCAGATGGCACAGCCTCGGTGGCCTTGGATATGGGTCTCAAAGGATCCTTAAAAAGACTCAGGCCTGCTTGTTGGATTTGCAGATTAGGAAACTGAGGTTCAGAGAGGACAATGATTGACCAAGAATCAGTATATGAGACCCATCCCTCCTTCCTCTGCCTGTCTTGTTGTGGATTCCCAATGAGTCACAAAAGTCTGGGTTCCTTCCTTCCTTCGTCTGGGTTTAGACCCCTTCACTAGAATTGAAACACATTATCGAACGGGAGACTCCTTTTATGCATCCTTAGCGCCGCCTAGTGGAGTTTTAGCGAATCCTCAACAGCTTCAGCTGTAGTCTCAGAAATGATTTCCTTCTAGCCAAGTTTACAGGAGCTAGACAGGGCCTGGGAGTTTTTGCTGGCTTTACACAGCCTCTTCCCAATCTCATTTCCCGATATCCTTCCTTAGGTGTCAGACTTCCTCACCATAAGTCGCATCTTCCGAGCAAATCACTACCCAAACAGCAAGCAAAGACAGTCTGAGTCCTTGGCGAGAGGGCAGAACAAATCCAGACTTTATTGTCAAGGAGAGAGAAAGAGGGAGGGGGTTTGCTACATTGTCAAGCAGAAAGAGTCCATGGGGAGGGGAGGGCCAGTGGGGGCCAGTCCCCATCCCGGGTCGGCGGCTGGAAGGGCTGACCACACGGAAACCACAGAAGGGACGGGTTGGGGGTCACGCCCCCGCCCGAGTTGTGCAGTGGAGGTGTCACGGGAGGGGGCAGCCATGAGGTCTAGGAACTGGAATGGGGAGGCTACAGACGGCAAATCCTGCGGAAAGGGACGGGCCGGGGGCGGGGGCGAGGCTTCTATTGCTTTTTGCTCACAGTTTTGCGGAAGGCGAGGCGGGGGTGGGCTTGGACTGGACACCCCTTGCCCCCCTTGGTACCCCTTGGGCGATGGGTGCTGGTGAAAAGAATGGAACCCGGACCGGGGAGGAAGAAGGCGAGGGAAGGGTCTATGAGGGCATCTCCTTGGTCCCACCCAAGTGCCTGAGATGCCCCCAAGTGCTGCCCCCTGCGATGGGCCCGACTGGACCCGGGGCTGGGGCATGGTGCGGGGCGGGCACAGTGAGGTTGCAGGCGGTAAAACCAAAGTGCTTACGAGGGACCCAGGATCCCGCCTGTTCCCCTCCTCCTGCGGGAGGATGGGGTTGTTCACGGAAGCGCTTTAGTTTGGGGTAGGGGAGCCGGAGTCCCAGAGTCCGCTTATTGCCAAGAAAATCCATGTTCTCCCCCCGGGCCCCGACCATGGCTTGTGAACCCCGTTTTGTGCTAGGTTTGGAGGGGAAGGGTTGGATGGACATGGCTTTTGGGAGGGGGTGTCTCCGAGGGGGCTCGGGGGTGAGACGGCCCCCCTCTTTTCTAGGGGAGAGGGAAGGGCAGGGGGCGGGGTTCCCTGAGATCTGGGGTGTTCCCCCCCTTCTGAAGCCCCCCTCCCCCGCTACCCCTCCCCTTTCCTGGAACCCCGTACCTCGGGGTGGGGGGAAGGAGAGACCATTCAGGGAGCGCCGGGAAGAGGGGCGGGCTGGGAGCCCGGAGACCTGGGTCCCGGCTGGAGGTGGGGGATTCAATGGGAGGGGTTCAGGGTTGAGGTCAGTAGGGGGAGAAGAGGATGGGTCCGTGCGCAGTTCGGATGGGTCCTGGGGCAGGGTGGAGTAGAGGGTGTGTGATCGGTGGTCCCTGCAGAAGAGGTGCAGCTGGAGCTGGACGCAGGGACAGCGGAGATCCTGCTGCAGCGGCCATCACCGCAGCCACCGCTAGGGGGCTGGGGAGCAGGCCACCGGCCAGGGACTTGGGCAGCTCCTTTGAGAAAGTCAGCGTGCCCTGCAGCAGGCAGAAAGATGGGGACAGAGGTCGGACCAGTAGTTCAGCAAGCCCAAGCTCTGCCGGCTTGCCCAGATCCCTTTCAAGCTTTCCTGGGTCCTCCCATAGCCCATTTCCCCAGCATCCAGGCCTCACCGCCAGCTCTGCAGCGCCCCTAGGCTTCTTGTGCCGGCTCAGTAGAGGGTTGGGCTTCCCAGCCACGCCATCTCGGTGCCTCCTGCTGGAGATGTGCTGTGGTGCAGTGGGTAGTGGGCTGTGAGCTTTCAGCAAAGAGTAATCCCCAGAGGCAGGGCCATTGCTAAGCACTGGGCCATACTTCCTTCTGAGTGGTCCTTACCCAAGTTCCCTTCCTTTCAGTGGGTCAAACTATTCAGATACCCTGGGATGGATGTAGGACATACCTGTTTCAGCTGGACCTCCGAATTGACCTTGACATTGCAGATCTCACAGTGGAAGGTTCGGTCCTGGGCAGGAGCCTCTGGTTCCCCAGGAGTGGGAGGCCCCAACCGAGGGTAAGCTTTGATGGGTCCCAGCCCACTTCGGGCCTCCAAAATTGTCTTGTGCTTAGTACCTGGCCCACAGAGATAAGAGGTGAGGGCAGTGGGGGCGAAAGTGAGCTGAGGACAGGAGACTGCTTGGGAGTAGAGGACCCATACCTTTGTTATGTGCCTCAAGCTGGGACAGGGAGTTCACAGCCACCTTGCACAGTGCACAGTAGAGCAGACGCTTAGCCTTCTCCTCCTCTTCCTTGCTACCCCCAGGCAGGGAAGCTGGGACTGAAGTTCCCCCTTCACCCTTGGTTACACCCTGTCCCGACTCTGGAACACTGGGAGGGGATGGGGAGCCAGGCTGTTTCTCTGGGGATCCTGGAGCTGGACCCAGGCCATTCTCCATGGAAACTGTTGCGGAAGAAACATGGGGTCAGCCCAAATCCTCTTCATGTGGAGGCCCACCCCCATGTCCTCGAGGGTAAGGGCCCAGGAGTCAGTCCCCACCCTGTTACAACATGCATGTTCTCATGTCCTGGGCCACAGCCAAATTCTTTGCAGCTGCCACTGGCTGGGTGTGCGATTGCAATGCCTGGCTCACTCCCCTAAAGCTGAGGATAGCCAAGGGAGGCTCTTTCTACCAGGTTACCTTTGGGGTAAAGTGGGTAGGTACCCTGCCCAGCCAGGGGTAAAGGCAGACACCAAGGATTCATCCCATCATAACCTGGGAGGCCAGCCTGGGCTTCCTGCCAGGACCACCCCGTCCCAAAGTCTTGCCTGACGTTCAAGGAGGTACGCCATGGAGCAAGGGGAAGGTGCAGAGTGAGGAGGAGGGAAGTGGGGAGAGGTAGATGTAAGCATAGCAGAGGGGAACAGAAACAAGAACCAAAGAGGGAAGAAGCAGGGATAGGCTGCTCTATAATTCATGTTCCATTAAAGATGCACAGGCCCCAGGCCTCTGCACCGGGCTCTTGCTTCTGCAGGGGAAACTCTAGCACTCCCACTCTTGCTCCAACAGATGATCCAGTTTCCGGGTCACGGGGAGGGTTGAGGTGGAAGCAGGAGAAGGTGGAAGAATTCTTAACCCCTGCAGGCATGTGCTTGTCCATCCTATGATCCCTCCTTTGTGTCTCCTACTCATTCAATGACATCTTCCATCTTTATCTCCAACCACACAGTACATCCTCATCACACTGGACAGGATGTCGTAGTTTATGAAAGCAGTGTGGGTACACTATCTACCCCATATCCTCAGAAAGTGTGCAGGGACCACATGAAATGATGTGTGTAAAGCATCTATAACAATAGTAGTTAAGGAATGTTAACTGTCACCATCAAAAAACGCTTCCCATCCTTATTTCATACAAGTGCTAATAAACTGAACCAGGATGGTCAGACTCAGAATCAGCCAGAGCACAACTAGAACTCAGGCCTGGCCCCCAGATCTTGGAAGGTGTCTGTTTGCCTGTGTGTGTGTGTGTGTGTGTGTGTGTGTGTGTGTGTGTGGTCACAGTGGGGGCCTGGATCCCATGCTGGTGATACAGAGGCTTGTTTCTCATTATTTTTAGGGTGGAGCAAAAGAGACAAGCCAGACTGAGGAAATGAGGGCCAGGGGAATGTTAGGTCTCTCTGGAGTTGGCCATGACTGATATCTGATGTGGTAATCCCAGGGTGGGGGTGGCTGATATCCTTCTGTCCCCATATCCTCTCTGTCCCAGTTCCTTGGAACTAGGGTTGAGGACTGCCACCAGCCATGAGGGGAGAGGAACTGCAGAAATGCTTTCTGTAAAGCAGAAAAAGAACTTAAAGATTTTTCTTTAAAGAAGTTTCTCTTTCTTAACTTGACTCTAAGAAGTCCACAGGTCCATCCAAGCTCACTGAGGGAATCTCCTGGGCACATGGTCCTCTGTGGCCAGCACAGAGGGGCTTCATCTGGATCAGATGAAGGTCTCCCTACTCCTGGGGACGCTTGCCAGGTGGCCTCACCCTAGACCCTTGCTGAGTCACTGGGCAGTGGAGAGGACAGACAGTAGGGACTCTGTTGAGAAGAGCTGAGGCAGGGGTGGGTGGGGTGACAGGATGGAATTTTGACATCACTATGCCTGGCTCCAGGACTCACCTTGGGTGTTAGTGGGAATGGGGACTAAGGGAGGAGGAGAGAAGCAGAGGAGTTCTGGGAATTTGGGAAAGAAAGACAAAGTTCAGTTGAGAAGTGTGAGAGAGGTTCAGACACACCTGGACGAGGGGCTACACCATCCCCACTCGGAGGGATGCTGCCTGCTGGAGCTGGATCTCCTGATTCCCGGACACTAGGCTCCCTGCCTCGGGTTTTGGCAGCTTCGATGCCTTTGACTCTTCGGGCATGGCGATTACCCTTGTAGTGCGCCTCAGCCTGGCTCTTCAAGGATGGAGGAAGAACACGGAGTCTGAGATCACCTTTCATCTGCTACACCCCACAGAGCTCCTTCAGGTCTTGGGGTGGCCTCAGCAGGCTGCAGTGTGCTCAGCATTTGCCTCTGCTGTGTGGAGCCCATGCTGACACGCCTGGTTACTGCTGTGGCTCAGATGGGCTGCTCAAGCTTTAGTCCCTGGGAATCTGGACCCTGGCCTAGTCTAGTCTGTACTCCACCACCACACCCAGGACCTGGCTGATGACTCAGGCCCCCCACCTAGTCCTGAGTAGAGGGAGGGGACCTTCAAGCCTGCAAGAGAATGCTGAGCTGGGGGAGGCAGAACACAAAACTAGTTGGCATCTAAGATCACAGGTGCCTGGGTTTCTCCTCTGCCCAGGATCCTATCCTGCTCTGCTGTTTCTTTAGCTCTGTCCTGATTTTTCCTTTTAGGCCTCATTTTCCCTGGAGCCCCTGTCTGTGGACACCCTGGAGGACCCTGGACTCAAGCCCAGCTCTGGAGATGGGAGACAGCAGCAGAGACAGCTGTCAAAACAGAGAAACTTTATCGGGGAGGAAAAGGGAGGGCAAAATAGGGGAGAGCTGTCTGTTACTGACTTTCTATCCTTCCAATCTTGTTCCTTCCACCAGCAAGTGGAGTCAGGGTTGGAAGAGAGGATGCCTGGAGTCTAAGCAATGAGGCCTGACGCTAGTTTGGTTCTGGCTCCACCCACCTTACTGCCTGCCCATACCCTCCTCTCCCATTTGTGCCACCACGAAGAATGTATAATATTAGAGTCACAAGGTCACCTAAACAGGGGTAGAAATGAAGGTGTGGATGGGCCGGGAAACAAGATTGACAGGAGTAGAGCAGTGGTGTACAGGGCCCTGCTGTACAGGATGCCTGTGCATGTATATACGTGTGCTGGGTAGAAAAACAGAACATGTTTTCTTTTCACCTGCTCAACAGAATAAGGCTCTGCTGTTTTTTTCCCTAAAATTTTGTAAGAGCCTGCACCCTTACAAAGTCTGGACCTAAATAGAAATCCCAATGGAACTTTAGAGGGAGGAAATCATGAGGAAAGCCCCAGACTTTCAATGTGATTGGGAGGGAGGTAGAAAGGGGTAGAGAGAGGAAGAATGTGGGAGGTTGATATGAAGTGGAAAGGGCAGTTCAGCAGATGTCAAAGGGGAACTAGGTTCTACAGAGAGCCAGTGGGATCAAACTCAGCACCTACAGATGGAAGGTTAGAGGCCGCACACCTTCCCTGACTCCTGTGTTTCCAGGCACTCTGTGCAGGGAATGCTCCAACCCCATGGGAGAGAAGGGCCAGCCTTAGAGCATTCGTCTGCTTCCTGCCAGAACACAGAGCAAAATCCAAGCCTGGTGGCACAGGATTGTAATGGCTACTTATAAAGCTGAGATATGAAGATTGAACGTTCAAGTCCTGTCCAGGCTACAGTAAGGGAAAGGTCAGCTTGGAGGAATTTCTGAAGCCATGCCTCAAGAAAAAAAAAAAAAAAAAGAAAAAGAAAAAGGAGCTGGAAGTTGGGGTGGGTGTGGTGGTACATGCAAATGAGTTCCTGGACAGCCAGGGCTATGTAGAGAGAGACCCTGTCTCAAAAAAAAAAAAAAAAAAAAAAGCCGGGCATGGTGGCGCACGCCTTTGATCCCAGCACTCGGGAGGCAGAGGCAGGTGGATTTCTGAGTTCGAGGCTAGCCTGGTCTACAAAGTGAGTTCCAGGACAGCCAGGGCTACACAGAGAAACCCTGTCTCGAAAAACCAAAAAAAAAAAAAAAAAAAAAAAAAAGGCAAAAGAAAGTAGAGATCATGGTGGCCCACGCCTTTAATCCCAGCACTTGGGAGGCAGAGGCAGGCAGATCCCTTAGTGTGAGGCCAGCTTGGTCTACAGAGTGAGTTCCAAGACAGCCAGGACTGTACAAAGGAACCTTGCATCAAACAAACAAAAACAGCAAACAAAAGGCAAAGCAGACACTAACTAGTTTCTCCCATCAGCTTTCCAGTGACTCCTGCCACCTTCCTCCCAGGGTTCCCAACTCTTTGTTCTCCCTCAAGACCCCCTTAGTCACTGCCCCTCACTCAAGGCTACCAGCACTTGCCCTCCCTCAAGGTCCCATGGCTTCCCCACCCTACTTGTCAGAAGAAAGCGGCTGGGCTTCTTACCTGAGAATTGAAGCGGATCTGACAGACATTACAGGAAATGACTGGCCGCTTGGTCTTGAGCAAGGGTCCTCCAAAAGTGTGGGAGAGCACAGCTTTCTGTACAGGGTCCATCTGTAGATGTTGGATAGGGTGAGCTAGGAACCCCTGTACAAGCTCATTCATGACCCCCATTTCCCCACAACCAGCTGAGGTGAACCAAGGTTCTTAAGCCCTGCCCCAGGCCTCAAGGTGCCTAAGGCCTCTGAGCCTGTTTTCTGGCTTTTTCTAGCCCAATCTTCATAGCCCTGGAAGGGACCTGATGGACATACTGGCCCCATCGATCCCATTTCATAGGAAAGTAGACGTGGTCTGTCTAAGGCCACATGGTGAATTAACAGCAGAGCTGCAAGTCCGACCTGAACTCTTACTCTGACTTAACATACACCATCAAGGTTCAACTCTGTCTGTTTCTTTGGCCTGTCTTTTGCAGTGAGGCCAACCTGTCAAAAGCCACTGATAGGCGGTCCCAAAGCATCAGAGAGAGATTCTAGGGCCCCTGAATCCTTCTGGCCCTACTCTGGGTACAACTGTCTGCCAAGTGCAGCTTTTGGTGCCAGCAGACAGATTTTCCCCATTTCCCATCTCTGGACCCCACCTCATCCTAACATATTTAGGCTCTGGGTCGCTGTAAGTCAGTAGCTTCTAACAAGTAACAGGAACTTGGGAGAGAATTGGTGATTCTATTGAAGAATGGGGAAGAGGAGAGTGGAAACAGCTGATAGGTCTGAGGGAGCCCAGGACCTTCTGAACCTTCTCTTCACTATCAGCATCAGCAGGGCTTCAGGACAGAGCTGTTGGGCTTGGAGGGATTGGGAACCTTCTCTGCTCCACCCTGGATCAGCAGATGTCTTTGCAGCCTCCTGCCGAGAGTTCACATGAGCAGTGAAAAGGACAGGCTAGTCTCTGAGGCCTTTGGATATTAAGGGATACAGCTAAAGGGCCAAAGGCACAGAAACAGCTACCCTGAGCAGTTCTGCCCCTCTCCCCCTGGTGGCTAGGGAGGGGAGAGCCTGGAATGCAGCCAGGGTTACACAGACTAGGTGTAGTTGGGATGTCTTAGAACAACTCAGGACTGAAACCTTATCTTTCAAGGGGAGAGTATTAAGACATGTTTGCTGGTGACTCAGGGGTCCCTAGCAATTCACTTGAACTTTTCTATGTGCACAGGTTTTAGGGTTTCCCATGAGACAGTTTGAGGGACAGAACATGAATCTTCTCCTTATTTCCCCCAGGAGTCTCTATAGCTGGTTGAAGTTACTATCAGGAATGGGGCCTCAGGGTCCCAGTGAACTGAATGCTGACCTATGTCTGTTCCATTTTGGTAGTAGTGGATGTTAGAGCCGAGCCATGAATGAGTTATGATAACCTGTGTGACAAGTGTCAGTCTCTTAGCCTGCCCTTGGCCAGAAGCAGCCCCTTTTAGTGGCTGTCTTCACCTCCTACAAACTTCTTGAAAAATCCCAATCACATACAGGGAAAAGTCAGAGGGGGCTGGGGGGAGAGGGAGAGGAAGGAATGTGTGTGTGTGTATAGGTGTGGAGCCATGCGCCTTCCATCAGTGAGTGAATGGGTGAAATGAGAATGACAGCCACACACTGTATGTATCATTTGAAGATCAACATTTCTTCACTGGGGGCTTTGCTGACACTGCGGATGGTCAGGTTGTGTAATCTTCAGCTGTGTGTTTATCTGCACAAATGTATGATATGTTTGGCAGAAAGAAAGTTGGAGACAGGCTTTAATCAGAGAGGGGAGGCAGATTGCTGCTCTCAGCTTCTAGCCTCCAGGCTTCAGTCCTTCTTTTTTCAGAGACATCCCCACCTAACTCTGCCCCAGGGTTCTTGTGAGCCCTGGGCTTCCTCATATACTGGGTGGGGAATGGGAATTCCGCCCAAACAGAAACCTAATCTGGGCCAGGAAACCTAAGTCGTATAAAAACAGTAGGGAGAGAATAGGATGGAGAGGAGAAAGGAGTCTCCAGGTTCTGTCTGTACCATCACTCCAGCCAGTTCCCAGGAAGGCCTAAGGCCAAGAATCCCAAGGATGAGTTGTGGGCTGATTATCCCCTAAGAGTCTAGGTTCCACCCCAGATCCCTCCTCAGGAGTAGTTTGGGGAGTGGAACAAGAAATGGAGGGAGCCAAGCCAGCTTGCCCCACTCTTTCTTCCAGGGACTGAGGAGACAGCTGGTTGAAGGTGAGGGCTCGGGCCCCAGTGCCCAAGTAGGTGGAATGTGAGCCACTGAGGTGTTCCTCTAAACCAAGGTCAGGAGGCCCCGGTGACCTAGATGAAGGCTCCCTAGGGAAGGGTGGAGGCTGGCATCTCTGAAGACCCATTTCATTCTTTGAGACCCTTCCCTCCGATACTAGTCTAGACACACCCTGGCAAACTCTCCAAAGCAGTCCCCTCCCACCTGCCCTCCAACAGTGGTGAAGGGGAAAGGCTCCCTGAAGCTGGGCGAAAAGAATCAGGCAAGGAGGGAAGGGCAAGGAGGAGGGAAACCAGATCAGGAGCAGGAGGGGGCCTGCTATGATTAGGTTTCCTTTCGCTGCCCTTTATCGGATGGAACCCACTGCCCCTTGTTTAACCACCCACTTCCCTACCCCACCCACCCCTCAAAAGAAGGCGACAGGAGAAAGGGGTGGAATGGCAGGGATGGAAAGACCTGAGGAGCAGATAGGACTGACAAGGGGCAGAGGGAGCTGAGGGTGTCCAAATAGCAGGTGGGAGTTGGTGGGGAAGGGCTGCCGGGAAGAGGCCAAGGCAGAAGAGAGGTCTGGGCAGCATGGTGATATAAAGGTAGGTGTAGGACCGATGGCAAGTCTGAGATTTTGGGGATTCCAAGGACCTGGGAAGCAGAGGCTAGCGTATCCAACAAGGTGGCAGTAGTCGGGGGCGCCAGTTGGGCTCCAGAGATCGGTGAGGGCCGCGCCGCGTGGGGGATGGGCGACTGCCGAGGACTGGGCGAGAGGAGAGGTGGCCGGCCCCGCAGGGCGGGCGGGGATGGGATGGGGGGGCGCTGCGGCAGCCGCGGAGGCGGGGAGGGAGGGGCTGGGTGGCTTACCCTGCGAGGCCCTGGTGGCCGCGGCTCCATGGCCCGGGGCAGCAGACCCAGGCAGGGGGTGGGGGGGTCCCGAGCCTGGCCGGCCGGGCGGGCCGGAGACGCGGCGCTCGTTGCCCGGGCGGCTCAGGGCTGTGAGGCCCGGCTGGTTGGGAGGAGGGGAGGAGGGGAGGCGGTGCCGGTCGGTCCGGAGCCCGCCCTGGAGGCGGGGCCGAGGGCGGTCCGGGAACGGGGGCGGGGACAGGGCACAGGAGAGGGAGGCCAGGGGGCTCTGGCAGAAAAAGCTAGAGACCGCGACCAGACTCTGCTTTCAGGAAAGGCCTTGTTCCGGCCCGGGGCCTCTCGGTCAAGCGGCAGGGGCATTGACCTGATGACCTCGACTACCAGCATTTGGATTCCTTCCTGGGTCCAGTGACCGCACCAGTCCTATGCATGACCGTGTTTGTCTAGCTCAGACATTGTCCTTTCTTTCACCCTTTCCACCCTGCTCCCTGCCTCTATGCTGACAGCTTTTCCTATACAATGCTTCCCCCAGCTTTCTCTGTACATAACCCCTGTGCCCCTGCTTTTAACAAGTCACTTCGCTCACGTGGGTGTAAAACCAAGCCCGGGTGAGGAAGATTCTGGGCGACTTCTCTGGTCAGTGGAGCCGAGGGCTGCCTGAGCAGAAGCGACCTCAGAGTGGTGGACATTGCCACTTAACCTCTTTACCTCCTCTTCTGGGTTCTCCACCTGCCCCAGAACCAGGTTCCCAGAGCTACGCTTCGTGCACTTACTGCCCTCTGGTGGTCAAGTGGGGCAGTACTGAGAAGGCCAAAGACTTCCCCATGGCTAGGACACTTCATTTTGCTTGGGCAAGGCCTCCACCCATAGTGCCCATCCTACCCAGGGCAGCGACCAGAGAGATAAGTGAAGCTAGATACTGGTTTGAGAAAAGTCGACTCTGGGAGACAGTAATGGATGTCCAAGGGTAAAGGCAAACAGTGGACTGAGCATGGAAAGAATGAGGGGAGATATTAATGCACATGTCTGAGGGGCAGCAACTGTTCATGTAGGAGAGAAGAGAGATACTAAGCCACAGGGAGAGGCTGCCATAATTCTACCACCACCACCACTTACTGTCGATTGAGCCCATGGAATGTGCCAGCTCTGCACTGGGCTCTTTGCTTGGATTATCTAATTTAATCATCATAACTGCGATTTGAAGTAAGTACTATTATTATCTTTACTTTATAGATGAAGGAACTGGGGTTTAGAGAGGTTAGATGATTTGCTCAAGGTCATAAGCTAGTAAGTTGCTGGACTGGGATTTGAATTTAAATCTGAGCAGCCTGACTCCAAAGCCATGGACTTAGCAGCTGCACAGGCCTTCTGAAGGTGGCTGGCTGTGCAGCGTTTCTGCAGTCCTCATTGCTCTGCAGAATCTGAACTGTCATGCAACCAGATACTCTCTCTTGTCCTCTCCACCTCTACAGAGCAGACTTACCTCCCTAACCCCTCCAGCTGCTGTTCCCACTACCCAATTCAGCTTATTTTTCAAGGCCACAGCTTTGGACATCCAAACTTCCTTTTCCTCCTTTCCCTTAAATAACAGTGATCAGGTGGCAAAACTCGGAACGCTAACTCTGTGCTAGGCATTATGATTTTGTAATACAATTCACAAGGTCTTGTAGACTTGTACTATTACTGCCCCTGCTCCCATGTTTGTTTGTTGGACAGTCTTACTAGGTAGCCCAATGTGTCCTTGAACTTGTGATCTTCCTGCCTCAGCCTTTTAGGAGCTGGGATTACAGGCATGTGCTGCCAGGCCTGACCAATATCTATTTTACAGTTGGTAAATTTAAGGTTTGGGATGCTGAAATGATTTGCCTAAGTTTATAAAGCAAGGAGTTTGCAGCATCAGTTCATACCCTAGAAATCAGACGCTAACAGTGGTGCTGTTTGCCACCCTGCTGCACTCCCAGGTCTACTTACACTCACTGCTTTATTGCTATGATTTACTCACTCCTTCTGAGGTATTGGGGCTTGAACCCATGGTCTCACACATATCAATACTCTACCATCACTGAGCCATACTCCCAGGCTTCCCTCTTTGTCAATGGTAAAGTTTTACTTTAGTTCAGGCTGGCCTGGAACTCACCATGTAGCCCAGGCTGGCTAGAAATTCATGAATGCTGAACCACCACACCTGGCTCCAAACATATTTTGAGGCACTCTCTATCTTATGCTTAAAAAGGGTGTGTGTGTGTGTGTGTGTGTGTGTGTGTGTGTGTGTGTGTGTAGATGGCTTACAAGGCAAACACCTGCTGCTAAGTCTGATAACCTAAGTTCAATTCCCAGAACCTATGCAATAGAAGGAAGAAAACTCAGTGGACAGGTGGGAACTAGTTCTCACAAGCTTTTCTCTGACTCCCACATGCATGCTGTTGTATGTATGTACACATTTCCACCCCCGCCCTTACAATAAATAAACAAAATGTAAGGCTGGTACGGTGGTGCACACTTTTAATCCCAGTGCAGGAGGGAGAGGCAAATGGGTATCTGTGTGTTTGAGGCAAGCTTGGTTTACAGAGTGAGTGACAGACATGTTAGGTTTATATAGAAAGACCTGTCTAGATAGATAGATAGATAGATAGATAGATGTACAGACAGACAGACAGACAGATAATGTAATAAAAAGAAGAAAGCTTGGTGGTGTAGTAATTCATGCCTAGAATCCCAGGACTCAGAAGCCTGAAGTATAAGAATCTTTGTGAGTTGGAGGCCAGCCTGGGCTACACAGTAAACCTGCCCCAAAAAACCAAAAGAAAAAAGCCTCATAGTCTGGACAGGGAGATTCAAATTACTTGGGAAGCAGAGTCAAGAGGATCTTTACAAATTTGAGGTTAGCTTGATCTACAATCTAAGTTCCAGGTTAGCCACTAGCCAGGACACTGTCTCAAAAATCCAAAAATTGCCAGGCAGTGGTGGCACATGCCTTTAATCCCAGCACTTGGGAGGCAGAACTTTTTGAGTCCCAGGATAGCCAGGGCTACACAGAGAAACCTTGTCCCCTTTTCTCCCCAAAAAGCAAAAAATAAAAGGGTGGCCAAGACAGCTTAGATGGCATAAACACTTGTTACCCAAGTCTGAACACCTGAGTTCATTCCATGGAACCCACCATGGAAGGAGAGAACCAATTTTCAGGAGCTGTCCCCTGGCCTCCATGTACACAACACTAACATACCTTAAAAGCCAAACAACAACAAAATAAGCTTGATAAAGCAAAACCATTCAAAATACAAAAGGGTTTGAAGTTGACCCTCTGTGTTCTGAACTCCAGACCTGTGGGTTCAACTGATGGTATATAGAAAATATTTGAAAAAAAAATCATGGCTGTATTAAACATGAACAAATTTTTCTTTAATATTTTTATTACACATATTTACGTGTGTGTGTGTGTGTGTGTGTGTGTAGACCTTTTGTGTATACATTCATGCCACAGTGTGCTTGTGAGAATCAGAGGACAACCTGTAAGAATCAGTTCTTTTCTTTGACTATGTAGGTCCGAGAGATCAAACCCAAGTCCTCACACTTGGCAGCAAGCACCTTTACCCATGGAGCCATTTAGCCATCCCCAAACTTTTACTCTTGTATCACTATTCCCTAAACAATACATTTGTGGTGGGTACTATAAATGACCAGAAGCAATTCAAAGTATAGCAGATAAGCAGGTTATTTGTAAATATTGCATTACTTTATACAAGGGACTTTACCATCCTCAGGCTTATCACTCCTGGGGTCCTAGATTCAGTACTCACGAATGACAAGAGATGATAGTAAAATAAAAATTACATCTTGATGGCTCAGCTGAGGGAATCACTTGCCAGCAGGCCTAACAACCTGAGTTTGATTCCTGTATCAAAGATGGCAGGAGAGCATCAGCTCCTAATCTCTCTTCTAACATCCACATTTGCATTTGCACTCACATACACAAATAAAATAATAAATATTACTGATAAAGTATTTTTAAATGAATAATTATTTCATCTGCATGTGTGTCTGTCTATACACTATATGTACCTGATGTCCCTGGAGGCCAGAAGAGGCATCGAATTCCCTAGAACTGGAGTAATCAATGGTTGTAAGCTGGGAACCAATCAGGTCCTCTACAAGATCAATAAGTGCTCTTAACCACTGAACGTCTCTCCAACCCTGAATAAGTAAATATATAAAAAGCAAAAGCAAAAAAAACAAAACAAAACAAAACAAAACAAAAAAAACCTGCCTCAGAGCCAGGTGAGGTGGCACATGCCTTTAATCTCAGCACTAGGGAAGCAGAGGTGGGTGGATCTCTGTGAGTTCTAGATCAGCCTACTATATCTGGTGAGTTTCGGGTCAGCCAGGGCTACAAAGTCAGACTTCATCTTAAACAAACAAACAAAACAAAAAACAAACAAACAAAACCCCCACTAGCTCTCAGACTTGAGAGATGGTTCAGCAATTAAGAGTGTGTGTTGCTTTTCTAGAGGACCTGCGGTCCGATCTTAGTACCTACATCAAGTAGATCACAACAGCTTGTAATTTCAGGTCCAAGAGGATCTGGCACCTGCACTCAACTGCACGTGCTTACACATGTATAAACATATTTTCAAATAATAAAAACCAATCTGTTCTTAACTGCAATTTCTCCATCCCCCCACAGAGTGGCATCATTTGTGATGTCTTGGGTATCCGTCCTATTGCTACTCCAGCACTCATATATAATCATCTCCCTCTTTTAGGTTTTTAAACACTACCTGGTATTTTATACCTCGCTCTTTTCTTTTTTATTACATTTTAATTTCTATATTTTGTGGATGTGCATGTGTGGGAATAAGTTCTTCCTTCTACCATATGGGTCCCTGGGGTAGAACTCAGGACTTCAAGCTTTCTGGAAAGCATCTTTACCCACTAAGCCACCTTGCCCCGCATGACCCCCTCAATTTTGTTCAACAGTCTCCCTCTGTAGACCAAGCTGGCCTTGAACTTGTAATCCTTCCACCTTAGTTTTTCCTTTTTATTTGGCTCCAGTCCTATGCCTCAGCTGGCATTACAGGCCAGTGCTACCAGGCCTATAATTATTATTTACTTTATTATCATATGGGGGCATGTGCACATATGGTGCACATATGATGGCCAAAAGATAACTTGTGGAATTGGCTCTCTCCTTCCTTTTATGTAGGTTTTAGGGATTAAACTTGGGTCACCAGGTTTGCCCGGCAAGTGCCTTAGACCCACTAAACCATCTCTCCCACGTCCATCAGCTTTTTTTGAGATTATCTTGCTAGGTAGCTCAGGTGTGCGTGGAACATAACTTCCTCCCTACTTGTGTCTCCCGAGTTCTACAGTTACAGGTGTAACCACCATGCCCAACTCTTTTATTATTATTAATTTTTCTTTTTTAATGTCAATCCTGAGTTTGAACCCAGGACTTCATGCATCACAAGCAGAAGCTGACATCTGAGGCAGCTGGAGAGATGCTTTGGCAGTTGAGTTCCTGATACTCTACCAGAGAACCCATCACCTGAGTTCCATTTGTAGCACTCATGTGAGGGCAAGCTCCAGGGACTGACACCTCTAGTCTCAATGGCATCTGTATTTATGTATACACACCCACCATGTACACATACCAAAACTAAAACATATTTTTTAAAGCCAGACGGTGGTGGCGCACACCCTTAATCCTAGCACTTGGGAGGCAGAGGCAAGCAGATCTCTGAGTTTGAGGCCAGCCTGGTTTAGAGAGTAACTTCCAGGACAGCCAGGGTTACACGCAAAAGTCCTATCTCAAAAAACCAACCTGGGGGCTGGAGAGATGGCTCAGTGGTTAAGAGCAGTGATTACTCTTCCAGAGATTTTGAGTTCAATTTCCAGGAACCACATGGTGGCTCACAACCATCTGTAATGGCATCTGATGCTCTTTTCTGAAGACAGTGCCAGTGTACTCATATACATAAAATAAATAAATATTTAAACAAACAAACCAAACAAAATCAGAACCCACAAACAAACAAACAAACAACAAAAATTGTCTTAAAAGAGTTCTACTTCTGAGCTACAGCCTCAGCTTGCCATGCTCAGGGTTTTAACTAGCTCCACTGGAGGCAGGTACTCCATGGAACTGTGGGGGTCAGAAATTCCAGTGTAGGGACAGCAAGATGGCTGAATAAAAGTGCTTGCCATCAACCCTAACACTTTGACTTCAAGCTCCAAAACCCACAGTGGAAAGAGAGAACTGCCTCCCGACCTTGTTCTCTGACCTTCTCACACATTGGCACAAGAGTATCGCCTGCCACACAGAGACACTAGAAATAAATAACAGTAAAGAGAAAGAAACCCTAGGCTATAGCTGGATGGAGTGGCAGGCATATGCCTGCAATCCCGACCTTACAGAGGCAGAGGCAAAAGCCAGAGGAACAAACAATATAAGAAACAAAACATATTTACATGAGTGTACTAAAGATGAGTCTCAGATGAGTCATTTGACCTCTATGTTTCTTCTTCTATAGATGGGGACAATTCCTGGGCTGCTGAGCCTGAGAATATGGTATTTAGACAGAGGACAGCATTCCCTGCCCTTCAGTTCTAGTTACACCAGGTCACTTGTACTTCCCTAAATGACTCTTTTTAACTATTGTTTCTGTGAGATTTGATTCAATCTGAAATGATCTTTCTTCGTTTTCTCTTATTTTGCTTTATTTATGAAGTGTTTTCCTGGGGATATATTTTTTTTTTCTTTTCTCTTTTTCTTTCTTTTTTTGAAACAGGGTCCCTTCATGTAGCTCTGGCCATCCTAGAATTGAATACTATGTATACCAGGCTGGCTTCAAACTCACAGAGATCCACCTGCTTCTGCCTCCCGGGTGCTGGGATTAATGGTATGTGCTACTAAACCAGGCTTTGTAACAAGTATTTTGTCTGCATGTTTGTATGTGTCCCACATGCATGCCTGGTGTTCTCTGAAGCCAGAAAAGGGTACCAGATCTCCTGGGGCTGGAGTTACAGATGGTTATGAGCTGCTGTGAGGGTTCTGGGAATCAAACAGAGGTCCTCTGAATGGCAGCAGAATGAGCTATCTCTCCAGCTCTTCTCTAAGGCTGCTCGTACCATCCTGTGAATATTCTGTGTGTTGTGACACATGTCTGAAATTCCAGTACTTGGGGGGCTGAGACAGGAGAATCCCTAAGAGTTTGGAACCAGTCTTGGCCACATGGTCAGCCCTTATTTAAAAAACAAAATAAAGCAATACAAAATAAAAGCAAAAATCATGAGTCCTTGTCCCAGCTAGATTAAGCCGTTTTCTTCTGCTTGTCTTTATCCTGCTTAACTCCAGTTGGCTCTTTAGATCCCCCTACACCCAGAAGATTTGTCTTAATATCCCTTGTGCTCCCATGTAAGCTAAATGCTTTCAACATGGCTCTTCATCTGGGTTATAGTTAACTTGCTATTTTTCCTGCTAAAACATGGGCTCCCTATGGGCAGCGGCCAATTGATTCCTATGCCTCAATATAGTATATGCTCAGTGCTTTATTATTATTATTATTATTATTATTTTTTTTTTTTAAAAAAAGTCACATTCCAATTTTTTTTAAAGATTTGTTTATTTATTATATGTAAGTACACTGTAGCTGTCTTCAGACACACCAGAAGAGGGCGTCAGATCTCGTTACGGATGGTTGTGAGCCACCATGTGGTTGCTGGGATTTGAACTCCGGACCTTTGGAAGAGCAGTTGGGTACTCTTACCCACTGAGCCATCTCACCAGCCCCTATTATTATTATTATTATTATTATTATTTTGGTTTTTTGAGACAGGGTTTCTCTGTATAGTCCTGGCTGTCCTGGAACTCACTTTGTAGACCAGGCTGGCCTCAAACTCGGAAATCAGCCTGCCTCTGCCTCCCGAGTGCTGGAATTAAAGGCGTGCGCCACCACTGCCCGGCTTATTATTATTATTATATTGCTTTATTTTAGGCAATACTGGGAATTGAACACAGGGCTTCACTCATGCTAGGCAAGTTATTTACCACTGAGCTAAATTCAAGTCCCTTCACCTACTTTTTTTTGAGACAAGGTCTCATGAATCTCAGGCCTGAAACTTGTTATGTGACTGAAAATAACCTTAAAATCCTGATGTTTTTGCCTCTACCTCTTGTGTACTGAGATCGCATCCTTATTAGTGTTTCTGTGACAATATTTATAACCTTCCTCCTGCTTTGTGGCATACATGCCTGTCTCCCAGTATAAGTTCACTGAGGATAAACTGTCTTCTGTTCACCCTACTGTTCGCACAGGTCTAGGACAGTGCTATTTTTAGTCAGTGCTAGGTTCCCTCATCTGTAAAGTTGAAGCTAATATCACCAACCACCCCAAAGGATGCTGTAAAGGTTGAGATGTGACAAACACTTTGTGGGAGTCAAAATGCAGTACAGAGGCTGCTTTAGATTTCTAGGAGGCATTCGGAGGCTGCAGCTGTGAGCTGAAGATCTCTCACTCTCTCTAGACAGGGGGTCAAGTATGCCAGGCTGAGGATGCCCTTGAACTTCTGATCCTCCTATCTTTCCCTCCTGAGTGCTGGGGCTACAAGTGTGCTCCCCCGCACCTTATTGATGCAGTACCAAGGATCAAACTCAGGGCTTGTTTGAATTACATCTTAGGCATATACTGTGTCAACCAACATCTATCAGTTACTAAATGCTTCCAAGCCTCAGCTTCTGAGCCTATTCATCAAACAGAAATGCAAGTGTCTTCCTTGCTAAGCTATCCCTGTCAGGGGTAGTTTCAGACCTCCCCAAGGGCTGAGCCCTGGACTCATCCTTAGCTCTTTCTTCTATTCTTTCAACACCACTTGGTTACCATGGCAGGTCAATATTTCCTTGAAAGCATCTCACCAGTCTTTCCTTCTCTTTCCCATTCTTACCGCCCGTTTAGGCTTGTAAGGCCAGACAACCTCCTCCAGATTTGTCCCCTTTATTGGCTGCCACAGTTTTCTTCCTGAATCACAAGTCTTACCAAGGCACTCCTCTGCTAAAGAATGGGAAGTAGCTCTGTTTCTTTTCCCATTAAATCTAGAAGACTTCACCATCCCTCCAATAACTGATAATAAACTGATCCTACCCACCCAGCTGTGTACTCTGGAGAGCTGGAGATGGTAAAAAATAAAAGTAGAGGTGTAAGCCCGATGCTCAGAGTTTGATCCCCAGGACCCACATAACTGCCCTCCACACTTGTACAATGGCATGTGTGTTGTGTGTACCAGCACGCACACACACACAGGCATACACACAAAGAAAACCCTCACAGCCGTGCTTCTTGCCCCTTGGCTCTTTCCAATCCCAGCATCCTCAGCTCTTTGACTTCCTACAGCACTACCACCTAGGCCTCCTTATTCTCCGTATGGCTGAGCACTTCACCGAAGGATGAGTGGAACAGAGCAGTGTCTGGGTAACAGAGAAAACTTAGCACACAGTCTGTTTTCATTACAGTTAGTATAGCATCAGAGAGCCAGCAATGCTTTTGCCATCCAGTGACTAGACACGAGGAACACAGGGGGGTCACAGGAAGTGAGAACGAGGTAGGCTTAGAAGAAGAGCACAGGGGTGGATTGGGAGTGAGGGGGTTTAGGGGTGTGGGGCAGGAGAGACAGACAATACTCACTGTGCTGTAGTTGCTGAAGAGGCCCAGGGTTGGGGCTGGCTCTAGTGGGAAGGGCAGGATCTGCTTGAGGTCCATCGGTGGCTGCATGATGGGGGGCTGCCGGAGCAGAGGGAGGGGCCCTGCCCGGCTCAGGCTGCCTGAAAGGCAGAGAAAACATTCTGTGGGGTAGGAAGACTGAGCTTCGGAACCCCACCCAAATACACAGTGCTACTCCCTAGCTGAGGCTCCCATACTCAGAAGTGTGCCCCCAGAGCGTACACTTGTGTGAGCCATATATACACTTCCCTTGCTGCTGCTGCTCAAGGAGCAGATCCACTGTGGGCCTGGGGACAACAGGCTGGTCTTCCCTAGGGGGTGGTTTTCACTTCCCCCTTCTGCATCCTCCTTCCCCAAGCCCTTCAGGCTTTTTACAGACCCAAGAAAGGCCTAGACCTCCTCTGCAGACAGCCTACCTCTGGATCTACTCAGAATCCTAGACTCCTTCCTCTGGTCTGGAGTCCTTTGTGTGTCTGAAGGTTTGTTGCATCCCCAGATCAGAGTCAAGTGGGTGACTTATTCCACTGTCCAGAGGTGGACAGGGAAGCCTGGATTCAGAGAAAGCTGCTGTATCTGGCTTCCTAAATTACGATGCTGTTCAGGTCATAATTCCTGAAAAATTGTTGCCACCTCTGGGTGCCATTTGCTCTGATCCTTCTGTAGCCCCCTCATTCCCACCAGACCCCACTGTCTCAACCATGGGGCAGGCTCAGTTCCAGCTCTGCAAGAGGAACCGTAGCCACCGCCTCTGTGAGAGGAGGGCTTGCATGTGACCCCAAGGGGAAATGAAAGTTCAGCCAGCCATTCAGTACCACCCCACAAGTCTTCTCCTCCCCCTGGAGTCCTGGAGGAGGCTCCACCAGGTTCTAAAGGACCCCGCTTAAAGGACTCAGGACCCTCAGGTTTTCCGCTGGTCCGGGGGGCTTCCTCCTGAAGCAGTTGTTATCAATCAGTTGGGCAATTCCTGCTACCCTCTACTACTTCAGCACCCTCTGCCAGCTGCAGGGGTTTCTGGCACAAAGGCCAGACCAAGAGACTGCCTGCCTGGCCCTGGACCTCCCTTGACCTTCTTAGGGTAATGGGTCCCCAGGATCCTTTCTTGTTCCTCCACTGACTCACCCCTGTCATACCTTCTGTAGCTGGCACTTGCTGCCCCCAGGCAGTGGCCTGGCCCTGGCCCCCTAGGGGCCTGGGCCTGACAGCGTCCCCTTCCCTTGGTTCTGCCCTCTGCCCCCTTCCTTTACCATCCCCCTCCCCCAGCCCAGTCAGTAGAATCAGCCAATCAGAGTCCTGGAAAAGTGGGGCAGAGGGGAGGGCGGGGGAGCAGGGATTAGGGGAATCTGAGGAGAGAGGGAGGGGGTGGGGAGGGCTCAGGCACAGCTGGGGGTGGAGAATGAGGTCCAGAAAGGTCTGGAGGGGTTTCTTCCACCCAATGCCAACACTGGAGGCCAGTGTGCCTGAGGCAGACAGGGGTTAAGGCTGCTGGGAGCTTGGTTTCTAAATTCTAAGGCCTGAAGGAGAAGCTAGGATGTTTGCCTTTGGCCTTTGAACTGTTGGGAGCCTAGCATTGCCTTCACATTTGGGATGGTGTGTGTGTGTGTGTGTGTGTGTGTGTGTGTGTGTGTGAGAGAGAGAGAGAGAAAGAGAGAGAGAGAGAGACAGAGACAGAGAGACAGAGAGAGAGAGAGAGAGAAACAGAGAGACAGAGAGAGACAGAGAGAGAGACAGAGACAGACAGAGAGACAGAGAGAGACAGACACACAGAGGGAGACAGAGAAGACAGAAACACAGAGAGACAGAATATGTGGGAAAGTGGCAAAGGCAGGAATAGGTGACTAGAAATGGAACAGACACAGAAGAGGCTAAGGATGGGAGAGTGGAAAAGGGAGTTTAAAACCTGACAGGCAGAATGCAGAGCTAGATGAGGACAGGAAGACCCTGGGGCAGAGACCATAAGGTGAGAAAGATGAAGGTGAGGACAGGGACAGACAGACTGATCATCTCCTCCTTCTGGTCTGTCCTCTCAGGCCTCTCCTCTGTGCCCCACCCTTTCTCACTGCCTGGCACATCAGGGCAACCTTAACGAGCCTCAGGAATGGTGAGAGAAACCTGAGTGCTCGCTCTCAGTGTCCCCTGCTCCCACTCCCAGCAGCTGGTTCAGGGCTGGCACTTCCACCCCACCACTTGGCTCCTTGACCTTGTCCCTGGCTGTCAACTCTCTAGGATCCCACTCCCAAATCCATTTTAGAGGAGGGAGACAAGTTCCAGAAAAAGCCACAGAGA
The DNA here is from genome assembly GCF_000001635.26 of Mus musculus. NCBI lineage: Eukaryota > Metazoa > Chordata > Mammalia > Rodentia > Muridae > Mus > Mus musculus. The sequence continues at coordinate 103,335,384 of NC_000081.6, forward strand.
AACACTCAAAGAAGGTCTATGTACCAGGCAATGAGCCGGAGTCTTATCTGATGCAAGATGGGAGATGGGGCAGTCTGGGAAATGGCTTTGAGTCTGTGAAGTAGCCAGGATTATTTCTTCCACTCAGCATGTGAGGAGACTGGGACTCAGAGAGGTTAAAAAACTTGGCTGATGCCACACAGCCTTAAGTATCCAGGGCTGAGAATCAAATCAGGATCTGTCGCACTCTAGCAAATTCTTCCTCTGTTACATCGCTCCCAGAGGGCTCTCATTTAACGCTGAATCGGAGGGCTGAGCACAGGCTCGCATCTGGTTTAAGCAGAGAATGGGGAAAGCAATTCCTTGCTTTTCCTGGGTGTGGAGTCCTCATTTAGCTTTACAGGGGGAGAGATGGAGGAGAACAGACAGAAGCCACTCAGCTCCCTGTAGCCTGGAACGAATGTGGAACAGGGTTGGGGTGAGAAGAGAGGTGGGACAAAGGCATGAGATGAGGACAGAGTGAGGGGAGTCAGGGGGTGGGCAAGTGGTGAGGGACTATCCCCGGATTCTCATGGCTCTTCCACTCTGAAATCTGAGGTGGGAGAGGGGCAGATGGTATCTTAAGAATTGGGTGAGCAGAAACAGGGCTCTTCAGGGCTGGGGCTGAGGCTCAGTGGTAGAGCACTTGCCAAGCCTGTAGGAGGCTCTTACTGCCCTCCCACTCCAAGAAAGCTCCAGGGCTCTTGGTTTGAAGCCTCAGGCCCATACACTGTTTTCTGAGAAAAATAATTGCCATTTTTAAAAGCTTATTGTTTTCTTTCTCTCCTTCCTTCCTTCCTTCCTTCCTTCCTTCCTTCCTTCCTTCCTTCCTTCCTTCCTTCCTTCCTTTCTTCGAGACTATAGTCCTGGCTCTCCTGGCACTCAGTATGCAGACATGCAGACCAGGCTGACCTTGAACTCACAAAGTTCTGGGAGGTGTACACTACCACAACTGGCAATTTGTTTTTTTAAAAAAAACTTTATTTTTATGTGTACCAGTGTTTTGCCTGCATGTATGAAAAATGTACTGTGTGTATATCTGGTACCCCCGGAGACCAGAAGAGGGTGCTGGATCCCCTGGAACTGGAATGAAGGGTTGGTTGTAAGCTGCAATGTAGGCATTGAAACCCAACTCAAGTCCTCTGCAAGAGCAGCAAGTGCTGCTAACTGCCGAGCCATCTCTCCAGCCTCCAGAGGCTTATTCATTGACAGGACTTTATATAAACAGTCTCCCATGAGATGGTTTCACTGTGCACTAACTGGGCGAGTAGCTGGTTCCTCTGCCTGGTTCAGTCTCATTTCTCATCTGTCAAACCAGAACAACAGTACCTGCCTCCCAGAGTTGATGACAGGATTGGACGAGTCTGTGTAAAAGTGCTGGCACGACACAGCAAGCACTCAATAAATGTTTGCTGAATAAATGAATTCTTTTATGATAAATGACAGTTGGTTCAGATGGCAGGTATTACTAGACCAAGGTCACACCAGTTAGTGAGGAACTTGAATGGGTCTCACAGAGTAAGATTTTTTTAAAAGCATCATGTTTTACTGGGTAGACTGGAGAAGAAAAGGGAGACAGGGAAAGAGGAAGGGATTGAGAAGAAGGAACAAATCCAAGGCTTTTGTTTTGTGGGAGGTGAGGGCTGCAGCAAGGTTGGAGGAAGAGAAGGTTAGGTGGGGTTGGGAGGAGTTAGGGTCGGGCTGGGGCAGGCGACTCTAGAGCGAAGCTCATTAGAGTAATTACCTCCAACAGACAGAGCCCCACCCTCACTCCCTGGGGGATTGTTAACACGTTCTATTCAAGACAGTTTCCAAGGGTGAGCTTGCAGACTCTTGGTTCGAACCCACCTGTCCACCTCCAAAACCCCGTTTAGCCCTGGGTACTTTTTGCATTCAGTCTCCCACAGTCAAGTCATATCTAGCTTCCTTCATCTCTGTGAGGGCTGCTCTTTTCCGTCCTCCCCTAAAAGGTCTGGCCAGGTCCTGTGCCATGGCCCCTGGGCTTTCTTTGGTGGGCTGGGCAGGCTTGACTTGGAGAATAGGAACAGCTTGGGCGGAGTCTGCTCTGGGAGTGGCTCATCAGGGTAGGGCGGGAGTGGGGAAGGTTTTAGGGTAGGGCTGTGAGTTAGTGACTGTCTCACTGAGGTGAGACTGAAATCTTGGTGGTGAAGGGACCTCATGAGGCTAACTAAGAAGGAACCAGTCTCTGAGATCGAGATTTCATCTTTCACCACCTCTGTTTTCCCTCGGGCATTTTAGCTTCTTCCTCAGAAATGGCCAAACTTAGGGTCAGGGTAGTGGAGAAAGGCTTGAACTTTTGTTTCTTATCCTTTTGGTCAAGTCCAGTGAATCTGTCCCCTCTGCCTCAATTCCTTCATCCTGGCAGAAGGCAGGCAGAGAGCTGGAAAGGCTTTGAAGTCAAAGATGAAAGAGACAAGGGGATGATTGTGCACAACTAAAAACACCAGCCCTAATAACCTCGGGGTATATGTGGGTGGGGGTGGGGCTTTGAGGGAGGTGATGCCTAGAAAGGGAGGGGCTTATTGCAGAGCTTTGGGAAATCTTCCCAACCTGATCAGAAGAACCCTCCCTTTCCAGGCTTCCGCCCCTCACTAAACCAGGGTCTTAGACAGTGGCAGCCTAGGAGTCTGAACTCAGAACTACCATCTTGAACCCTGAGGCCCTGATTCTTATGTGTGCTCTAATTTTGTTTTGAGCTAGGTTCTCACTCTGTAGCCTAGGCTGGCCATGAACTTATTCTTTAGCCTCGACTCCCAATAACCTCCCCCAACCTGCTGTGATGATAGGCATGAGACACCACATACAGCTGAGCTGGGCACAGCCATCTCAGGGTTCCTCTAGGGCTGCCTTGTAGAGGACTCAGTGACCTTAGCATTCAGACCCGAACACCTCAGTATGATTCTAAAGGTGAGTCTTGAGCACTGGCAGGCAGTTTCCTCCCTCGTTGGGATTTAAGGGGATGAGAGGAAAGCTAAGCTGAATGGGGGCACCACTAGATTCCCACCCCCTGTGGACTTGGCAAAAGGAGGGAGTTAATTATCATGTCCTCCAAAGAGATGGCTGGGGCCAGTTGGTGGCAGGGTCCAATGTCAGAGAGTTTGGATTCAGTCTTCTTGTGGCTGGGTGTTGGCAGGGGTCTTCCAGGCCTGATACCTAGTTTAAAGTGGCCTCCAGACCAGGGCAAACAAGGCTTAGCCTGGCCTACTCTGGGCAAGCAGGCTATAGCCGCTACAGCTGGCCCAGGATACAGCTAGAGTACAGGAACACAACGGTAGGCAGAATGTGGAGCCTGTGTGTTAGGGTCCTGAGTCTAAACTGTGTTGAGGTGTCTCCCGGAATTAGAAGGCAGACCACCTACTAGAGACAGCCTTGGGGCAGAGGGATTTAAATAGCTATGATGGTTGGCCAGCTGGAGGGAAGCAAGGCATAAAAGTCGTGAGAGAGGCTGAGACCACACAACAGCTAGATGGAGGAAGGACGCAAGAGTGGAGAAATGGGCTAGGAAAGATACACAGTCACTGGAAAGAAGAGAACACAGGCAGAGAGTCTTGGGAGAGGGATGAGGACACGGGATATAGTTCAGCATAAGCACAGAGCCAGGTGTCCTCAGTGGGGGCAGGGAGACCACAGGTGTCTGAGAGTGGTAGGGGGCTTCACAATAAACAGGGCCCTGGAACCGGCCTAGCCAGGGTGGAGGTCAGAGGTCAGAGCAGGCCCTGCACTGCTGTGGCAGCAGGGTTGAGGGCAGGGGCTGCTGCGGAGTCCGGAGTACAGCTAGGCCCTCTCCTCCCCCATCCCTGGGGCTCCCTTCCCGATGTAGGTCATGAAGATGGGGTGGCCAAGGCTGAACGGGCTGGCTGTCAGAGCCCAGCGGGACTTCCCTTCCCCCCACTCTGACTTTCCTTCTCTCCTTGGTCTCCTGTAGCCCCCGACCCACGGCTGGGGTGGAAGGGAAGAAGGAGGAGAAGAAGAAGGGCCCAGGCAGCCGGCGCAGGGAGAGAGGGGCAGGTCCCGGCGTGTCGGGGCAGGATGGCTGCGGAGACAGGATCTAAGCCGCAAGAGCCCGGGATGGACAGTTTCCCACCCGCTCTTCTACCCAGCCCCCTTATCTTCACCCGTCAGGTTCCCACCTCCCACCACACTCACCTCGAAGCTACACCCAGCATCTTCTTCCTCCGCCCCCCACTTCCTCCTTTCCCTCTTATCCTGGGCCCAGAAGGCTGTCGGAGTGGCTAAGCCAAGGGTGGGGGAAGGCGCTGGAGGTGACGGGTCAGAACCTTTACTCCAACTCTACCAGGCCAGGACCAGCCCCCTCCCACAGTCTCTCCTGCACTGTCTTATAATATTCATGAGCCTCATGAATACGCAATGTTCTCATTATGGGGCGGGGGTCTCGCTCTCTCGGCCTTCCTTTTGCCCCTCCCTATGTTACCAGGAGAAACCGCAGCTAGGGGAAGAGAGGAAGAGGGGACCCCAGATGTGCAGCCAGATGAGGGGGGAGGGGGAATGAGTGGCAGACCGGCGGCCGCAGTCACCGCGGTGCCGAGGTGAGGGAGGGTGGGGGTTGGTGACCCAGTGAGAAGGAACCAGGGACCCGGATCCCAGAGTCGTGGAGACCACTCACCGAGGATCATGCTGGGGACCCTGGCTCCCGGGGTTCCGCGTCGTTCTGTCCCGGGGGCCGTTCTGGTCGGACTCGGGGTACAGGGGGGAGGAGTCGGGGAGGAGCAGGGGCGGGCCGAGGCGGAGCGGGGGCGGGGCCCACAGCAGGTGAAGACCGGAGGGGGCACCCTGGCACCCCGGGCTCCGCGAGGGGGCGTCCTGGCAGCCTCCCGCTTCCTCCAGCCTTTCAGTTACCGCCCCCAATCTCTGGGTTTTAGGATGTCGCTTTAGCTGGGGCTGGGGAACAAGATGGTGTGAGGTTATTGAGGAGGCTGGGAACTAAAATGCCTGGGTTCCTGAGTGGCTCAGTCTGAGGGCGGGAAGACTCATTCTCAGCTGATAGAGGGACAGGATCCTAAGTGATCTGGGGAGGAACAGAGCCCGGGTTGAGTGGGATAGTGATGCCCCTCTAGAGCAATGGGCTGGGTGGGCCCTGGAGGTGCAGGGAGGATGCCTGGGTCCTACTTTGTTCCGCTTCGGAGCAGGATGTCGAGACTGACTATCAGAGGTGAGTCGTGGTTCTGAAGATGGATTCGAGGTTTATCTGACAGTGTTCTTAGGGGAAGCTAAGTGAACAGATTGCATTCAGTGGTCCTGAGGAGGCAGAAATTAGAAGCTTGCAGTGGTGATTGCTAGGCTATTTAGAAGATGACAGAAGGTCAGAATCAGCGAGGTTCAACCTTATAGAGATGTCCTGGACTGAGCTGGGGAGGAGGGGCATTTATCCCGGGGTTAAATGCAGGACACCTTACCAAGAAGAGCTTTGATTCAGGTGGCAGGGGTGTAAGAAGGCTGGGGAGACGTTTGAGAATGGGATGTTCCTAAGGCAAACAGGAGGAAGCTGGAGTGTGAGAGTCGGATAGGTATCTAGGGAAGATGCAGCTGCTACAGCCTGAACCTGTCTGTACCTGCCACAAGAGGGAGGGCAGCAGGCAGAGTTCCCAGAAGGCCAAGCAGCCAGCTTTAGGCCAACCCAGCCAGAGGGAGAGGGGGTGAGACTGGGAATTGGAACACTCATGGTTTAGGGAGGGTGGAGGCAAGAGTGAAAAGCGGGGTCATGAGTGATAGGATTGGATTCAGAAACTTTGAGGAAAGGAGGGCATTTCCAGCTTCTGGCGGGAAGTTGGGGCTTGATTGCTAACTCAGGTGCAGGAATTTTAGATTTGTTCCTACTGTGAGCCTCAGCAATGTCTGCCTTCCATCTGTGAAAAGCTGTTTGCAATTGCCAAGATACTCCAGCTCAAGGCTAGGTGAAAGATGGGTGCCGGCACCCTAGTCTTTGAGTCCTGTGATCCTGCTTTGAGGAAAGATGTGGGATCTCTGGGTCCACGAGAGGCCATCTTCTCGCTTTGAATCTAACTTGCTGGAATCCTCCTGCACTTCTATAACAGAAAGCCTGCTTCCTAGGTTTAGCCCCTCCTCTCCTTTTCCAGGTTTCTCCCCTGGGGAGGAGACATACTAAAACGAGGGCCAGCACTGGGCTTGGCTGATTCGAGAGCCCCCTCCTTGCCCTTCAGGCCCACCTGCCCACACTGTCTTTCCAGGGTCTCCCGAGTTAGGTGGAACTCAGATGAGGGATTGCTTAGCTTACTATGGGAGGCAGCTGGCTAGAGGGTGCGGTGACCTTGCAGGCAGCTGGGGGGTTGGGGGAGCATTGTGTGGGGCAGATTCATTATTGATGAGCCCCTGCACCCCAGGCTACTAATGAGTCCAGGCCGGCTGCCCTAATTGATGTCAAGAAACTTGAGACCCCCAGATCATCTTCCCGCTTGCCAGCTGCCTCTCCTGAGCCCCTTCCCCCTCTGACATCTCCAGTCGCTCTGCTTCCGTTTACTTCTTCACTTCTCTCTTCCATTTCCACCAACTCAGGCAAGCAAGGAGAAGGTTCGGGCGGCTGATCTCCACAGACAGACTCCATTCTCCTCTGGGTTGCTCAGGCCTCGGAGTGGGAGACACATCCTATCTGCAGGGCAGGTAGGGTGGTTGAGGAGAGGCAGCTCAGTTCAGAGACGACAGACATAGAAGAATCCAAGAAGTAAGCTCAGGGATGGTACTAGATCACACCCATGGCTTGCCTGAGCCCAAGGAATTCCTTAATTAGAGGGAGATCTCCTCACTCTCTCTAGAAGCAAAGGTACTTAACCGTATATTGACATACCCAGACACCAGCCCTAAGCCCCAGCCATTTCCTCATTACAGTGGGAGACATTTTAGATTCAGTCCCTGGAGTTGGTGTTTACCTCTTCCAATAGCATCTCATTGAGAGTTCTTACTATCATTGGACGTATTGGGTGCTTCTCTGCCTCACAGTGTTTTTGCTGCCTCAGTCCCTCTTTCTTCGTGGGTTCTGGGAAGATACTCATTAAGTATAGGATTCTAAGACCTTAGAGTGGTGTGTGGTTCAGGTGGAGGAATATTTGAAGGTGCCAGAAGTCTGAGTTAATAATAATAGCCCTGTTGATGGGGAGAGTTGGCTCTCATACCTCCTTGTCACAAATCCCCAGAAATTTGTGGCTATGCTGCCCTCTGGTGGTAAAACTCTGGTCTAGCGTGTCATAACCATCTTTGCCTTATTCAGCCTTTTGCAACATCAGGACAGACCTTGAGAAGAGGATCCTGGGGCTCCCTCATGTTACACGATTTCTCTTTGAAGACCTGAGCTCTCTGGCATGTTGGTTAAGAATAAGGGATTTCACAGTCAGGCAATACTGAGCGTGACTTGTTCTGCTATACAGTGTGACCTTGGACAAGTTACATAAGCTCCAGGCCTCAGTGTTTCCTGGAATAGAAGGGGTTAATGGTACCATCACGGGATTGCTACACTTATGATGGAAGTCGACAACCTGAGCTCAGATCCCTAGAACACACAGAAAAGCCTGACACAACAGCATTTACATCTGATATCTGATTGTACCCAGGAGACTCAGGAGAATTGCCAGGCTAGCCAGCCTACTACTATGCTCAGCAGTAAATAAGAGACCCTGTCTCAAGCAAGATAGGTGAGGATCAACATCCAAATTCAAGTTTGTCTTCTGACTTCCACATAAATACAAGCGTGCATACACACACAGGAAGGAAAATTAGACGAGATCATGTATGTGAGCCACTTAGTGCCCTTCACCCTGCCCTTGCATTGGCACACAATAGCAACACAAAACCCCAAAGCAGGTGATTAAAGGCACTTGTCACTAAGCCCAATAACCTGAATTTGATTATTTTTCTCTTTTCTCTTTCTGCCCCCCCCCCCCCCCCCCCCCGTCTTTTGAGACAGGGTTTCTCTATGTAGCCCTGGCTGTCCTGGAACTTGCTGTATAACTTGGCTGGCCTTAAACTCAGAGATTCAACTGCCTCTGCCTGCCTCCTTAGTACTGGGGTTAAAGGTGTGTGCCACCCCCTCTGCCTGTCATGAATTCACTCAGTGGAAGAAAACTAAGTTCTACAAGTTGTCTTCTGATCTCCATTTTCATGTTGTGGCATGTGGCCTCTCACACACACAAAATGTGCAAACAACACCTAGTGGGCTTTCCTTTCACTTTATTTTTCCTGATTTAAGGGAAGCCCAGGTGAGTGTGTTGTGCCATCTTTCCTCACCTTTCACAGGGACCTCTCTACATCTTTCATAATTCTCAATCACAAAGAGAAGAGATTTCTCTTTTCTCCTTTGTGGTAGGTAAGCCCCCTAGTGGGAGCTGGATGAGGAACAACAAAGGAGTCAACCCCCTCCCACCCCCTTTCTCTGTTTTTTCAAGACAAGATTTCAGTGTAGCCTTGGTTATCCTGGAATGAACTCTGTAGACCAGGTTAGCCTCAAACTCAGATTTCCACCAGCCTCTGCCTCCCAAGTGCTGGGATTAAAGGCAACTACCACCTGACTCCTCTCTCCCCTTCTGTTTTCTCTTTCTCCCCCTCAGGTCTCATGTAGCCCAGGCAGGCCTTAAACTTAACTATGCAGTGTGTAGCTAAGGATGACCTTGAACTGATCCTCGTGCCCCATCTCCAGAATTCTGGGATTATGAGCATGTGCCACCATACCTAGTTCCCTTCCTTTGTCCTTTAATGACCTAGATGTTTCTGGGGTAGGGGAAACAACACTCCTGATTTCTAGTGTGCATAGGCCCATGAGAGACAGACAGTTTCTTTTTGCCCTACTTTCTGGGTCTAGGATGTGTTTGGAGAGTAGGATGGAAGGACAGACTGCAACTTTGGTCAGTGGGGGCAGTGGGTGGGGTTTATTGCACTTGCAACAGAGTTTAAATAAGTTGGGGTGGGTTCTGGAGGAGAGGGGAGGGTTGGCTAGGGAGAGAGGGGCAGCGTCAGTGCAGCTGGTGGGCAGAACCCAGGTCATACAGGCCTGGGGCTTCCCGTTCTCTCTGGGGAATGAGTGGCCAGGCTGAGGTTCCAGGTCTGTTTGCCAATGTGGCCTGGTTAGGGTCCTGGGCAATTCCTGACTTGTCCTAAGTCAGGGATAAATAGGTTTCTAAGCCCAGGTCTGCAGCTGACCCAAATGCCACCTTGGGTCTGCTAGCATAGGTTCTTAGAATCCGAGACTGGGCTCCAGATCAACCCTAGGCCCCAGACTGGGTCTGGCTCCATTCTCTTTCTGACTTCCATGGATCTGGGTCTGGGCCAGCATCGACCTTTGTTTGGGATTTGTCCTGAGCTGGTCCTGCAGCACCATCCACGGTTAGTGTTCTTCATTGGCCTTCCAGGATGGGGGCTGTTGGAGTTGCCAGGTCTCACTCCCCAAGTCTCAGGCTCTTAGCTGCAGACTTCCTTTGGTTCTCTGGCAAGACCAAAGATGCATCTTTGCAGGCCGGAGTCAGATGGGAAGTCCTGTTGGCATGCCCGGCCCAGAGAACCACAACTGGATTCCCTAATTATGGTTCCAAGTTGATTTCAGAAAAGTCTCCAAAATGCAAAGGCTGAAGGAAAGCTGGAGCTTCTGTCCCTGGACCTGAGGCCCCCATCCACGAGAGGGCATGTGTAAACGAGGGTCCTTCACAGTGCATGGGGGGAAGGATCCACAAGCTTCTTGCCCCCCAGCTCTGGCCCTTCAAGTATGTCTCTGGGCTAGGAAGAAGAGCTTCTCCCCAGCCCTCAGCACCTTCAGGAAGTGCCTAGTCCCTCCCTGTCGGAAGGTATTGGACTGGCTCTTCGGGATCATGAGTCTGAGATCAGGAGGGCTCAGGCATCTGAGGTGGCTGGAGGCTTGAGCTGAGCTTTTTCCATGGCTGTGCCGTAGGGGAGGGAACGTTTGAAGAAGCCGAGCTGATGAGAAAGGAGGCACAATTAGAGATCACATTCTCCCTGACCACAGATCCAGGGGGATGAGGACTCTCCTGCCTCTATCCTCCCCACCCTGCCAAAGTGGCTTCATTCAGATACTTTCCCAAGGGCTCCAATAGATGTGGGAGATCTAAAATTAGGGAGTTATTATGGGACAGTCATTTATCAAGGTTTTAAAATGATACTGAAAAAGATACTAGTTAAGCCAGGAAGGGTAAACAAACTCAACTCAACAAGTGCCACATCTGAGCCTAGCCCTGGCTGCCACTTGTAGGATACCATCACTTATTCTTAGATAGATGTTAGAAGAGACGACAGCACAAATGCCATCATGTATTTGCCATCTGTGGTTTTGCAATATGGGCAAACTTATCCAGAGACAGGAGGCCTCTTTGTAAACTGGAGGCTGCAGACTGAAGGGAGGGGTCCAATAGGAAAAAAGACAAATGGGGCGTGAGTAGCTAGGGCATACATGGGGGTCTGTGCTGGAAAACAGATCTGAGGGTGGCCTCTTTGATTCTACTGGGTAAAAGGCAGAGTCTGACAGGCTGGAAGCTAAGCCAAGGCTTGGCGTGGCTGACCTTGTAGAGGACGTAGATGAGCAGACCTAGGAGCAGGAGGCCAAAAAGAATGGCTAGGATGATGATCCACAACGGGACACCATTGCTGCCTTCTGCCTTGGTCCACTGCACGGCTGTGGCCACCTGTGGACAAGCCAATGACATTAAGAACCTGTGAATTCTTCCCGGCCTGTTCCTGGCTACCTCTGTCTGTTGGATCTGGACCCAACTCTCATTTTTTAGCTAACAGCATTCTGAACTTAAGAGTCTGAAGTGCACAAGTGTTTCTGTGTTCACATGTGCTGTTTTCTCCACCCAGAATCTTCTGCTCTGGAGCAGTCTAGTTAATTCCTTCAGGCCTCAACTTGTACACCACTTCTTACAGGAAGTCTTTCCTGACTCTGTAAGATTGGGTTCAGATATTCCTATGACATGTTTCCATAGACTGTCTTGCCACATATCACACTGATGTCACTGCCCTCTAGGCGGTGAACACTAGAGCAGAGACACGTGTTAATCTGGCCGATCTGGACCTACAAAGCCAGGAAATATTTGCACAAAGCAAGACCAGCCTCTATCCATGTCCCCATCCTGCTTCTGACATTCTTGAGCTTGTCTTCTGCGATCCAGACTTCTAACCTTGAACTCACCTGAAGTTTCTTTTGGGGAAGCTGCCGAGGCAGGATCTGGTAGGGCATCTTCAGAGCTTCATATACAGCCTCACACTGAAGGCTAAATGGCTGGTATTCCCGCTGTGGGTGGAGAAAGGTGGTCAGGGCAACCCCTATGGGATTCAGAGGACACAGGGCTTCCCCACAGTCTGTCTCAGGATGTGATCTTTCCCTATTATGGACTCATTAATCTCGATGTTCCTTATGCGAAATAATAAATGTAAAATTGTGTAATTAAAACTAAATAATGCATAATCAGATAACTACACGTTCAATATACATTTCTTAATGATTAATATAGGTTAACATCCAGGACCATGGTTGGTCTATAATATGTATTCAATAAATGATGGCTTTTTTCTCTTACATATAGGTTGCTGGTATACCAGCTAGGCATTCATTTATGTGGAGGTTGAGGATTTGAAGTCTGGTCTTCATGTTTGCATCTCCCCAGCCCTATCCACTCTGGTCTTTACACTTATGGATTGGGTATACTAGTTATGCACTCTACCACTGACCACTGACCTACATCCCCACTTGTTTTTCTTTTTGTGTGTGTAGTTATTTGTTTATTGTTTTTGTTTTTGTGTTGTTGCTTGAGATATGGTCTCACTCTGTAGTCCTGGTTGGCCTGGAATTCACTTATGAAGACCAGATTGGCCCCAGACTCACAGAGATTCACCAGCCTCTGCTTTCTGAGTGCTCAGGTTAAAGGTGAGCCAGTGCCAGCATGCTCACCACGTTCTGTTTTTCTATCAGGGCCAGAAAGGGAAGTAGTTGCTAGTTGCTTCAACAGTGGCCAAGAGGTGGCGCCAAGGACACACAACTGGTCTAAATCAGGGTGAGGGAGGGAGGAGACTTGGAGAGGGAGAGAGAGAGAGAGAGAGAGAGAGAGAGAGAGAGAGAGAGAGAGAGAGAGAGAGAGAGAGAGAGAGTGTGTGTGTGTGTGTGTGTGTGTGTTTGTCCAGTTACCAAAGCAGAGGTGGAAGGGATGACAGCATGGGGAAATGACAGGGTCAGTCCTGCTAGGACCAAAGGTTGGGGTCCAGGATGGATGAAGCTCCCTTACCTGCAAGAAGGTCTTGGCCCAGACTCGGAAATGCAGCTGCAGACTACGGCTCTCTTGGCGGTGCAGTGGCCCAAACTCACAGCGCAGCCTGAAACACTTGGCTTCAGGGCATTTCTAGCAAGATAGAAGGAGTCTGAGCCCAGAATTCTCACCTGATGACCCTGAGAACCCAAACAGGTGTCCAACACTTGGGACAAACATCTTTCCCTGCAGCAACTTACCAGAACTTGTGTTCCTGAGGCAGTAGAACTCCTCCCTGGAGCCTCTCGTTTCTGCAGGTGGTGTGGAGAGGTCTCTGGATCCAACTGGAAGAAGAGGCATCTTTAGTTGCACCTTCTGCTTCATTATAGCTCCTAAGTCAGCCTGAACCTATGTTCCAGAGCCAGGGACCCGATTCTGTCTCTGTCCCTGTGTTCAGCTAACCCACCTATTGCCAAGAGCAAAGTGTACCTTGCTCTGCACCGTGTAGATTTGTAAAGAAATCATTAAGTCTTTCCCGCCTAAGGGCCTTTGTACTGGCTGTTCCCTCTATTGGGAATGTTTATCCCTTGTCTTACAAGGAGGCTTCAGCTTTGTCTTTCAGGTTTCAGTTGAATTATTACTTGTTTATTTAGCAGTGCTGGGATTGAACCTAGAGCCTTGGGTATGGTAGGCAAGTGTTCTACCTGGCTAATGGCTACCTCTTCAAGAGCTGTCACAAGTCAGATTTGTACCCATAGCACATCCCACAGGTCCACTTGCCTGTCTTCCTTCTTTCCTTCAAGAATTCTCACTATGAGGCTTTGGTTGTCCCAGAACTCACTTTATAGATCAAACTGGCTTTTAATTTGTGGTTGTCCTCCTGTTCCAGCCACTTCTAAGGGATGGTGATTAAGTTTACAGGTGTAACCATCATGCCTGGGTAGCTTTATTTTTTTATTTTTAATTTTTTTTTAATTTATTTTTTATGGTAGATAAGTACACTGTTGCTGTCTTCAGACACACCAGAAGAGGGCGTCAGATGTCATTATGAGTGGATGTGAGCCACCATGTGGTTGCTGGGAATTAAACTCAGGACCTCTGGAAGAGCAGTCAGTGCTCTTACCTGCTGAGCCATCTCACCAGCCCATCTTCTTTGTCACTTTATACTTTATTGCTTTCCACCCGTCTTTGTTGTCACTCAGGGTCTCTCTCATGTAAGTACTTGAGAATAATCTTGAACTTCCAGTCCTCTTGCCTCACTTCACAAGTGTTGGGGCTGCCTTACCAGGCTTCAGCACTTTTCTTTCTTTCTTTTTATTTTTTAAGACAGGGTTTTACTGTGTAAGTCCTGGCTGTCTTGGAACTCACTCCGTTGTAGCCCAGGCTAGCTTCAAACTCAGAGATCCTCCCCACTCTGCCTCTGAGGGCTGGGATTAAAGGTAGGTGCCACCACAACCCGGTTTCTTTTTACTTTTTTTTTTTTTTTCCGAGACAGGGTTTCTCTGTGTAGCCCTGGCTGTCCTCGAACTCAGAAATCTGCCTGCCTCTGCCCTGACTCCCAAATGCTGGGATTAAAGGCGTGTGCCACCATGCCCAACTCTTTTTACTTCTTATTGTCTACCAGCTTTCACTAGATGCAAGCTCCCAGAATGTGGGGACTTTGTGAATTTCATTTGGTGTGGGGTTTTTCCTAGGTCTAACGCTTACTTCATTAAATGCTGTTTATGAACAAACACACTCTCAAAGAGGGCCAGAGGACAGTTCTCACAGGACAAGGTGGCACAGATCTGATAGCACACCATGAGAGAGACTACTTCAGAGCAAAGGACACAAATGTAGTAGATGTGAATCTTTTTCCTCCTTTCAGATCTTGAGGTGCCTGAATCTCCCCACCACTTCCAATAGCCTCCAGGCAACTTTTCCCAGCTCCATAGTCCCATAGCCCCACCGCTCCACCCCACACCATGACCAGGTCCTCACCTCCAGGCCCTGTGAGTTGGGGGTGTAGTTGGAGGTGCAGTTGCTGAGTCCTGTCACCTTGGTCACATAGAGGAGCTGTTGGCCTTCCAGAGCCTGTGGACAGCTGAGCTCCAGCACACCCTGGCTGATGGAGCTGGGCCCCTGGTTGATGAGCTGAGAGAAAGAGCACACTTTGAGGAAGGGAAAGCTGATTTGACATGCAGGCCTTGGTCACCACCCATACATAGTGCATCAGTCTGAGAAATGAAAGAACACCCAAGAGCAGCAATCAAGTCCACTTCAGCCATTACTCCAAGAGTGAGACAAGGTCTCACTCTGTAATCCATGCTAGTTTGAGACTCATAGTAATCCTCCTGAAATAGCTTTCCTTTGTAAGGCAATGGACCAACAGGCCCCTCTTCTGGACATCTCTCACAGATCCTCAGTATTCTCCAGGCCGCCCCCTCTTCTCTTCACCTCACCCAGGTCCTAGGTACTGTCATTTATACCGGCTCCTACTTTCTTTCCCTTCATATGGCTCGATCCCTGAGGCTTGTCTTCCAACCCTTCTCACCTCGTAGACATGGTGGACAGCTGGGCCCAAGTCTTCCTCCTTCTGAGGCTGGTCTTGAGGATTCCAGTCGCTGACTGGGAAAATCACAGCTTCAGGCTTGGAGACACTGAAGAGGAGGATAGTTTAGAGTGGACAAAAGGAACCAATATGTCCTTCTCTAAAGTCCATCACCCTCCCCTCTAAAGGTCCCTTTCTGCCTGGGCACTGACCCATTAAGGGAGACCTGGGCTTGAGCCTCCACCGAGAGTGGGAAGGAGACCACGTTGCTTTGTGAGTTGTTCAGGTTCTTGCTGTGGGATGGAGGCAAGAGGCAAGCAGTTTGACAAGAATCTCCAGGTTCTGCCATCCATCCCACCTTCCCTTCTTTCACCTTCAACTCAGCCCCAGTCCAGGTCCAGTCACTCCCTACCTGAGGATCTGAAAGTCAAACTGGATGGTTTTCTTTGTGTCTTGAAGATGAGGAACAGTGAACCGAAGGCCACCCCAGAGCTGCATAACAAACAAGGAGGAGAAAGGGGCTGTTAGATAGGATGTCTACCTGTGTGCTAGGACCTGTCACATGCTCTATCCTAGCCCTTCCTCTTCTACCCCTCACTTACACTGGTGCCTGCCTTCATGGGGTTGCCCAGGTCACACACCAGCTGGCGGCTCTGGTTCACAGCAAAGTAGTCACAGCTCAGGCTGGAGAAGTTCTGGGGATAGGCAGGCACAGGCCAGTCAGGCTTTGGCACCCCTCTGGAGGGGATCACCACTGCAGTCCCACTTGAGAGTCCCTTCTCACCCCTGGGTGTCTGACAAGTCCTGAGTACTCGGCCTCTAGAGGGGCTGTGACCCGAAGCTCGGCTTCATAGGCACCGCCCTCACCCAGATTTTGGGCATGGAATGTCAGGTTCAGTGCGTTCTTGTCACCCAGGTACACATGTTTCTTCTCCCTGGAGGGGCACACAGGGTAAGGACATGAAAGAATGAATCCATAAACCAGGGCAATAGGGCCTGGGAATAACACAGTGGGGCTGGCCCTGCTGACTGGACCCCGGCTCTGGCAGGCATAAGGCGAGACGCTGCATGCTGAGTACCGTGTTTAATATGTCTAGAGCTAGAGAAACGAATGCTCCCTGTAGACAAACCCAAATCCAGAGATGCTCACGGATCTCACAAGGCCACATATAGCTAGAGTGTCCCTGTCTCTCTGCCATGTGACAGTGCCACTCACCCATACACATCCAGCTGCAGGTCAGGCACACAGATATTGTCTTCACCACAGTCCAGCAAGATCTGGGCCTGGGGAGTGGAGCAGCCTTGAGAAGGGTTCTACCACCCCTCTCCCAGGGCCCTGCCTCAGGGGCCAGGCCTGTCTTCCCAAGTTCTTTCCTTACCTTGTCCTCTATCCTGCTTTTGCTTTGGTAGTGTAGAACTGGCCGGAGGCCATGGCTGTCCATGGGAGCTTTGGGGTCCAAGGAGAAGTTGAGGGCAATGTGAATTGGGGAGAGTTTGTCTCTGAATTCTGATTCATTCTAGGGCCAGTGGAAAGAATTCATGGGATTAGGGATTCGGGGGTGGGGTGGGGCGGGGTGGGTGGCGCTTAGTGACCATGCTTCTTAGCCTTGCTTCTCCCTTTATCTGCTCAGAGCCCAAATCTGACCTCATTTCTCTGTAGGCCTAGACTCCTGGTGTCTGGCTCTTCTGACAGAAAGCCTTTTTCTTTACCCTCTCCCCACAGTCATCCAGCCACATGCAAGCACACACGCGTGCACGCACACCATCACTATTGCCACCGTCACCGCCACCACAGTCCTTTGTTTTAGGTGGCTATCTACCCAGGCCAGGCCACCCTCATCCTCAGGCCATACCCTGAGGTAGATCTTCATCTCCCTGCAGTCCTCCCGAGCCCCATTCTGGATAAGCAGGGTCTGGGTAAGGGTGGCCTGCTTGGAAGTCAGGAACAGTGCCCGCCGGACCCCTCCCTTTTGCTTCTGCCAGTCCAGTTGGAGTTCCACCTCGAAGCCTATGACCAGGAAACACAGTGTCTGTCTGTTTTTCTTACCTTCCACTGCCCCACCCCTCAGCTGGCACACTCGAGCAGCTTCTCTCACCTATAGAGTTGGGGACATGTTTTCCAGAGGCATTGAGGCAGAAGCTAAGGTTGATGCTGGAGAAAGACGGAGGAGAGAGTGCTCAGGTTAACTAGAACTGGCCTCCTGCCTGCCTGACTCAGAAAGACCCAGACTAGGACACCCCTGTTTGTCCCTTCCTGAGGCAGACATGGCCCCCCTGCCCACTGGCAGGCACAAATCTCTGCAGGCTCTGGGCACAGCTCACCAGGACACAGGGTTCCCTTCCAGGCTGCAACTGCGCTCCTCTGGGTTGAACATGGAGGGGAAGATGGTGAGAGATGCGCTGGCAGATATGATGGGCCGCCCTCTGCCAAGAGTGGATGTGGGGTACATAGAATTAAGGCCGGGCACCTGCTCCAGGACCCCAGTTCCCTCTGCACCGATGGTCCTAGTCTTAGCACCCCCCTCCCTTTCACACCTGCCGAAGTTTTTTTTTTTTTTTTTTTTTTTTTTTTTTTTAATTTGTTTCTCATTAAGGATGGTTGTGAGCCACAATGTGGTTGCTGGGTTTTGAACTCATGACCTCTGGAAGAGCAGTCAGTGCTCTTAACCGCTGAGACATCTCACCAGCCCCCCAGTCTTAGTTTTAAAAGAAAAACTAGTTGTTCAGACTGCCTCAGTCTTCCTGAGTTCATACCTGTACACCAGAGCCTTGTCCACACCAAAGGATCCAACGATTAGATCTGTAGAAAGTCAAGATCCACCCTTTATGGCAAGCCCCAAATCAGGATTGCCTTCATCTGAGGCTTTCTAGTTTCATGGCTCAGAGGCCTGAGCCAGGGGACTGCACCATCTGGTGGCAGCTGCCTAGAATTGCATCACAAAGCTTGCATTCTAAGATGAAGGGCAGTGGCCACAACTTACCAGGGTATCCATTGCCATCCAGATCTCGTCCTCCTCGAAGGGCAGAGCCAAAGAAGTCTGGGGTACGGCCAGCTGCCCAAAGAGGCTGCAAAACCTGGGAAGGTTTAGTGCTCAGTCCTCCTGGGCCTCCCGGGAATATAAATACGACTCCCTGCTGGGCCTCCCCACCAAATGGAGCCCCAATGGCGACATCTGCAAGACACAACACACATTATTTACTAGGTTAGGAGGCCAGGGGTCCAAATTTCTATCAAAAAACCCTCAGGATCCTATTTTTCCACATCAGTTCCTGTTCTAATATCTTTAAACCCCAATACCCCTGGAAAGTCAAGAGGGCCCGGTACTTTAGTTGACAGAAGCCCTCCCACTAAGTTCCTGACCAACTAGCATCCCCCCTACTTAGCCTCAGCACCCTGGGCCACGATACTTACCATTGTAGCCGTCTTGGTCCAGGTCCCCCAAGGGTGTCAAGGAGCTGCCGAATCGGCTGAACTCATCTTGCCCAGTGAGGGTGAGGGTGGGTGTGGGATCTATGCCCGCTGGGCGCTGCAGATAGATGTAGACCCTGCCCACCTCCTGAGGTCTCCCATCAGCTGTCCGCTCCATGAGCAGGGGTGCCCCTACCAGTAGGTCATCTAGCCTGAGGAGAAGGGAAGACCCAAGCATTCTGACAACCCTGTCTTGCTATAATTTATTGCCCTTGTGGAGGAACTCCAGGCATTCTGGATCCCCAGGCGCCCTGAGGGCTCTGATGTAGCATCCAGCCCTCTTCTTGCCCTGACCAAGGAGAAGGCAAGTATGAATTAGAGTCTAGAAAAAAAAATATCCTGAGGGAGCAGTCTGCCTGCACTGTCCCATCCCCCATCGATCAGGTCTGGAAGATGCATCCCTTCCCATCACTCACCCATCTCCATTGGTATCAGTGGCAGCCACAGCATAGCCGAAGTAGGAGGCCATCTGTGGGGACAAAGGGTAGCATGGAGTCAGAACAAGGCTGGTCAGTAAACAGGATCAAGAGAGGCTGTAAGTGGACATTCATGGGCTCCAGAGACGGTAGGAAGTTTGACACTGTTGGTCCAGGGCTGCAGATTAGATGGCAAGATGGAGAACTGAGGGTATCCTCACCTGTTCTCCTGAGACGTTGTAGAGGGAGTGGATGTCTGAGCCATTAAGGACGGTGACCTGAAGATGAAGATAAAGGCCTATAGGTCCTGGATGCCCCATGTCTGAAGGTCTGGGACACATGGGACAGGCCTTCCTCAGGGGAATCTTAGCACTCCTCTGTCTCCTTCCAAATTTGTCCTCTCTCCACCTCCAGGTTTTCTCTCTCACTTTACTGTTCTGCCTTCTTCCTTTATACCCTTGATGGATTTTCATCCCCAGCCACTAGATTCTAGTGACCAGAATCAGATCAGTGGGACCCAGAGCATGATCTTTGGTCTTTGCCTCCCAGAGCTTAGCAGGCAGCAGGCAAACAGCAATACTGGATACACACTGGGTCTTCAAACCCAATGGATTCAGAACTCTAGCCATCCCTCACACACCAGGGTCTGCAAGGTACTCACATCTCTGCTGTCTCCTCTTAGCTACTGACCCAGCAGACCTCCACGTCTCTTGGATCTTGCTCTCTGCCCACCCCCCACTGTTCTGCTGAGACCTGGTATGAACCTTCCCAGGACAGGCTGGACTATAGCTTGGGTTTTCCCCACTGGCACTGATGCCAGAAAGCAGATGGAGGACTGTGATTCCCACCTGTACACCCCAGGGGCCCCCGCAGCCACTGTCAGTCCCTGCCTCTTGGCCAGCCCTCTAAGGTTCTGGTGTCTGGCCCTACTGCCTGTGTTTGTTCAACCCTCCCTTACAATTCTCACCCTCCTTTACCTTA